>NW_016815913.1:642882-648124 GCF_001698545.2 Rhinopithecus bieti | reverse complement strand
AAAAAAAAAAAAAAAAAAAAAGAAATGAGGAAACAGAAACAAAGCAAAAGACCATTGGTTAGCTAATCACTCTTGAATGTTTGAATATGAGCTCTTACAGAGTGGCAGTGGGGTTCAGACAGGTGCATTCTTTTGGTCTGAATGAAATACTAAATAATGAAACAATCTGGTGATTGTTTAACACTGCTTCATTCAACGTTTGCGAGAGTTTGAATGGGTGAAGCCTCCCTTGGATGTGTTCTACTTTCAAGCAACTAAAACTCATTAATGAGTTCCTGGCCTCTGCGTTTGTAGATCTGGGTCAGTGGCTTAGGTCCGTGCTGTGCTCACTGTGTTATCTTGGACAAGTTACTTAACCTTTCTGAACCATGTGTGTAAAATTAGGTTAATTGTTTTTGCTTCCCAGGGTTATTGTGGGGGTTACATGAAATTTAACAATTTGTATAAGCATATGACAATATCTGGCATGGAAGAGACCTTCAAATTCAATAAAAAATGGAATGTAGGTATCACTAAATATCACTAGCTATCACATGAACACTTTAAAATTTTATTTGTAATGAAAATTGTGTGAAACAGATCTTGTTTTTCATTGGTTTCTAATACATAATGGAGATAAACTTTTAACCAAAATACCCCAAATAGATGTGGGTCTCCTAATAGTCCACCTGACTCTCTTGAGCCTTTCCTTTGCTATGATTGTGTCTCAAAATCAGGTTCTTTGAGATCACTGGGATTCTGCTTATATCTCAAAAGTAATACACAATTGCTTTGTTTAGTAGAGTCTAGTATTTAATATTAAAAGTGCATTGAATTTACCTTGACACCGTGCTAATACAAATTGTAAGGTAATGGAACGTTAGGAGATACACGTATTCATCAGCAAATATTGTCTGGTTCCCTGCAAGACACTGGAGAATGCAGTGAGGAAATATAAGACAGATCCAGTCTCTCCTGCTGTGGCACTGATGGAAAAACAGACGTCCATTGGATAACCACACAAACATGTGTGTCATGTCATGTCACAGTGACTCATGTTACAAAGCAAATGTATATGCTGCTGTGAGAGTGTGCAATAGAGTTGTAACCTGGCCAGGGAGGTCAGGGAAGTGACACCTGAACTGAGGACTAAAAAACGAGTAGGTGTCACTGTTACCGGAAAGAGTCCCAATCCAGACCTCAAGAGAGGGTTCTTGAATTCGAACAAGAATGAATTCAAGGTAATCCATAAAGAGAAAGCAAGTTTATTAGAGAAAATAAAGAAACCAAAGAATGGCTACCGCATAGATAGAGCATCCCTGAGGCTGCTGGTCAGCTATTTTCATGGTTATTTCTGGATTACGTGCTAAACAAGGTGTGGATTATTCATGAATTTTCTGGGAAAGGGGTGGGCAATTCCTGGAACTGAGGGTTTCTCTCCTTTTTAGATCATACAGGGTCACTTCCTGATGTCATGTCATCTATAAAATGTCATGGCACTGATGGAATTGTCTCTAGCATGCTAATGCATTATAATTAGCATACAATGAGCAGTGAGGACAACCAGAGGTCACTTCCATTGCCATCTTGGTTTTGGTGGGTTTTGGCTGGTTTCTTCATCACAGTCTGTTTTATCAGTAAGGTCTTCCTGACCTGTATCTTGGGCTGATCTCCTATCTCATCCTATGACTTAGAATGTCTAATCTCCTGGGAATGCAGCCCAGTAGACCTCAGTGGTATTTTGCCCAGCCCCTATTCAAGATAGATTTGCTGTGGTTCAAATGCCTCTGACATCACCTGGATGCAGATAAGATGAGCGTTTCCCTGGCCGAGAAACAGCCTGGAGGGCAGGTGGAAGCAAGGCAGAGGAAACCAGGAAGTTCAGTGGGTATGGAACAGGGTGACCAGGCGTCTCATATGAAGCTGGAGAGGTCACCAGCCCTGAAGGGCCCCTGTGAAGGCACAAAGGGAAACGTGGAACATTTAAGTCTATGAGCCATGTGGTCAGATCAGCATTTCAAAAGACCAGCCTGAAGTCTCTACTGTTTGGAAAATCATAACAGAATCTCTGTTTTGGACTTAGTCAAATCTTAAATTATAATTCCACTATGCAGGTGGATTTTAGAAAAATCAAATCTTAACTACAAGTGGTGTATCCATTATAAGTAGACACTGAGCTGCTGTTTTTTATAGTCAGTAGTTAAGTCCACAAGAAATGCATATTACATTTCATAGTAATTTTTAAAAACCTGGAAAGTTGAAAAGCAAGTCTTCTAAAACATCAACTTGATTAACTTAAAAATCAAATATGAATCACAACAAACAACAGAATAGAGGTATTTAGGCCAGGTGTGGTGGCTCACTCCTGTAATCACAGCACTTTGGGAGGCTAAGGCGGGAGGAGCACTTGAGCCCAGGCATTAAGAGATCAGCCTGGGCAACATGGTGAAACCCTGTCTCTGCAAAAAGTACAAAAATTAGCCAGGCATGGTGTCATGCACCTACAGTCCCGCTACTTGGGAGGCTGAGGTGGGAGGGTCACTTGAGCATGGAAGGTAGAGGTTGCAGTGAGCCAAGTTTACGCCAGTACACTCGAGCCTGGGGGACAGAGCAAGACCCTGTCTCAAAAACAAACAAACAAACAAAAGAAAATAGATATTTGATTGCTCCAGCTAATGTACTAGGTAAAGAAATATTTTTCTTCACATATGGAAATTCATGGCACCTTAAATACTTAACTTACCTCTTCTGTATGCACCCCCAAGCTGCAGTAATTATCTTGGAGGATCAGCTGTTGACATGTTCATTCCAAATAGGCATGTGTTGAAGCTATTCGATTTATTCACTCGCCAAAGCTCAGTAATACTTCCCGGATCATGTCTTTGCAATGCATATCCAGTTTTATTGCATTTAATGTTGTATAGAGCAGCAGTCCTCAACCCCCGGGCCTGGTGGCCTGTTAGGAGCTGGGCCCCCCAGCATGAGGTGAGCAGTGGGCAAGGAAGCATTACTGCCTGAGCTCCACCTCATGCCAGATCAGCGGCAGCATTAGATTCTTATAGGAGTGTGAACCCTATTGTGAATTGCACATGTGAGGGATCTGGGTTGTGCGCTCCTTATGAGAATCTAATGCCTGATGATCTGAGGTGGAACAGTTTCATCCCAAAACCATCCATCCACCCCACCCCCATGTCTGTGGGAAAATTTTCTTTCACAAAACTGATCCTTGGTTCCAAAAAGGTTGAAGACTGCTGGCTGTAGAGGATAATGCTACAGTGAAAGTCTCTCCATGTGAAAATAGTTGGAATCCTTAGATATTAGCCCCATCATTTGTTAGTATTTGAAACAGTGAAGTTAGCAAACAAACCAATAAAAGAATTTTAATATCTTTTAAAGTTTTTTTAATAAGTAGATTTGATTATAACCTAAGGATGGGTAGGTCTCTATATCAATATATCTTGTTTTGAATTAATGAGGGATGCTGATATAGTTTTACAATATATATTCATGTTATAAGTCAACCATCAACTGCATCAACCACATTATACTGGTTCATTATAAGAATGCCTGAGAAGCTATTGACTGAGTGTGCCTGCTTGTATTGAATTTTGAGCAGTTATGTTTCCAAGGAAACCACTCCATTGTCAGCAAAAGATGCACCCAAAGCAGTGCAAAACATTTGCCAAAATAATCCAACCTTATTATTAAATGTGACTTCAAATGTCCTCCACAGCCCTAAAGCAATAATTAAAAGAGGTTTACATTTTTCATCAAGTTGATTCCATTTAATAAATTCACCATAAAATGTATTTCAAATAAACATTTAAGTGGTAGAAAGTAAACGATATACCTTGAAGATGTATCCAGTTTTGAAAGTTAATGTCTTAGATGTAGTATGGATCTGCTAATGAAGAATGGATTAGATCTTTGCTTTCTCTATTAATAAATCTGTAGTTGTGTACAGTGAAATCTTATTTGTCTCAAATCGTTGACAGTTGGCTGTGGGTTGGGTTGTAATTTGGTTTTGCATTATCTACGAAGAAAGTCTTTGCAAGTGTAAAATTCTTAACATAGTTGAAGACAGTTTTGCATGGCCAGCATTCAATATTCACTGCTCTAGCATATTCTTTTAAAAAGCTGACAAGTGTCAGGTTATTTCTAACTTTAATAATGCCAGATCAACACATTTCCTGCCCAGTGTTAAAATCACTGAAGCAAAGCTTTCAAAATACCTGATTCACAGGCACAAGCTAATAGGCTTCATTTTTATTTGTAATCATATATGTAATATAAGTAAATGTATAGGTAACATGACAGTTTGTTTCACTTAATGCACTTAACTTTGGGCAAATTTACCACTCAAACTGAAATGATGGAAGTTTAGTTAAAACACAGTGCATCTCTTTCCTCTCCTCCCACCATGTCCACCCTAGATCAAGTCCTAATTATCTCTGACTTAGATATGTAAATTTTTACAGTTAGAGCACTTTGCAATTTACCTCTGTATTGCTGTAACAATGATCTTTTGGAAACAGATTAAATCATGTCTAATTTTTTTTATATATATTTTAATTCAGTTTCGCTTCAGAACATCTAAAGTACTTACTTATGGTGGTAAAAGCTGTCCCATCTTTCTCTCCCATACCATTCCCTTTACCATTCTTACCATGAATTTTCACAAAATTGCCTTACAACTTTGCTAATTTGGAACATTGCATATAAATGGGCCTATGCAATCTGTGGCCTTTGGTTCGTTTTGCATTATTTTGCCTGAAAATGTATCGTGTTTTCATGATGCATTCATGTCATAGCCTGTCAGCAGTACTTCATTCCTTTTTATGGCTAAATAACATTCCACTGAATAAATATACCACATTTTGTTTGTCCATTAATCAATGATGAACATTAAGGTTATTCCAACCTTTTGGCTATTAGGAATTACGCTAACCATGAGCATTCATATAGAAGTTTTTGTATGGCCACAGGTTTTCAAGTTTCTTGGGGATATACCTTCTTTCTTTTGCATGTGGGTGTCCGGTTGTCCCAGAACCACTTGTTGAATAGGATATTCCTTCTCCATTAAATTTCTTTGACACCCTTATAGAAAATCAGTTGACCGGCTGGGGGCAGGGGCTCACGCCTGTAATCCCAGTACTTTGGGAGGCCGACGCTGGTGGATCACCTGAGGTCCGGAGTTCGAGACCAGCCTGACCAACATGGAGAAACCCTGTCTCTACTAAAAATACAAATTTTTTTTTTTTTT
>NW_016815913.1:518726-642594 GCF_001698545.2 Rhinopithecus bieti | reverse complement strand
GCCAGGATGGTCTCGATCTCCTGACCTCGTGATCCGCCCGCCTCGGCCTCCCAAAGTGCTGGGATTACAGGCTTGAGCCACCGCGCCCGGCTAAAAATACAAAAATTATCCAGGCACAGTGGCGCATTCCTGTAAGCCCAGCTGCTCGGGAGGCTGAGGCAGGAGATCGATTGAACCTGTGAGGTGGAGGTTGCGGTGAGCCAAGATAGTGCCATTGCACTCCAGCCTGGTTAACAAGAGCAAAACTCTGCCTCAAAAAAAAAAAAGAAAAGAAAAGAAAATCAACTGACCATAAATGTATAGGTTTATTTCTGGCTTCTCAATTTTATTCCATTGATCTGTGTGTCTGTCCTTGTGTCTGTATCATACTGTCTTGATTGCTTTAGTTTTTTAGGAAATTTTGACATTGGGAAGTGTGAGTCTCCACCTATATTCTTCTTTTTTAAGATTGTTTTGGCTATTCTGAATTCCTTATATTTCCATAAGAATTTTAGATCAGTTTATAATATCTGCAAAAAAAAAAAAAAGGCAGCTGAGATTTTCAATGGGGATAATGTTGAATCTGTAGAAGAATTTTGAAGGGGTTATTGCCATCCTAACAGTATTAAATCTTTAAATCCATGAACACAGGATGTCTTCCCATTTATTTTGGTCTTCTTTAATTTCTTTCAACAATGTTTTATAGTTTTCATTGTACAAGTCTTACCCTTCTTTAGTTAAATGTATTTCTATTTAATTATTTTTGATGCTATTGTGAATTGAATTGTTTCCGTAAATTTATTTTTAGATTTCTCGTTAGTTTATAGAAATACAGTTGATTTTTGTATATTGGTTTTGAATCCTGGAACTTTGTAAAGGAACTCATTTATTCTAACAGACTTTTTGTGAATTCCTTAGGATTTTCCAGATACAAGATCATGTCATGTGAAAATACGAGAGTTTTATTTCTTCTTTTCCAATTTGGATGCCCTTTCTATCTTTTCTTGCCTAATTGACCTGGCTAGAACCTGCAATCCAACACTGAATAGAAATGAGGAGAGCAGGCCAGGCATGGTGGCTCATGCCTGTAATCCCAGCACTTTGGGAGGCTGAGAAGGATAGATCACGAGGTCAGGAGTTTGAGAACAGCCTGGCCAACATGGTGAAACCCCGTCTCTACTAAAAATACAAAAATTAGCCAGGCTGGTAGTGGGCACCTGTAATCCCAGCTACTTGGGAGGCTGAGGCAGGAGAATTGCTTGAAACCAGAAGGCGAAGGTTGCAGTGAGCCGAGATCCCGCCACTGTACTCCAGCCCTGACAACAAGAAACTCTGTGAAAGAAGGAAAGAAGGAAAAAAAGAAAGGAAGGAAGGAAGGAAGGAAGGAAGGAAGGAAGGAAGGAAGGAAGGAAAGAAGGAAAGGAGAGAGAGAGAAAGGAAGAAAGAAAAGAAAGAAGGAAGAAAGAAAGAAAAAAGAGAAAGAAAAAGAAAGAAAGAGAGAGAGAAAGAGAGAAAGAGAAGAAGGGAGGGAGGGAGGGAGGGAAGGAGAGCAGACATTTTCATCATGTTCCCAATCTTAGGGGGAAGGTTTTCAGTATTTCTGTATTAAGTATGACATTCTCTATGGAGTTTTTGTGGATGCTGTTTTATCAGACTGTGAAAAGTTCGTTCTATTTCCAGTTTTTCTTACTGTATTTATTATGAAAGGGTGTTAGAGTTTCTCAAATGGTTTTTCTACTTATATCGAGATGCTCAAGTGAGATTTTTTTTTCTTTTTTTATCAATGTGGTATTACATTGATTGATATTTGGATATTGTGATGGCCAACTTTCCATGTCAACTTGGAGGTTGTTTTGGATGAGATTACCATTTTAATTGGGAAACTTTGAATAAGTAGATTGCCCTCCACAAAGTGGGTAGTCCTCATTCTATTAGCCTAAGGCCTGAAAAGAGCAAATGACCCACCTTGTTGAGCAAGAGGGTCTCCAACAGACTGCCTTCTGACTTCGTCTGCACTGTTGGCTATACTGGGTCTGTTTCTGCTGGTCTTCGGACTGGAACTGCACCATCAGCTCTCCTGGGTCTCAGGCTACCAGCCTTTGGACTAGACATGCACCATTGGCTCTGTAGGGTCTTTGCCTGCCAGTCCATACACTGCAGATTTGGACTTGCCAGTCTCCATAATCACATAAGCTAATTCCTTACAGTAAATATCTTTATATATCTATATCTGTATCTATCTGTTGAACCAACTATCTATGCACATCTATCTATCTCTCCCTACAGATATCTATCCTATTGATTCTGTTTCTCTGGAGAACCCTTACTAATACAGATGTTAAACCAATCCTGCATTCATGGAAATAATTCCTGTTGCTAATGGTATACACTTCTTTTTATATGTTGCTCAACTTAGTTTTCTAGTATTCAGTTCAGCATTGTATCTATGTTCACAAGGGATATTTGCCTGTAGTTTTCTTTTCTTGTGATGTGTTTGTCTTGCTTTGGTATCAGGATAATAATACTAGCCTCAAAGAATGAATTGGAAAGTTTTATTTCCTCTTCTGTTTTTTGGAAGCGTTTATAAAGAATTGATGTTAATTTTCTTTAAATGTTTGGTAGAATTTATTAGTGAAGCCATATGGTCCTGAGATTTCCTTGTGGAACGTTTTTTGATTACTAACTTATTCTCTTTACTTATTACAGGGTCTAATTAGATTTTTTACTTCTTTGGTAGTTTCTATTTTTTAGGAATTTGGGCATTTCATCCAGATTATCTAATTTATTGATTTACAACTATTGTTAGTTTTCCCTTTCAATCCTTTTTATTTCTGCAAGGTCAAAAGTGATGACCCCTCTTTTACTCTTGGTTTTAGTATTTTGAGATTTCTCTCTTTTTTTCTCAGTAAGTTTTTTTTTTTCTAGCTAAAGGTTTGTTAATTTTGTTGATCCTTTTAAAGAATGAATTTGCTTTCATTGATTTCTCTCAATTAAAACATTCTGTATTTTATTTATGTCCACTCTGATTTTTATTATTGCTTTCCTCCCACTCGCTTCAGGTTTAGTTTGCTTGTTTTCCACTTTCCTAAGTGGAAAGTTAGATTATTGATTTGAGATCTTTCTCTTTTTTAAGTGAAGGCTTTTACAGCTATGGTTTTGTCCTAAGTATTAACTCCATCTTACCAGTTTGTGTTGTGTTTTCATTGTCATTCATCTTGAACTATTTTCTAATTTCCATTGTGGTTTATTCTTTAATCCATTGGCTATTTAGGAATGTATTGTTTAATTTCCATATATTTATAAATATCTCAAATTTCCTTTATTAATTTCTAATTTCATTCTAATGTGATCAGAGAACATACTTTGTATGATTTCCACCCTTTTATATTTATCAACGTTTATTTTAGAGCTTAATATATGGTCTATCCTGGAGAATATTCTATGTCTCTGTTGAGAAAAATGTGTATTCTACTTTTGTTGGGTGGACTGTACTATATAGTTCTATTCATTCTATTGTTTTATAGTGTTGTTCCAATCTCCAGTTTTCTTTTTGATCTTCTGCCTAGCTGTTTTATCTATTATTTGAAAGTATAGTATTGAAGTCTCCAACTATTATTGTTGAATTGTGTACAGGTCCTTTCAATTCTGTCAGTTATTCTTTCATATAGTTTTGGGTTCTAATGTTAGGTACATATATATTTGTTAATTACCATATCTTCTTGATGGATTCACCCTTTGTCATTAAAAAATATCCTTCTTTGTCTCTAGGAACAATTTTAGCCTTAAAATTTATTTTGTCTGATGTTAGCATAGCCACTCCAGCTCTCTTTTGGTTACTTTTGGCATATTGTATCTTATCATTCTTTTACTTCCAAACTACTTGTGTCTTTGAATCTAAAATAGGTATGTTTTAGATAGCGTACAGTTGGATCATGACTTTAAAAAAAATAGTCTGCCAATTCTGCTTTCAATTGGAGTGCTTAGCCCATTAATTAATGTAATTACTGATGAATTTCTTTCTGCCATTTTGCTATTTGTTTTTATACATTTTAAGCCTTTTCTAGTTATCTTACTCCATTATTACTTTTTTCTATTAAATAAGTGTTTTCTAGTATATAATTTTAAACCTCTTATTGTTTCTTTTACTTTTTTAAAATTATTTTTATAGTGGCTATCCCAAGGAATACAATTATCATCATAAGACAATCTAGTTTGGTATAATGCCAATGTAATTTCAATTGTATACTAAGACTTTGCTCCAATATAGCTCTTTCTCCTGCTTCCTCTTTTGTGCTATTATTGTCATACAAATTATACCTTTACACATGAAGGCACATGAAGACAGTGTTATAATTGTAGCTTTATGCAGTTGCATTTTGAATCAGATAGAAGGAAAGTGTTACAAACCAAAATCCATTTTTACTATTTTTTGCATTTACATACTTATATATTTGCTTATGTACTTGGTAACCTTTGCCAGTGATCCTTAGTTCTTTAAGTGGAATTAAGTTAATGTCTTGTGTCCTTTCATTTCAGCCTGAAAGAGTCTCTAGTGTTTCCTGTAAGGCATGACTGCTAGTGATAAATTTTCTCAGTTTTGGGTTTTTTTTTGTTTTTGTGTTTGAAGGATAGTTTAGCTGGATATAGAATTTTTAGTTGACAGTTTTTTTTTTTTTTCTTTCAGCACCTTAAATATGTCATTCTGCTGCCTTCTGGTCACCATCGTTTCCAATGAGAAGTCAGATTTTAAACTTTTTTGGACTCTTATTAAGTTATATCCTTGCTGATATCTTGCGGGTCACTGAGGGACTGTTCATTTTTCTTCATTGTCTTTTCTTTTTTGTTCTTCAGACTGGATAATCCCAGTTGACCTGGAAACAAGCAAATGAGAATAGGGCAAGAAAAATACCACAAAGCTCCCTATTCTTCCCTAAGTCAGCTATTTAATAAATGCTCCTCAGATTGGTGCAAGCCTTTGGTTCATTTCCAGACTTCTAAGAAAAGTTTATTTTGATTACTTTTTGCCATTGTTTTCATTTCTATGGAGGAACCATTCCAGAAGTGCTTCTTTACCATATATATTTTGAACTCAATGACCTAAGGATTGCGGCCATCCTTTATGAAAGCTATTCAATAACCATTTATCAAGTGTCTTAATCCATTTGTGTTACTACAAAAGAATACTTGAGGGTGGGTAACTTATAGAGAAAAGAAGTTTATTTGGTTCACAGTTGTGCAGGCTGTACAAGAAGCATGGCACCAGCATCTGCATCTAGAGAGGGCCTCACACTGTGTCCAATCATGGCAAAGGGCAGAGGGGAGCCATGTATCACATGGCAAGAGAGGGAGCAACAGAGAAAGATGAGGGAGGTACTAGGCTCTTTTTAACAATCATTTATCATGGAAACTAACAAAACGAGAACTCATTCATTACTGGGAGGATAGCACAAAGCCATTCATGGAAATCCACCCCCATGACCCAAATGCTTTCCATTAGGCCCACCTCCAATATTGGAGATCGAATTTTAACCTAAGGGTTTGCAAGGCTAAACAAACCATATATAAACCATAGCACTGAGTAATACTATGAGCCATATAGTGGATGCTGAAGATTACAATGTGATTTTCACTGACTTTTAAAACTCAGTACTGCTTACATTAGCTCCTTTTGTAGTTACAATTTGTATATTGCCAAGAGTTAGGAGGCATTGAATAAGAAGCATATAAAGAATTAAGCAGAAAAAGAAAATCTCTAGCATTATACACCTCTAATCTACACATGAAATGTAGTTAATGTGATGATTGATGTTTAGAATTGTGATAAGTGTTCTCAGGTACATGAATACTTCAGGGATATGAAGAAGAGGTGATGTGAACAAAGAAGTGAGGTCATTATTATGTAAGCTTAAACATATTGATGTATACATTAGTGATGTATATATAATGTGTAGTAAGTGAAGAAACAGGCTGACAATATTTTTGATAAGACTCTGGATAAATAATTATCTGTTAATCTATCAGTTACACTTTTCCAGGTCTGGCATTTGGAGCTAGAAGGAGAAAGGTTCAATAGAAAGGTCCAAAGCTTAAGGAAATTGTGGCCAAGTTATTTGAAAACTGAGTTCCATTTTCTACATAGGCTTGGATCTTGGGAATACAGAATAGTTCGTTTTTAACCACAGGAACCATCTTATCAGTTTCTATAATAACTAAAAGAACAAATATGAGGTTAAGGAGCAGCTTAATTAAAATGTTGGAGAAAATGATAGAAATAAATTAATTCAAAGAGTGCCTTTGACATTAATCATGGAAAAATGCATCTCATTTTAGTAGCATACTTAGAAAAGGGAAAATAAGAATAAATTTGCATGCCAATTAGATACAAAGATACCACACATACCTCAAGATAAATTTAAGATCCTGTAACAAGCAACTGGGTCTATAATATTCTATAACATATTCATTTGGATATGTGTGCTATCAGCATTTTTAGTGAAAGAAAATGCATTCAATCAAGGTCCATAGAGAGTGCTATCAACAATATTACAAGTTCTAAACTAAACTTGCAGAAGATTGTCTGTGCAAGTTCACTTTTAATGTGTATAATTTATATGAAAGCAAAGTAAATATGGATGAAAGAAACATTTGAATGAGAAAGGGATACACTTTTAAAATTTTGCTCAATGTTTTCTAATTGTGGATAGTTAATTTTTTATTTAAAAATATATTCTTCCATAAATAATTATACATGAGAAAATCTTTATAGATAGCCTCATAAAATGTTCACAGTAAATTAACACATTTGAAATCAAAATTAATAGGCACTGGTTGTGCATAAAAGAAGCATACATGATTCATGAAATTTGTTCAATTGAGCAACCATGTAAAAAATAATTACACTACATTTGTCAGACTCAGTTTGAGATGACTGAAAAATGATTAACGATTTTAAACTTGCATAGAAAACATTTTAAACTGATTTTTTTAGGAATGCTTAAAATAATAACTTCAAGTTATAAACTGTACAAGAAAATTAACTTATGAATTTTATGCCTTTGCTCCCTTAAGAGAAGTGATTTTTGTTTATATTTAATTGAAAAAAGAATATGAATCAATAGAAACGTTATGTACAAAATTTGATTTGTGTATAGGGATGTGTACAAACTGAGTCTATAGGGTACATATGACAATTGGTTACCATTTTATAATCATAATTGTGTAGTGTAGAGAAATCAACAGCACAGAGGAACCACTCTAACACATTAAGGTCCTTGGTCAAATAAAAGATTGTCCTGTTGAATAACAGAATTTAAAACATTTTCAGTGGTAGGCAAGTGTGTTACTCTTTCCTGGCCATGGTGGAAATAAAGGTCCTGGAAGAATTGAGTGCTGTCGTTAGCAGTGCAAATAGAGTTAAAAATAGCCATCACCTAGAACTGACTTCATGTGCTTGGGAAACTGAATCTTCTCACTGCAGATGGCTCTAATGAGTCAGGAGGATGGTGCTGATCAGAGGTCAGTGTTGGAAGTCCTTTCTTAGGGCAAAGACTTTGCAGTCTGTGCGTGCATGTGTGTGTGTAAGTGTGTGATGAGAGTTGCAGTTGTGGGGTGTAAGAAATAAGATGCAACTGCTTTTTGAATGGCAAACAGAAAACTGCATAAACAGTAAATTTTGAGATCTGGCAATGACAGGCAAAGAGGGGGCTCTGATAATCTCATGTGGTGGTTAGTGAAGCATTGCCCTACAACACACCATATTAATGACTAGTTTCAGAGATTGAGAATGCAATTAAATACCTGCTATAAAATGATAGTGAACACCATTTAGTTTTTTATTGATTCTGAAGTCATGTTTGGATATACCATACCCCAGAGTACTCACTACAACATTAGCTATCGAGTCATACGTTTTTATAGATGTGTTGGTTAAAAGAGAATTCTGGTTTCCCAGAATGTTGGGTATCAAACTATCCCCTGCACTGAATTTTATCTAATTCCAAAGGTTATGGACTTTCCCAGTTGTGTTACATTTTATCTTCATCAGTCTGAAGGACATTTTGCTCTTGACATTCTGTTCTTCTCTGTCTAGCCTTGGAATTGTGTTTTTCAGTTACTTAAGGATATGATCACTTCCTTGTGAGAGGCTGTGAAAATAATTATTCCATGAACAGATCCTGCAGTTTGGTGATACTGTCAGTAACTCCAATTCTGTATTAAAAATTGCTATGATCATTGTCTCCTTCCTTTTTTATTATTTCTAAAAATGTTATTACCTTTCAAAAAATACATCTTTGCTTTCACAGGCATTCATGTGTTATTTTATCAAGCTGCTTAGTATTCACCTTCTTAAGGTATTATGCAGTTGCTGGTATTTTTCTGCAAGGCAAATCGAGCAACCTTTCTCACTTGGTTGGATGTTTTTGTTTGGAGTTGTTGTGTCTGATGTCGTGCTGCTAGCCATATGTAACTTAAAATGAGGATAGTCTGACCTGAGGTGTGTTGTAAATGTAAAATACACACACCACGTCAAAGACTTCATGCCATAAAATAATATAAAATATTTCAATAATTTGTATACTGATTACATGTTAAAATAACATTTTAGATATATTAGATTAAATATATTATCAAAATTAATTTCATTTATTTCTTTTTACTTTATTAATGTGGCTACTAGAACATTTAAAATCACACATGTGGCTTGCATTATGTTTCTATTGTTAGGCGATAAAAAAAATGTGTTCACGTTGTTGCAGGATGCATGATAAAAACTCATGGAATCACGTCCTTAGTGTATGCTTATCTTGTGAGATGAATGATGGGGAAGAGGAAATCCAGATAAAACAAAGTGACTGTTTGGTAATTGTTGGCTGTGCTTTTCTTTTCTACCATTATGTGTATGCTCCGTTAGCCTGATTTGCTTCGTTTAATTGCTGGGTTGAGAAGGCTTCTTGATGGAGGAGGGAATGGAATCATTGTGCTATTTAGGGCTCCTTTTAATGGTGACCCCTTGACTTGTTGATCATTAATAGTTCACTCATATGACTGGGAAGGATAATGGCAGAAAGGAAATACAGAAAATTTGTATTAAAATATGGTTAATACAAATATGAGATATGCTGCATTTTAGTGGACTGTAGGTTAAATTTGCAAACCTATTCTATAGAGTAAGCATGTAGCAGTTTGTGTTGCTTTCTATGAGTCTGTGCCTGGAGTTACATATATAAAGCAGCAGTTCCCCCAGACTAGTGATTTTAGCCATTTGAACACGAAATGTGAATTTTACTGCATAATTGATCTGGTTGTTTATATCAGTATTTCTTGGCAAGACCATCTAAATGAAGTAAATTGTCCATGCTCTAGCCTTCTGGTTGCTCAGTAGTTATTACTGAAATAAATATATGAAAGTATTCGATGTCCTAGCCACTGAGTGACTTGCTGGTTAACTGGTCCTGATTTCTAAACCCCTTTATACTTAGATTTGCCGAAGTGTGACAGACTAAATATGGTCATGAGGACAGTCTTCTAACAAATTGATGTTTTTCATCTCTAGTCTGAATAAATACATTGAGAGCCTAAACTAGTCAGTGAGAGAGATGGAGAAGGCAACTGGATTAAAAAACGCAGACACAAAATAAAGTCCTTTGGGAATGATCACTGGTTGGCAGGGGTGGGTGGTGAAAAAAAGAAATGGATTCCAGGTAAGCCCTAGATTGGTAGCATAGGCTAATGATTGGATATTGATACCTTTTACAGACTAAGGGCCACTTTAGGAGGGGGTCTAGATTGAAAATAGGTTGTGACAGGCTCATTGTTAGGCATGTTGACATCATAACACCATAGAAGCTCTGGTTGAAAGAAAACTTAAGTTCCATCTAGTCCAATAACTTATGGTAATATTGGTAGCTTAATATAATAAATATTAAATACCTTCTGTTTCTAAAGCTCTATGCCAGACACCAGAATTCACCCATTGGAAAAAATTCAAAAGCTGGCTCATTTGAGGATTTCCATTCCTAAAGTGCTAGTTTACCCATGTTTTACTGCAAAACAGCTTTGGGTGATTCCCCCTTCCTTCCTTCATCATTGAGGCTTGTCAATAAGGAAGGATCCCACATGGGGAGTCCCTAACCCTCAAGCTAAACAGAAAAGCTTCAGAAAACACAGGTTCAAACTCATTGCAGATGAGAGATGGCACTTCATATTTCCTGAAGAAATTTGGAGGATGTTGGTGTAATTAATCCTCATTAATGTATTTAATATCTGCTATATGCCAAGGGCTGGGAATATGCTGGTGAATGAAACAGACATAATCACTGCTCCCATGAAGCAGACACAATCACGTCAAAAATTGTGTGGGGGAGATAGGGAGAGAGAGAGAGAATTAATAATAGAACATTAGAACATGGTAGGGGAAAAGGATGTTTAAGCCAGGATCTGAAGGATAAGAGGAAGCCACCACTGAATTATGCATGGAACATTCTTCTGTGGGTTAATGGAAAGGGCAAGGTCAAAAACGTGTGATTTACTTGAAATTCTGATGAGTCTGTAGCTTAAGTTTAAACATCTATTTTCTTTTTAAATATACACCACTTAAACACACTAATACACTGAATAATTTGATTATTTTTCTCCATCATGTTTGTTCTTATTATAAGACTGATTTTTTTATAAGCTAGAAAAAGATAGAGAAGTGTGATCAGTTTGCCTGATTTACCTGTTGCTGTTGTTATTTTCCCCAGCAACTTCAAGAGATTGTAAATGCTTTGATAACATTTCTCCTATGAAAAACTTTTCCGGAAACAGTTCATCAGGATTGGGCTTTCATCTATATTAGGTTAGTTAGTCATTCACAGGTTGCCAGGTGACAGTCATAGGTTGCAAGCATTTTAGGTATGGCAAAATAAAAGTAAACAGCATATCAGCTGTAATTTAAAATTGTAAAGGCAACAAAAAAGTTGCTGTCTGAAATATCATAATCCTGAAGAAGAATGCAAAGTAAGCTTCATCTGAATGGAAGAGAAGCCAGCCTTTCCAGTGGCAAGAGTTAAGCCTGTTCACATTTTCAAACATGCTTTTTGTTTATATGATCTTGAGCTCTCTATAAAATTTTAAAGAGAAGGTCAGTGTCAAAAATAGCATCCTGTTAGTAGTTAAGTGATTGGAAATGATTGACATTGCAATTAGGCATAATTGGAAATATATTTTGTTCATAAGAAGAAACCTAAATATATATGTGGAGTTTTATAAACTAATAATTGTATTAATTACTCCTGAGGATTGCCTTTATGGTCAGGATGATTCATGGTTTGTATACGACACACAAAATAATGATCCCTAACTTCCTAGAAGTCAAAGATCATCCAAGATATACTAAATATAACATAATTAAATATTTCATTAAGTTTTATTGTATGCCAAAAGTGATCAGATGGATATGCTCTTTAGAACAAATCTGTTTCATTAGTTATTTGAAGGTAGCAATGGCTTAGAGATTTATGTTTAGATGTTTATGTTCTTCTTTTGCTCTTTCTGTCCTTACGAGTTTTTCTACTCACAAATAGTATGGATTTGGAAAAGATCCTAAAGGAAATATTATTTTAGGGAATAGAATATATTCAATACTCTTACAATATAGAATATCTTCCGGTTCCCTTAGTGTAGTTCATCTGCCTTCCTGTTTGTTGCTCTTCTTTAAGACTATTTAGAGCTTTCCAGCATGCAATATTCATCTCTACTCACAACCCCAAGATATCCTGAGGATTCTCCAAGGGAATTTGGCTGAGATTTTGCTGGGAACAGAGAGGGCTTGGACAAAGATTTTGCAAATTCAAGACTGTATGATTCTATATTCACATTTGTGTTAATACTGCCTTGTAGCCTACTAACACTATTCTAGAACACTCAAATTGCATGTGTTGGCTGAAGTTTCTGACTGTGAAATATTAAAAATCTCTACTAAGCTTTATTGGTAAGAAGGCACTATTGGCATTCATGGATTTGATATTCATGATTTCAGGTGTTTGAGGCTGTTCCCAAAGGTCTGCGAAATACAGCCATTCAAAATTGCTTTGGGGCTCAGCAGGAGTGGTAAGCAGTCAATCCATGACATCTCTGGGCGGATGCATGCCGCAGAGTTGACCAATGAGCCTTGCTGGCCACTGGGCACACTCTCCTCCCATTCATATTTACTTTCCCTAAGTGGTAAAATCTTGATTTCTTTGTGTAAACTTTTCATCAAGATATAAATCTTTATGGAACTTGAAAGCATTATGTTATGAATCTGAGCATAGGAAACAGCAATTTGGACATTTTCGTATTTCCAAATACTTAAAGGTATCAAAACGGTCTTTCATATATATACTCTCTTATCTGATTCTCATAGTAATATCATAGTCCATCTTACAGATGGGGGAACTTAAGCTGAGAACCTGTAAGTTACTTGACCGGGGTCAGCTAGCTTTTGCCCTAAACCCGAGTCCTCTAGATCCAAACTTCATAGTCTATCCTCCACAGCTGCTCCTGGATCTAGGCCACCCCAAATTGAAGGCTCTTTGGCCAAGAGCTTGCAAATCAGTTTCTCAGGCAACAAAATGAAGTAATTTTTTCTCCCCTGTGGCATCTCCTTTCAGGGTTGCGCCCTCTCCTTTCCCCTCTCCTGGGAAGCACTAGCCTCTGGTGTCTTTAAACATGGAAAGTGGCAAAGCAGGTTTTGTACAGCATGCAAAAACTGTTTCACAAGAGGGCCTTGGATTGCTAAAATATAAATGTAAACATACATACAAATTTGGTAATGTCATGGTACGGTATATCAGTTTGCATGCTTTATTTGATAGTTTCACACATAGATGTGGCTTTTGTGGTCCTTCTTGTTTCTCTTCCCAGTTTAAACCAGAGGTTCTCATAGCATTTCCCTAAACTGTGTGTCTGTCTACCCACTGGTTTGTGGGTCTCCCAGCTCCTTGGTGCGGCTCCCTGGAAAAGATGCTTGCCTTCATTCACATTTTCTTCCTTTTTCTTTATGCATGATTTCCTTAAAAGTTTCTGTGTAATCCAAACTTTCTTTTTTCTTTTAAGTTCTGGGATACACGTGCAGAACGTGGAGGTTTGTTGCATAGGTATACATGTGCTATGGTGGTTTGCTGCACCTATCAACCCGTCATCTAGGTTTTAAGCCCCGCATGTATTAGGTATTTGTCCTAATGGTCTCCATCCTCTTTCCCCGACCCTCNTCTTTTTTCTTTTAAGTTCTGGGATACACGTGCAGAACGTGGAGGTTTGTTGCATAGGTATACATGTGCTATGGTGGTTTGCTGCACCTATCAACCCGTCATCTAGGTTTTAAGCCCCGCATGTATTAGGTATTTGTCCTAATGGTCTCCATCCTCTTTCCCCCGACCCTCCAACAGGCCCCAGTGTGTGATGTTCCCCTCCCTGTGTCCATGTGTTCTCATTGTTCAACTCCCACTTACGGGTGAGAACATGTGGTGTTTGGTTTTCTGTTCCTGTGTTAGTTTGCTGAGAATGATGGTTTCCAGCTTCATCCATGTCCCTGCAAAGGACATGAACTCGTTCTTTTTTATGGCTGTATAGTATTCCACGGCGTATATGTGCCACATTTTCTTTGTCCAGTCTATCATTGATGGGCATTTGGGTTGGTTTCTAGTCTTTGCTATTGTAAACAGTGCTGCTAATCTGAACTTTCTTTACCAACTCCAGCAATACAAGCTTGCCGCCATGCTGCTAGCACATCTCTGCTCTTTGCTATAACTTTGCCTGTAGCAGCTACAGCTTTTGCCATTGAATAGCATATTTCCCTGCACCCTTTTCTAATGTTTTCCAGAGATACCTATGGAGTGTTACTTGATATCCTTTTGAAAGCATGTTCCCATCTTTTTAGATTTTATTATTATTTCTGTTTGACCTTAAAATGAAGTTAGTAATAGTTTGACATATGCCTTTCATGAAGCAAGATTATTTACTAAATTTTCCTTATTTGTGATCATCACATTGTTAACATTTGCTGGCCTCCAAAATGGGTGGGATAATGAGTGATCATTGTTTTTTGTTAAGTCTTTTTACATATACATTTTATTTATTATTCTTTACATCCAGAATAGATATCTTTTATTAGAAACATTCAGTTACCCTTTCCAAATACTCACTCTTACAAGCACTTTTAAGTTATAATCTATTAAATCAGCTGGCACTCAAACTTCTTATTTATGTTTCAAGACACATGTGAAAATTACTTATTTAGAAACCTCTAAGTAAATGTCGTTTTTGACTGCAGTTTTGGCAGTTTTTTTATGGCAAAAATCATATACAGTGGCATTTCATTAAAGCTCTGTTGGGCTTACCAGTCTCTTTGCATTAGTTTCATGCTAATGATGCAAAATTTCAGTGCCACAATTTTATTTGTAAATATATTAATATTTAGCCAGATTGTTGTGTACATTAAGTTAAAGTAAATAAAGCATTTGACACACAGTAGACAATAAATGGTAGCAACTATTACTATTTAAAACTTGTGAACAGGCCCGGCGCGCTGGCTCACGCCTGTAATCCCAGCACTTTGGGAGGCTGAGGCGGGCAGATCACTTGAGCTCAGGAGTTAGAGACCAGCCTGGACAACATGGCAAAACCCTGTTTCTACAAAAAAAATACAAAAATTATCCAGGCATGGTGGCGTGTTCCTGTAGTCCCGGCTACTTGGGAAGCTGAGGTGGGAGGATCGCTTGAACCCTGGAGGCCGAGATTGCAGTGAGCTGAGATTACACCACTGCACTCCAGCCTGGGCAACAGAGCGAGACTTTGTCTCAAAAAAGAAAAACAAACAAACAAACAAACAAAATAACAACAAAAAACGTATGAGCAATTTTGTGCCTCACTGAGTATTCTCTTTTTAAGATAACTTGAAATGTCTTGGTGTATTTTCACTTTATATTCTATTTCTTTTCCCCCACCCCAGTCTTTTACCCCTTCATTTATTCAACAAATATTTATTGAGCCCCCACTATGTGCCAGGTCCTGTTTTAGGCTATGGAGATTCTGCAGTAAGTGATAAAAGCTCCTGCTTTCATTGAGCTAATAATATTCCAGAACTAGTGCATGTTACTTTTTTCTTTTTGTAATTTTTTTTTTTTTGAGACGGAGTGTCGCTGTGTCGCCCAGGCTGGAGTGCAGTCGCCGGATCTCGGCTCACTGCAAGCTCCGCCTCCTGGGTTTAGGCCATTCTCCTGCCTCAGCCTCCCGAGTAGCTAGGACTACAGGTGCCCGCCACCTCGCCCAGCTAGTTTTTTACATTTTTTAATAGAGACAGAGTTTCACTGTGTTAGCCAGGATGGTCTCGATCTCCTGACCTCGTGATCCGCCCGTCTCGGCCTCCCAAAGTGCTGGGATTACAGGCTTGAGCCACCGCGCCCGGCCTCTTTTGTAATTTTAAAGGTTGTTTGTAAAATGTTCTAGGAGCTCTATTTTTAGGTAGTCTCTGGAAATACAGACACAATGGAATAATTTTGTGATCACATATTGAATTATTAGAGACAGTTCAGAAAATGATGTGGCTTTCCAAAAAGGAAGCTGACACTGATTTCCTTCTGATAATCAAGGAGGGCCTATATTAAGGCAAAGTATTAGACAACTGTATTATTTTGTTATCAATTCTGTGACTTTTTATATTTAATCTTGTGTTTTATTTTGCTTCTTTTCAGAATGATTATTGTTTTAGAACAGACAAAACACTCTAAAGTTAACATAAAGATATAAAATTTTATTTACTCATTCCTCTTTCTTTAATAAGAAAACCTAAATTTTAATTGCAAAAGCAATATGTGCTCATTACTAGAAAAATTGGTGACAGAAAATGCAGGTAATTAAATTTTTAAAATCTTAACTACTTTCATAACATATCTTTTCAATCCTCCCAAACTTTTCAGGATGGCCATATATCTCTTAGGAAAATAAAGTCGTGGTGTACATGTTGTTTTGTAACCTTTTGTAACCTTTGACTTATCCATATTTTGTGTAGTTTTTCAATCAATATTCTTTAACATAATTTTTATAGGCTATATATTTTGTATAGATCTAACTTATGTTGCAATACCCTATTGTTGCCTATTTATGTTGTTTCCAGTTTATTTTCAGCCTTTATAAGCAAATCTTGCCATGAATCCTACTCTCAGCAAATATTTCTTATATCTTCAAATATATCCTTATGATAACCTATAAGAAGTTAAATTGAATAGCCTATTATGGTTCTGGTTATATGTCATAAAATTGCTTTCCACTAAGATTTTTAAAGTTTACATTTCTCCAGCAGTGTATGAGACACGTGTTTCTCCAAACCAGTAATAATATGAAGGATAGCAAATTGGATCACACACGCACACACACACACACACACACACACACACACACACACACGCACTAGTTCTGTGATTCATTGTTATAAGTGTCTGTGGCAGAATGAAAATCTTCAAGGTCAGTTTCTCCTCCTTGGTCTCCAAGATTTAGCACCAGAAACATTCTGGTCTGGAAAATTTAGCTCACACCCACCAAAATCACATGAGATTGATTGGAATCAGCTTGGCATCAAAATGCTC
Organism: Rhinopithecus bieti; assembly: GCF_001698545.2. Lineage (NCBI taxonomy): Eukaryota > Metazoa > Chordata > Mammalia > Primates > Cercopithecidae > Rhinopithecus > Rhinopithecus bieti. The sequence goes on along the minus strand of NW_016815913.1, from coordinate 626,011 downwards.
ATTCAATAGTTTATGCAACTGGCTTTCCAGTCTCAGACGAGATCAGATAGTTTAGACAACATGGGCAGATTGCTGAGAAGATGACACACTGCTAGATCTGCCTAGGCTCCCTGGACAAGACCCACTGGCTTTGGTCACGTGGAGAGGAGAGTGAGAAAGAGCACAGACCAGGGCAGGGGGCTGCCATGACAAGGCCTCCCCCGGCCCTCAGGGTACAGCCAAAGCTTTCCTTAGAGTTGAAATGGTGCCTTTTATGATTTCTTAAGAACTGTCGCTCTTTCAGAATTTATAATTAGTTAAGTTAATTTCGCACAGGATTTAAAACAATTAGTCAAATCGTGGTTGTCACAAGGATGGTGGATGGTTGAAAGAAGCAACAACCTAAAAGAAAATGTATGTGCACACACATATATATTTGCAGATGAGCCAGAGATGGCCTTTTTCTACTGGCCTCAATATTTGTTTTATAATTCTTGATCTCACAGCAAGGATGATCTTCTCTCTGTGTCCCAATATAAAAGTATACTTCAATTTTTCTTATTTGTTTATTGCTTAAAATGCCTCGTTGGAAACAAAATTTTAATGTAGCATTAGCATTTCAATAACTTTATAAACCCTAAAAAAGATTGCCATTCCTCCAAGAGAATCTGTTGTTACTTAACGTTGAAGGATAAAATTAGCTGTAAGGGTTATTTTAGAATACATTTCAAACTCATTTTATTCTCTAGCACATATTATTCTAGCGAATATTGGTTGCTAGGTTTTGCTGAAGAAATCCTTTGACTTAAATTGGATGACACTAAATTGAAACTCAGAACACTTTTAAAATGTAGGAGTTACCAGCACATTGAATTAACTGTATTGTACTTGTTTTGGAAATGTTTGTCACCTCACTTGGCTTAAAGAAAAATGTTGAAAAGACCAAAAAGCCTGTGCTTATATAGGCTTTCAATTATTGCCTAAAGCAAGCCTTGAATTGGCCATCACCAAGAATAAAAATTGGATATTTCTTATCATACATTTTACCTGGCCTTGTGAGTAGAGTTGTTGTTTTAGAGAGATTTTCTTACCCAACCTCACCGTCCTCCTAAAAGGGGATAAGGTAGATAATCCAAGCTAAAAACAGTTCTTTGTACAACCACAAAAAGGCAAGAGTGTGTCCAAGCTTCATCTAGTTGATACTGAAAAGAAACCAAGCAAAGCTTCCAATTAGCTTGATCTGTACAATGATGGGCTTTCATTCCCAGTTAATTAAGAGGGATTCAATAAGGTCCAGGCTGTGGGTTCTGATCTTTCATCTTCCAAGAAAAAAAAAAAAATACCCAACAAATAAAAACTTAGCTAAAAGGAAACCTTTGTTTAGAGATTCTCCAGGGTGATGAGTCTTACATTTTTCATCGTGTGGTCCTACACAGTTCTTCTTTTGTCTCCTTACTTTATCACATGTAGGGTACACATCATATTCCATACCATACATCCTTTCCATTTAACACACAAAGTCAGTGAGATGTCTTCTAGCAGACAACGGGTGTGGTGTTGAGGTCCATGCTAAAGGAGCCCTAGCATCCTTGGAAGATCAGGGAGGAAGAGGACCTGAAAAGGCATCTGGCCTCAGCCCCTTCTTTTACAGAGGAGGAGACTGAGGTGCAGGAGAGTGAAATGACCTGCACGAGGACACATAAAGCAGGAGACTTCTGGAACCCAATCTCTTGATTCATAGGCAGCTGGTTCTTTCCATTAAACTTTATTACCTTGATGTTGCTGAAAGAATTATTGTCTGTTCAAAAAGGTAGCATTGTTTTTTGCTGTTGGATGTTTCTTTCAACCATGTGTGTTGTTACTGCTCCTAAAGAATCAGTTATGCGGCCAGATGCAGTGGCTTATGACTATAATCCCAGCACTTTGGGAGGCCGAGGCGGGTGGATCACCTGAGGTCAGGAGTTCAACACCAGCCTGACCAACATGGAGAAACCCTGTCTCTACTAAAAATACAAAATGAACCGGGCTTGGTGGCACATGCCTGTAATCCCAGCTACTTGGGAGGCTGAGGCAGGAAAATTGCTTAAACTTGGGAGGCGGAGGTTGTGGTGAGCTGAGACCATGCCATTGCACTCCAGCCTGGGCAACAAGAGTGAAACTCCATCTCAAAAAAAAATAAAAAAAAAATAAAAAATTAGTTATGCATGCTACTTTTATAGCAATGTGTAGAGTACATACTTAATGTATTAAAAATAGTAAATGTGAAAACAATTCATGTTTACTCATTCAGTTTACCAACATGTATTTGTTGAATGTCAGCTATGTGCCAAGTACTGGCAATATCAAATCAGATAATAGGTGATCCTGCATTTATACATAGGAACATATTCAGGGTTGTTCTTTCACTTTTGTTTTCTTGTAAAACATCCTATGGTTAACAGGATGTGATTATTCTTAATGGCTTTATTTTATTTATGATGTCTAAACTCCCCAAGAAGGCATTTCAAATGATCTTTAAAGTACTTTGAAGTTAGGTTACTTTCAATGATTTTAGTAATGGTATTTAATGGTATGTAAATGGTATATAATACTAATTCATATAATGATATTTAATATTATTTTAGATATTAAAATATGGTATCCTGCTCTTAAGGCAGCCTTGCAAATGAAAATGTGTTACAAATCAAAAGTTATTCAGTGATGAAGCTTGTCCCCTGCAATGCCTCATAGCTGCTGATGTGGTCAGACCGCTAGATTTCTTCATCCTCACCCCTAGAACCGCCATCAACTGGGACATGCCAGAGAGTGTTCTCGCAGCTTGATACCCAAAGATAGCTGATTTGGTTTCTGTCCTTAAGTTATGATAGAAACTCTAGGACTCACAGTGAGAAAAAAATGACAGTAGAGTAAGTGCCCAGTGAGAAAGAGAAAGTCATCACTGAGGGGAAGGGCCATTAATAAGCCTCTTAGATTGTGTGGGGTTTAAGATTTGCCTTGAGGATTACATGGAAGAACTGAGGGAACAGGGCAGGCTGGCCACGTCGTAGAAGAATGCTAGTCAAGGTTACGGGTGAAGTGGGGGAAAGGCCTCACTTGACTTAAGGCTTGTAATTACTTACTTTCCTTCCTATTTTAGCCACATCAAGTAATTAGTCCCTCTTCCCACATCACTGTGCCAGATGCAAACACTTTGCTCCCTAGAGTGTAAGACTTGTTTGGGTGGATTGGGAGATTTCAGCAATGATTGCTGCTATTTTTGTATAAAAGTCAGTAGTTTTGTAAGCAACAGTCTAGGATTAGCTCTAGCTGCAGGTCAGCAGACCCCAAGCATCATCCTTCCAGACCATCTCCCAACAGGTCTCCTACAAATTTCCTCCAAGAAGAGTTTGGTACTAGGGCATAATAAGACATCAGGTAGCAGTAATGGGGAGAATAGAATTTAGTTTAATACTGATGTTTTTAAATTCCAGCCTCATAATAGCTCTCTTTATGTCAAGAAAACAAAATTAGGAAGAATGAAAGCCGGAGGCCTCAGGAGAAAGAATCTGTCTCCCCAATAGCAGGGAGGGCCTTGCTCAGCCAGGTAGAAGGGGTTTTCTTGCTGGTCCTGAGAGGAAGAAGCAGTGATTTTCTATTCCAAATTGTCCTTGAAGGGAGAGAGATAAAAGAGAGAAGGAAAATGGGTGAGGCCACCCATACTATTGACTATCATCTCAAGAAACACAGTGTGCCAAACTTTTGGGAAACTTAGGAGGATTCCATTCAGCTCACCCCAGCTCTGGAACAGCCAAGGGGGCTGGCAAGCTGTGCTGAAGTTGAATGGTCATAATTTTCCCATTGGGGGACTTACCTCAAGAAAAGGGTAATTTGTGAGGAGGCAAAAAGAAACTTATTTTGGACTTTTTTTTTTTTTTTTTTTTTTGAGGGACAGAGTCCTTGCGAGTCTTGCTCTGTTGCCTAGACTAGGGTGCAGTGGCACGATCTGGGCTCACTCCAACCTCTGCCTCCTGGGTTCAAGTGATTCTCCAGCCAGAGCCTCCTGAGTAGCTGGGACTACAGGTACATGCCACCCCATTTGGTTAATTTTTGTATTTTTAGTAGAGACGAGGTTTCACCATGTTGGCCAGGCTGGTCTCGAACTCCTGACCTCAGGTGATATTCCCGCCTTGGCGTCCCAAAGTGCTGGGATTACAGGCATGAGCCACCATGCCAGCCTATTTGGGGAATTTTTAAATTGTACCTAAAAATCAAAATCCTTTATCACCACTTAAATTAGTGTCTATCTTATTCTCATATATTTTGGACTCACTGCCTAGTGATAAAAAGTAGTAAATGTTCAGTATATTTTTATAGTGAAATCTGTAATAACTGCAGCTTTAACTGAAACTCTTTCTGCATTGCACATTCTCATCTCATCTGGAAATATTTTAGGGTGTAGCTCTAAAAAGCTTAGGGCACTTTTTTGAAAAGCATAATCACAATACCATTATCTTATGTTCAACTAATATTTATTGAAAGTCTGCAGTGTACATGACAGTGAGTTTCTGTCAGGGAAACAAGGAGAGCCTAAGGGATAAGGAGAGAGGGAAGAATTTTTTGGTTGCCTAGAAATGATCAAGAAGACCACTCTGGGCCCAGAGTTTGGCATAAGTGTGATGATTCTGCGTGGCTAAATTGGGGGGGAAGGAAGATTGGTAGAGACGCATGGGCTGGAGAACAGGGACCCAAGGAGGCAGAAGAGCTATTGGTATGGCTGTGAGGTACCTCCTGTGAGAGCCGTCAGTATGGGTGTGAGGTTTCTGCATTCGCAGGAGGTAGTGAATGGACAGGATTATGAAAGGGCTCTATTTGTCTTTTTAGGATAAGAAGCAAAGCTATTGAAGGGCATTTTTATTTTAATAATGATATTATTTATCAAAATGTTTAGCATTTTCTGACAATAGGAGTGTATTGTGTCGAAGTTTTGTACTTTAAGGACATTATTAGCCGATTTTTCTTCTAAGCTTTGTACACTTTCTTATACTTTTAAATTTTATTCAGAATTTTAAAAATTATTTTAAAACTTTAGGGCAGTTGAAGGGATACTAAAATACTCAAAAGGGGGTCAGTAACTAAAGTCACTGAGGAAGGTGGGAGTGGAGCTCAGCATGTCGAAAGAAGAATTGATTGAGTGATGATGCCACTCCAACAATGGGCCGGATCAGCAATCGGAACATGGGAAACTGCTGACCACACTTAGCAGGAAAGTAGACTGGTTATGGTTTACCTTAAACATCATAATAAAGCTGGAAGCAGAAATGCTAAACTTCAGATTGATTCACCAAGCTACCCAAAACACGCCAGGACCTATGCATTCTGGTTAGTCGAAGTATTTCTGTATAATGGAACAAAGCAATTGGCAGTAATTAATCCACGAGAAGCATGCTTTGTTGTTTGGCTGGTTTTTTGCTTAGTTTTAGTTTGAGGGGGATGTTGTTTTATATCTGATTTAAAGACTATTACATTGCAAGTTTCACGACGTACAACCATAGTTGGAACGTTCTGTATAAGAAAGAATGTTTTCATTAGGAATCAGTCATTTTTAGGTTAGGACTGAACTAATCAGGCCAACACCACCTCATGATCATCGGTATTAAAAACTATTGATAGATGTAAACACGTGATTGGCTGTTTAACTGTTTTCCATTGTCAGAATGAAATTAACCTGTGAAATTAGATCCATGCATGTTCCATTCATGCTGGAAAAAGCCAGGAGAGGGAAAATGTTCTTTGCCCCAAAGCAAGTTTTGAGACTTCTGCTCTATGATGATTTTCCCCTTAAAATGAGAGATGAGAAAAGAAATTAAAGATAATCATATCTGCCTAGGTTTTAGTTGGATTGGGGCCTATCTTCATTAGTAAAAAATCTCGTATTTCCTCATCATTAAAAAGAACTTGATCTAGACAATATGTGCTCATGTTTAGTGGAGAAGATCACGAGATTATCCAAAATGGGCTAGCCTTGGCTTTGCATTTGTGTATGGATGAAGCTGATAATGGATTTAATTTCAAACCACAAGGTGTAGCCCCAGGAGAAAGGAGCCATTCTGGAAGCTAATTGACTTTTTCCATCCTACCTTCAACTCAAAGTATTATTAAACTCGCTTTCTAGCAGAAGGAGACTGTTCCTGCATGCAAATATAGGGAAGTGGTTAAGGGGCTTTAAAGGGCTTCACTGCATGCAAAATAAATAGCACAGGAATCCGAGTGTTAAAAATAGAAGCTCTGAGTAAGTAGCTATGGCTTTGTGGCCAACAGGTCAAATGCTCACCCTCAGTAGTAAATGGGCAAAAATAAAGTTATGCCGTCCATATTGATGAAAGCAAATGTACAAAGGATGATGCACAGAGTGGATAATACCCTTCAGATAAGTGGTGTATTAATAAGGGTTCTCCATAGAAACAGAACCAATAGGATGTGTATGTATATGTACGTGGAAAGAGATTTGTTTTAAGGAACTGGCTCACGTGAACATCGAGACAGGTAAGTTCAAAATATGCAGGGAGGGCTGGCAAGCTGGAGACTCAGGGAAGAGCTGATGTTGCAGTTCCAGTCTGGTGCAGAATGCCCTCCTGCTTGTGGAGGTCAGCCTTTTGTTCTATTCAAGCTGTCAACCAATAGGTGAGGCCCACCTGCATTATGGAGGGCAGTCTTCTTTGCTCAAAGTTAGCAATTTAAATGTTAATCCCATCTAAAAACACCCTCAAAGAAATAGCCAGAATAGTGCTTGACCACATACCTGGGCCCTGTGGCCCAGCAAAGTTGACACATAAAATTAACCATCTCAAGTAGGAATGGGCATTGCACATCGTGCTGTTTGCAATACTAGCACAATGGAGTGAATGACGAAGATGGGAGGCCTTAATCTATCTCTCCCTCTTAAAGCACTGATGATTTTATTTATAATTAAAATAGATTGGCTGGGTGCGATGGCTCACTCCTGGAATCCTAGCACCTTGGGAGGCTGAGGGGCGGGGGTGGATCACCTGAAGTCAGGAGTTCGAGACCAGTCTGACCAACATGGTGAACTCCCATCTCTACTAAAAATACAAAAATTAACTGGGTGTGGTGGCAGGCGTCTGTAATCCCAGCTACTTGGGAGGCTGAGGCAGGAGAATCGCTTGAACCCAGGAGGCGGAGGTTACATAATACTGCACTCCAGCCTGGGCAACAAAAGTGAAACTCCATCTCAAAAAATAAAAAAATAAAAGAAAAAATAAAATTAAAATAGTTTAAAAATATTGTTGGCCTTAAAGTATAATATAGAAGGTATTTTAGGAAAACTGTTTTAATCTTATTGCTTATGTTTGTAACGTTTCTGCTAGAATTGCATTTATAAAACCAGCCAGGAAACAAAGATTTATGGTAAAAATGTGTGATCTCACGTACGTGGGTTAGTTTATCTTTTTTGAGGTTGTCTGTCACGGCCTGCTGCTAAAAATAAGCAATCTTCTATTATTTGCTCACCTGTGATTTAGTCAAAAAAGCCAGTAGTATTCTAATTAGTTGGGAAGAGGTGAAATTTCCATTCAGAATGATAATTTTCTGTTAACTGTCATTGAAATCGAAGAGCCTCCCAGACTGTTCCTCGACATTTAAATTGGCCTCAGTAAAAATAAAAGAAGACAAAGGAACATTTATATGAAAGTAAAATGTTCTTATTCTTTCTGGTTTTGATAATAAAACTACCAGATTGGTTTCCTTCTCTTTGTCCTCTGCTTTGTTTACATTCCTTTCTACTATATTTTGGTGTGACCCATTAAAAATATTGCCCCATAGTAACTACTATATTGGAAATGGATAGAATTAGATTTCATAATAAAGTGAACTTAGTTCACTCAAATGTTAAGTCAAGTCATTTCCCCCCACTGAATCCTTGTAGACACAGGCATTTGGATTGTGTCTTTCCAATATGATATTGGAAAAAATGAGGGAATATTGGTAATTTGAGGTGAAAAAGAATGCTCTTATAGTTATAATTGAGTGTAGATACTTTGTCTCTTTTCTTGGAGCAGAGGTTTAAGAAAGAAAAGAAACTCCACCACTACAAAGCCACCTTGGAGAACATTTAGACAAAAATTTCTCAGAGCATATGCTATTTGGTGAAAATTCACAAATTGCTCTTCATAGCTTTCGGAATTTGTGTCATATCTGCATTTTAAAATTGAATGTGCTGCAGTTCCAACCTGTATGCTTTTGAATGAACCTTAATGATGGGCCATTTCTTATTGCCATCATCTGGGCCTTTCATTGCTGATTTATGTCAACTGCCTTTAAATGCATTGTGGTGTTTAGGCAGTGGATAAGACAGTAATGCCATCGCATGCTGGTTGCTTAATGATGCAATTGCTTGAAAATTTAAAACCCATAATAGCTTCAGGTCAGGTTCAGAAGTTCATGTTCCATGCCAGACATTTGAAGACTGAATCAGAGCCCAAGCACTGCCAAAATCATGCTGCATTTGTCAAGCCTGGTCTGGGTAAAAGCTGTTGGAAGCCTCCCATTCATCCAAGCCAATCACTGATAATGAAGCTTCAGGGAACATGAAATATCTTTTCTAAAAGAACAGACAACCTCACCAGTTGGCTGCCTTTTTTTATTTTTAGTATAATTACCAGGGGCAAACTGTCTTGCAAAATTGGTATCTTATATTAGCTTTGAGTTTGTGTTCTCAAGAGCTGATGCAAGGATGTTTTGTTAGCTAAGAAGATGTGGTTTGAGGTCAGCTGAACATGATTCTTTCAGGTTTTTCTTGTGGACTGTAATGTGATTGACTGTTCTGTGGTGTGGGAAACTTACAGCTGGAAAAGTAACTTCAGGAGAACCACTTTCCTGTTTTCATGCTTACATTTTATCTGACTAATTCGCTTGGCTCCTGCCACAAACATCCATCAATGCACAGACTTCTGTTACATGGAAAGTTCTAGAAGAGCTGCCCACCTGGAACACCTCAGTCAAGCCTGAAGCTGGAATTGTAAAGTGTGACTGATTCCAAAATCACCATGCCCCAACCTACTACTGCTAAATAGCTTAGATTTTTTTTTTTTTTTTTGGAGGCTGCATGTTACTTTCCCCCTTTTCTTTTTTTCAAAGGGCTCATAGTATTGGTTCCAGTGTCTCAAAAGGATGTTTTGCAGATGAGAGAAAAGGACTTGAAAATAGTCTGAAATGCTGGAAGGACTAGAGATGTTAACTGGTCACTTTCTCTCACTCCTTCTGCCTTTCATATTCCACAGTCAGCTCTTTAAAGACTTTGGCTTTGAAGAGAGGAAATGAAACATGGCAGCCTCAAGGCTGATACTTGTCCTAGCTTTTTTTTTTTTTTCTCATGAGTGTTCAGAGAAAGGAATTGAATTCAAATTCTCTGAAACCTGCCCAAGATGCATTCAGCTGGCCCCTAATGTGTCTCTGAAGCACCATATGATAGGTAGTTCTGATTAAGTTATGGCTAGATGTTTTTGATGTTATTACCATCATCAAAAAAATGTTAACTAATTCCTCATGTATATAAATCTTTGTAATTCAGAACAGACTCACTTCACCTGATTCACACAACCACTTGGTAATGAAGGCACGGCAGGTATTGGTTTCATCCTCATCCCCCAGTGTGTAAATGCGGAAGCTAAGGATGAGAGGTAAACCTTTCCCCAAGTTTCACAGCTAGTAAGTGGCAAGTCTAAGACAAACCATGCTAAGTTCAGTGCTTTTCCTGTATTTTATGCTGCCTCCTGCCTTCTGTCAGCAGATTTTGGTGACTGTTGGAGGAAAGATAATTATAAGAAAAATTATAAGAAAAGATCCTTGCTCTTGATGAGTTTAAGGTCTACCTGGAGAGACAGAACTGGGATAAGAAAGAGACAGAGAAGAATGCAAGGTGGGCTGTGCTAAGTGCTCAGTCAGTAGTTCTGAGGTTACTTGCTGCAGGAGCGTCATGTAAAAGTGATCGATTGAAGGCAGGGACAGCAGAGAAATCTCTCAGGAGGAAGTGACAGTTGAGTTGGTCTTGAAAGGAGAGTAGGTCTTAGATAAGAGAGAGCAGAGCAGCTTGAGCAACTGGATCACAGAAGCAGATGCATATGACAGTGTGTAGGAGGCTGAGCAAGCAACTGTGTTGGACCCACATATTACATCAGGGAGACATTGCAGGCAAGGCTGCAGAAACAGCAAAAGGACCAGGATGTGAAAATCTTGAATGCCTAAATTTGGATTTAATCCATTAAATAGGGAGAAGATATCCAGGGCTTCAGAGCAGTAGCTTCATGTGTATTATCGATTAGAGACTGGAGATCACTGATGGGGGAGTAGTATATCAGTGCAGTTCATAAAGGTGGTAGAATTAAAATAAAGGAATGAATGACCAGGTCACACAAAGGAAAAAGGAGCAGGATTTTCAGGGGAAAGAGGAAAAATAGAGTGATCATAAAATGTATTGTCCAACCTAGGACATTTTCCAAGACAAATGCTACACTGGTCAGGACGGTGGGAAAACAGGCACAAACTGGGACTATCCCAGGCAAATTGAACATAATATCACACTGGTCAAAAATGATGCAGAGGTTTTGAGACTGGGGCAGTTGTGGTTATTGATAGAAGGAAAACCAGCAAGGCCAGTGATCTTGATTTTAGGCTTCAAGATGACTGCAGTAAGTCAGGAGTACATTTCCAGTGCAAAGTTAGAAATGCACAAAATTTGTCTGTATAACCCTTTGTGTCACCTTTAACTCCTCTTTTAAACCTCCAGCATAAAAAAAAAAAGCACTTTCTTTTGAAGGAAGCAAACAAAGTAAGGAATGGCAGCCACATCCTAGTACTGTCAACATGTTGCACTGTAATTCTTCATTTTGAAACGTGAGCCTGGATGTACTGTCAGGAACTCCTCATCTTTGTCAGACTATGGCTTGCAAAAGCAAATCCTTGCATGTTTTCCCACATCAAAGGGGATCATTTGTCTCTTAAGTGGATTCAGACTACTTTGCGTTTCAAAACAACAGAATTGAATGTCTGTCAACCTGTTAACAATTGAGATTTTCAGAAGGAAGAAGTGTGAACTAGAAGGTATGAGTGTGGGAACCCCTATAATCTATGATTTCATTATAGATCAGAAAGGATTTGTTCATTAGTTATCAGTTGCCTTGGGACTTTTCAGAGAGGCAATTAAACCAAAATCTGCTGAGCCAGTGTAATCATAAAACATAATTTTTTATGATTAAAAATGTCATTTAGGCTTTTATTTGACATTTTAGGTGATTTATGTGGCACTCTCCAGGCATTAGAAAAAAGCTTTATCAATGCCATGTATAAGATCTTCCTAGCGTTCCCCCCAAATAGATGAGTAGCTTTTCATATGAGGTTACAACAGGGTAGTCAGTTTCAAGCTCACAAAATAATCTGGAATCAGACCTGGATTTGCTAATAGGGGGAAGAAAAGAATCTTTTCCTCTTCCATCCTAGGTTCACGGCTGAGGCCCCTATAACAAGAGATAGTTTAATGAGAAAAAAAAGCATACAAATGTACTTAACATAAGTTGTTGTTGTTTGTTTGAGATGGGGTCTCAGTCTGTTGCCCAGGTTCTAGTGCAGTGGTATGATCACAGCTCACTGCAGCCTCGACCTCCTAGGCTCAAGTGATCCTCCCAGCTCAGCCTCTCAAGTAAGTGGGACCACAGGCATTCACCACCACACCTGGCTAATTTTTTAAAATTTTTCATAAAGACGAAGTCTCATTATGTTGCTCAGGCTGGTCTCAAACTCCTGGGCTCAAGGGATCCTCGGCCTCAGCCTCCCAAAGTGCTGGGATTACAGATGTGAGCCGCCACATCCGGCCTTCAATCTAAGTTTTAAATGACACAGGAGTCTTCATAAGGAAATGAAGACCTAAAAAAGCAGTTAAACTTGTGTGTTTTTATGCTAAGTCCGTTTAAGAGTGAACAGTCATGGAGAAGTATGATTGGATTAAGGTCTGATCTAATAGTAATAGGTGGGGGGAACTTAGCAAGGCTTGTTTGTTCAGGTTCTTCTTGACATCTGTGTCTGAGGCACTTTTCTTTAGGTATACAGAGGATACCTCTCCCATGAGGGTCTTATGACCTGCTTAATGGGAGAAGGGGAGGTGGGTGAGATGAGAGTAACCATCCCATTTCTGCTTTTTCTCAAGTGACAAGGTGCCATATTTTGGAGTAGCATGTCCTGAACTCCATCATCAAGGAGAGGGTATGTCCTCTTGCCTTGTAAGGAACCTGGTCCATCAGGAGGCCTGAGGCAGTCATCACCCAGAGCAGGAATTTGAAACAGTGCCTCTCCATGGTCAGTTTTGTATTCTCCAGGCCTACTTTGTAGACATTATGTACAAGAGAACTTATCAGATTCAAAATAACTTGGTGGGAATATTCAGAAATATGTCACTTAAAAAATTCCCCACATTGGCTATCTGTTTAAAAACCAACAAAAATAGTAACGTTTGAAGACTTGCTTGGAGTTCAAAATGAGCTTGAAAACCATCTGCCCTGACTTAATCTAGAGCGTTCACTGAGTGTAGACAGCTCTACATAGGTGCTGTGAGGGATCCAGAGATTTGTAAGCCCAGCTGAAAGTCCTACACTCTGTATCTATGAACCAAATGGAGAACGGGTGTTTATTACACCAACAGCCACTGCCTCCACTGCAGAGCAAGTTCAGAGAAGGCTGGGATTGGCCAGGCGTGACCTGGGGTAGAGAGGTGACCTGGTGTGGAGAGGTAACTTGGGAGCCTTGCGACTGAAGATGAACAGAGAGACAGTGAGAGCTCAAGCAGAGATCAGAGGCCCAAGAGCCAATTGGGACTGAAGTTCTGGAACATCAAAGAGCGCCCCCTCTGGGAGAAAGGACGTGCTTCAAAGGCCTGGGCAAGGTGGAGGATATTTGCAGGATGCTGGCAATTTGTCCAGCATTAATAGACGCCGTAGTGTTCGTATTAAAAATTATGACTTAAATACACACAAATATTAGTTACTTTTAAACTGTATTTTGGTATTTAGTATTAGTACAACTTGTACTCTGATATTCAACCTACTTTTATATCCTTGGAAATAATTAATACATGGTTTCAATAGGAAGACATTCTTGGGAACTAGGACCTAGGACCACAAATATATTTTCTATGCTTTTTACATTCTCATCATGAGTGTGCCACCTTCATATATAATTTTCATATTTTTAGTAGACATATGTAAGTAAAAAAATGTAATTAAGACTGATTACCCCAGGAGCTGTGCTTTCTTTGAAAAAACAAAAAGGTATATCTGGCACCTCCCAACTCTTAGTTTATCACATATCCGTTATTTTAAAATTAAATATTTTCTTCTGTGAAAATATGAAGAAAAGTCTTTATAAAGGTGATGTTTTGCTGGGTGTGGTGGCTTATGCCTGTAATCCCAGCAACTCAGGAGGCTGAAGCAGGAAGATTGCCTGACTCCAGGAGTTCTAGGCTGCAGTGAACTATAAGCAAGACCCTGCCTCTTAAAAAATAATGATAATGGCCAGGTGTAGTAATAGGATTACACACCTGTAATCCCAGCACTTTGGGAAGCCGAGGCAGGTGGATCACCTGAGGTCAGGAGTTCAAGACCAGCCTGGCCAACATGATGAAACCCCATCTCTACTAAAAATACAAAAATTAGTTGGGTGGGTGATGGGCACCCACCCATCTCCCGAATAATCCCAGCTACTCGGGAGGCTGAGGCGGGAGAATCGCTTGAATCCGGGAGGCGGAGGTTGCAGTGAGTCGAGATTGTGTCATTGTACTCCAGCCTGGGCAACAAGAGCAAAACTCTGTCTTGAAAAAATAATAATAATAATAATAAAGTCATGTTTTGAAATTCCGAAGTATAGATACTTTGTAAAAAGCAAATTTACAAGCTGTTCCAGTACACATGTATCTTAAGGGAGTCTGTTGAAGGGGAGATAGTCAATTCGGAAAAGTAGAGCATGCGGTAGGTGTTGGAGAGAGTGAATATGTTATGGATTCTGTACCCCTATTACCTTCTAAATCATGGGCTAATTTGTAAAGTTTCTATTTATTGTTTGTTGAAAATTTACACTTACGTTGCTGAAGATGGCCTGCAGGTGAGAGAGCTCCTGCAGGCAATTTCCAATGGCTGTTTAGATCCTGGAGTCTGTGTCCCTCATGGCGTGTGCTAATGATACCCTGTAAGTTGTTCTGGGCCGCGGCAACTATTCAGGTCTCCTGAAATGTTCTGGGCTGCAGCCATTTCCTTACTGCAAATGAATAATGAATGAGCTGTGGGTTAAAGCTAATGGTTCAAGATAAAATCAGAAGCTCATTGCAACATGGGTAATGCTCCTTTGTCATCTCCATGGAAACTGCTATTTGTCAAGACACACTAGTATTTCAGAAGACAGGAGTCAACGGTTTTTGTAACTTCAGGTCAGCTGTTGAAAAATAGATTTAAGAAGCACAGATTGAGACAGGATGAATACAGAGAAAGCCATCTGCATGCAATGGGAGAGCTCTGTTAGACCATTCTTTGGGACTTTAAAAAAAATAGATCATAAATGGTATAATAAATATTAAGCTGATAGATTTGAATGGAAAGTTGAGTTAACACTTTTTCCCTTCCCCAACACTATGACTTGGCATCTGGCTGGGCCACATAGTGAGTGCACAGACCTCATCCAGGTGGACTTCTTGCATCACAGGGGGAGGGCTGGCACCGGCGTTGCAAGAGGGGAGAGCAGCTGGCTGCACAGCCCTAGTACAAAACGGGCACCCCAGCCTCGCACACGCATCAGGCCATGGTGTCGCCAGCAGCCTGAGCGTGGGGTTCCCACTGCGGGGGCTGATGTCAGCATGCTGAGGTCACATTGGAGATCGGATCTCATGCTGCAGCCTGGCAGTGGGTGGGGCAGGGGCCGATGCATCCCAGCGCTGAGAGCAGTGGCACTCCAGTCACTTAGGGTTAGAGGGAGGAAACAGTGGGGCTGGGTCTTCCAGCCCCATCAGGACTGGGAGGTGCTGGGGAAAGAGGGAAATAATAAAGAACAAGAAATGTCCAAAAGTGGGGCCCAGAACTAGATCTAGCGGGTGGCTGGGGCTGCCTTCACCAGCACAGCACGCAGGAGGCTGGCCTGAGACTGAGGAGCCCTGAGGATGGGGTGCTCCTTGTCCCTAGTGAGAGAGATGTGGCGAGCAGGGAGGAGACCGTGCCATAAAAGCTCTAGAAATGTTCAGACATCAGTAATACATTAAGAAAGGACCTCTTCACACTCTAAGCTTCTGGCCTCTGGAGCATATAGTTTTGGGTTACCTCAAATCCGAGGGAAAGCAGCAAGTGTTACAGACGTGGCCTCCATCTTGGCTGCTCCGCTGTGGCCGCGTTACTCAGGGCGGGTTAGCTGTCTTCTCTCCTCCCGTTTCATGGAAAGACCAGGTAGCGGTGCCCCTCGGGGTCATTTAATTTTTTTATTGCTGTGTTACATAGTTGGTGTATGCATTTTATGGGATACATGAGATACTTTGATACAGGCATGCAATAAGTAATAATCACCTCACGGAAAATGGGGTATCCCTCCCCTCAAGTACCCCTTCAGGGTCATTTTAAATTTGAAATGAGACAATACGTGTGAAAAAGATGAAGCCCAGTGGCTGGCGCCTCACTACTTTCAGTAGAAAATTAAAGCATTTCTCTTCAAGAAGGCTGTCTACGGAAGTCCTCCCCCTTGCATCTAAAAAAGGGGTCAGAGTTCAAGCCTTCTCCTGCCTTGGCCTCCCAAGTAGCTGGGATTACAGGTGCGTGCCACCATGCCTGGCTAATGTTTGTATTTTTTTAGTAGAGACAGGGTTTTACCACGTTGGTCAGGCTGGTCTTGAACTCCTGAGCTCAAGTGATCCTCCCATCTCAGCTTCCCAAAGTGTTGAGATTACAGGCGTGAGCCGCTGCTCCCGGCCACCACTGATACTTAATTCTCAGCCAGTCTCAGTCTCTATCTATTGCCCACCCCTTTCTCTGCTCAATTAATGAGAGAACAAGAAAGCGGAGGTAATTTAAGTATTTTTCTACTTAAATTACACAATATTATCAGGAAAATGGAGCTTTTACAAGAGCATTAAACCTTTTCAGTGCAAACAGAAATGCCTTTACATGATTGTCCAGGCTTCCTTGCAGTGCAGAAACTTTCCTCCTCACCATCTTTCCCCCTTCTCTCTAGGGCTAATCTCCCCTCCCTGAACACGTGTCCTGTGCTCCGCACACATTGTGTGCATCATCACCCATCACCTCACAGCCTGAAAAACGAAGGTGTAGCTCTACTTACAAATGCAGCCTCTGCTTAGGGAAGGATCTTGGATCTGCCTGTGAGGACCACGAGGGTCCCGTCGGTTTCTGTGTTTCTCCAGCCCCTCCCCTGCCCTATCCCCAAAGCCATTCACTCAGAGATGCAGAAAGCTGCCAGTGACTGACAAAAGAAATCTTCTCAAGGAGCTGATGTCAGGCAGATTGTGAAAAGTGCTGGGTTTGTGTGTGTGTGTGTGTGTGTATGTGTGTGTGTGAAAGAGGTGATCACTTCTATACCCCTCGGTATGTGCTTTTGGTTTTCCACATTATTTAGCTGGCTGCTCAGATCTGATTTAAAGTATCTGTACAAGCCAAGGTATAGCAATGAGAGTCAAACACAGATCCATGAGAAGATGTAATGGAAACAAACTATACTGGGAGTTCGCTTGCTGGGTGGATTTGAGACCAGATCCTCAACCTCCTGGTTCTCCCCTGCCTCCTCTGTGAAACAGGGATAATGCTGCTTCACTGGCCTTTTTTTTTTGAGACGGAGTCTACTCTGTCACCCAGACTGGAGTACAATGACATGATCTCAGCTCACTGCAACCTCCAACTTCCAGGTTCAAGTGATTCTCCTGCCTCAGCCACCTGAGTAGCTGGGATTACAGGCGTGCACTGCCACATCCAGCTAATTTTTGTATTTTTAGTAGAGATGGGATTTTACCATGTTGGTCAGGCTGGTCTCGAACTCCTGACCTTGTGATCTGCCTGCCTTGACCTCCCAAAGTGCTGGGATTACAGGCATGACCCACTGTGCCCGACCTTCATCAGCCTTTTAAGTGAGGGCCGCACCTCATGAACTCTTAATATCTTCTCCTCTCGGCCGGGCGCGGTGGCTCAAGCCTGTAATCCCAGCACTTTGGGAGCGAGACGGGCGGTCCAACAAGGCAGAATCGAGACCATCACTGGCGAACACGTGAAACCAGACCCGTCTCTACTAAAAAAAATACAAAAACTGCCGGGCGAGGTGCGGGCGCCTGTAGTCCCCAGCTACTCGGGAGGCTGAGGCAGTAGAAATGGCGTAAACCCGGAGGCGGAGCTTGCAGTGAGCTGAGATCCGGCACACTGCACTCCAGCCTGGCACAGAACGACTCCGTCTCAAAAAAAAAAAAAAGAAAAAAAAAAAAAAAAATCTTCTCCTCCTCTATGATTACGATTGTTTGGACTTTTATTTTCCTTAAATCTGGGGATCAATACTGCTGTGCTGAGGATGTGGCTTTCTTCCTGATAATATACCTATTTCTTCCATTGGAATACATTTTAATTTGGGAACAAGCATCAATTTTAGAATAAACCCTTCATGTTCTGCTAGTTGGCATTACTACCTGGCCAAAGGGGAGGAAGATTCTGGAAAGGGAAGGAAAAGGGCCTGGAGGGGCAGCCCACCCCAGCCAGTCTCTCCTGAGCCTGTAGGCCACCAAATCCCTCAGTCCCAAGGGCCAAGGCTGCCAAGGACCTCTCCTTTCAGCAACATCAAAAACGAGATGACATCAGGTTACCACTTACTAGTGCCTAGAGAGTTGTCAATTACCTTTCAGTCACTTACCCTTTGCTAATTGCAAAATAAACAGACTCTGCAGCCTGCCTTCAATGACAGCCTCATCTCCTGTCCTAATATTTATATCTTAGCCTCTTATGAATTGCATTTCATTGATCATTTCCTAAATACTCTTCCTCCCTTTTGTATTTTAAGTACTCCAATTTTTTTGTTTGTTTGTTTCAAAGAGCAGGGATCAGAGTCAGATTTTCTAAAGGGCCTGCCAGTGCCACACCTGCTATTGTTGATCCTCATACCCTGTAGCTCCCTAAGAATGGCTAATCCCCTTCACAGGAGGCACTGTTTCCAGGGAGAATGGGCTTATTGGCTTCCCACACCTCTGTTAGAAACAACAGTGGAGGATGATGTGGAAGGGAAGTCAGCTGGTAGCAGGTCTAAATGCATCCGTAATCAGAAAGATTTCCAGATTTCCCTAATTGCTGTTTTTATTCGCAGAACTTCTATTTTAAGCGCACACACTCACATGTGGATTGACAGGCACCAGCCACTGTAATGGCTGTGTCTGTCTGTAGCGCCTGCAAACACTTGTTTCCATGGTGACGGGAGGCACCACAGAGACACAATTATGGTGCTGCTGGGACCAGGGCACTGCCATACCGGGAGGCCTCTCAAGTGTGCGTGTGTGTGTGTGCGTGCGCTGGGGGCACAGAGTTGCTGTCGAGTGCAGAGTGTGAAAAAGTCAAGCAGGGAAGGGGTTGGGGAGATAGGCAGAAGGAACATTCGCTGGTACAGAAGCCTGGCGGGTAGTGAAGAGAGGTGATACCACCTGGATCAGGGGAATGATAAAAAATTGAAGAAGAAAGGGAATACAGACAGGAAAAGGAAAGGGGCAAACAAAAATGGGAAATTTCTCCTCTCTGCAGAATATCATTGCCCCTCCCTTTGAAAAGTTTATTGTGGCATAATTATCCCACATAAATTTGCCAAGTAGAGAAATAGACTTTAGTGAGCAGAGGCAGACGGTTCAGGCGGTTTGGGTGTCAGAGTGTTTCTGTAACTCCAGAGTTGATAGTTTCCTGCCTCCGGCTCAACAGCCCCATCGGGGAGAGATGAATTGCTCCCTCGCCCACTGCAGGGTTTTCTAGGCATTTGAAGCCATTACTTCTCCTCTGGGCTCTGCTCAAGGTGGAGGCACCCAGTGTTGTCTCCAAACAATGTCATTTGGTCTGAGTGAATTAAATGTGATGCAAATGAGGCCTCATTCAGGTCTCACAGAGGGCACAACTGTTTTTCAGAGACCTTGAAAGGATGCCCAAAGGATTCCATTATATTAATGCTGACTTGGTGAACACTGACTGAAGTCCTATCCTCAGCTGACAGACACCCACCCTAGGGGTCAAGCAACCAAAAGGGAACTTTCTGGGGTTATTCTGTTAGGCTCTGGTTGTAAAAATCAGTGGTTCTCTGGTTCCAGATTCAGCATTTATTGACAACCTACTGTGTGCCAGCAGTTTTCACAGAGGCTCACCTGCAGCACTGTAAGTGGTGCTGGCCCCATTTCATAGTGGAAGACCTGGAGGCTCAAAGTGGTTGAGCAATTTGCCCATAGTCAAGGAGGTCAAGTCAAACCCAGATTTCCAGATTGCAATTCAGTGCAGTCGGCTGTTCAAGGAGGTCAAGTCAAACCCAGATTTCCAGATTGCTGGAAAAAACTTTTTAAAACATTTTCTTTGGGTCCACAGTAGGTGTATGCATTTATGGGTACATAAGATGTTTTGCTACAGGCATGCAATGTGAAGTGATTATATCATGGAGAATGGGGTATCCATTCCCTAAAGCATTATCCTTTGTGTTGCCAACAATCCAATTATATTCTTTTGGTTATTTTCAACTGTTTAATTAGGTTATTATTGACTATAGTCACCCTGTGGTGCTATCAAATAGTAGGTCTTATTCATTCTAGAAAAACTTTCTGATGGAAGGATTCAGGCCCAGGAGTCCCCACTGAGCCTGATTCCACTCACGCACTTGGTGATGGAAGGACCATGACATGGTGAGCAGGCCCAGCAAGAGTCTGGCCAAGCTTGGCTCCTAGGCAGAAGTGCTTTCCAGAGATTACTTGCTCCACCAGCCTTACAAAAGAAAGCCTTGGGGAAGGAATTTCCTGTCCATTTCTTGAATTTTCTGAGGAGTTCTGGGCTGGCTCATGCTTGTAATCCCAGCACTTTAGGAGGCTGAGGCAGGAGGATCACTTGAGACCAGGGATTTGAGGCTGCAACGAGCTGTTACGGTACCACTGCACTCCAGCCTGGGCAACAGAGTGAGACCCTGTCTCTAAAATAATAATAATAATTAATAATAATATAATAAAGAGTTCTGGACCTCTACAGGAAGCTTGATAAAGCAGACAAAAAAGCAATTCATGGTCAGGCGTGGTGGCTGACACCTGTAATCCCAGCACTTTGAGAGGCCATGGTGGGAGGATCACTTGAGCTCAGGAGTTGAAGACCAACCTGGCCAACATGGTGAAACCCCGTCTCTACTAAAAATTCAAAAAAATTAGCCAGGTTGGGAGGCTGAGGCAGGAGAATGGCTCAAACCCAAGAGGCAGATGTTGCAGTAAACCAAGACCACACCACTGCACTCCTGCCTGGGCTGAATGACACCCTTTCAAACAAACAAACAAAGAAAGCAATTCACACTAATCAATGGACTTTGAACACTTCCTAAATCGTTTGTAACATTCTGCAATGGATGTGACTTAGCAATCAGGTTTTAAATTTTTGAAAAATTGTATTCCAATCCAAAGACTGACAATGAAGCATCCGCTTGTGTTATTTATAGTAATTTTTGTTTTGCTTTGTTAATGTTCACATTGTGATCTCACTGTGGGCCTACTCTGGTTTTAGAAATTAATGGAATTTTAGGTATTCTGACTTTACTAAGTTGAAATTCACTTGAATTGGTTGCACTTTCTCCCTCCCTCCCTCTCTCTCTCTCCTTTCCTTTTCTCTCTCTCTTTTCTTTTCTTTTCTTTTCATTTCTTTTCTTTCTCTTGAAATAGGGTCTCACTCTGTTGTCCAGGCTGGAGTACAGTGGTGCAAATCACTGTTCAGTGCAACCACGAACTTATGGACTCAAGTGATCCTCCTGCCTCAGCCTCCCAAAGCACGGGGATTACAGGCACATGCCACCAGGCCCAGCCTGGTTCCCGTCTTTCCTTGGTGAAAAGTGCCTACCCCAGGGGGCTGTGACCTCACCTTAACTCTCTTGCTTTCTGGCCTAGGATCCCTCCAGGTGGGTGTGGTAAAATCTTAAATGAACAATGCATTTATATAACCATCAGGTACTACTGCAATATTTTGTAATTAGAGCTTTTAAAAATTCATAGAACTTCAGCCTTGGGAAGAGTTTAAATAAAATACGTGAATGAAGGGTTCTACCTCACACCCACTAGGATGGCTAGTATATAATAATCAGAAAATAACAAGTGTTGAGAAGAATGTGGAGAGTTTGGAACTCTTGTGCACCATTGATGGGAATGCAAAATGGTGCAGTCACTACAGAAAACAAGATTACAATTCCTTAAAAAATTAAAAATGGAATTTTAATTGCAATTCAGTGCAGTCTCCTGTTCAAGGAAGTCAAGTCAAACTCAGATTTCCAGATTGCGGTTCGTTGCTGTCTCCTGTATTCACTAGTTCTCTTTTATGCCAAGAAAAAACTGTCTTTGGGTACACAGTAGGTGTATGCATTTATGGGTACGTAAGATGTAGCCATTCCATTTCTGGGTTTATACCCAAAAGAATTGAAAGCAGGGTCTCAAAGACATATTTATGTATCCATGTTCATGGCAGCATTATTCACAATAGCCAAAAGGTGGGAGCAACCCGAGTGTCCATCGACAGAAGAATGGGTAAATGAAATGTGGTCTATGATACAATGGATGATTATTCAGCTTTACAAAGGACGGAGCACAGAGGATTCTTAGGGGAGTGGAACTACTCTGTATGATAGTCTAATGGTGGATCTGTGTCATACATTTGCTCACAGAATGTGCAACACAGAGTGAACCCTAAGGTAAACCATGGATTCTGGGTGGTAATGATGTGGCAGTGTAGGTTCATCAGTTGTAGCAAATGTCCCCTCTGGTGCTGGATGTTGATAGTAGGGGAGGCTGTCTGTGTGGGGGCACAGGAGGTCTATGGGAAATCTCCATCCATTTCTCTCAGTTTTGCTATGATACTAAAATTTCCCTTAAAAAAAAGTCTGTTTTTTCAAAAGCAAAGAAATTCTGACACATGCTACAAAATGAATGAACTTTGAGGTCATTATGCTAAGCGAAATAAGCCAGTCACACACACCCACTTTTTATTCCACTTATATGAGCTACCTAGAGCAGGAGTCCCCAAACCCTGATTAAGAGCTTTGCTACACAGCAGGAGGTGACAGGTGAGTGAGTGAGCGTTACTGCTTGAGCATGCCAGGGGTCTAGGTTGCACGCTCCTTAGGAGAATCTAATGCCTGATGATCTGAGATGGAATGATTTCATCGCAAAACCGTCCCCACACCCAGCCCACATCCATGGAAAATTTTCTTCCAAGATGCTGGTCTCTGGTGCCAAAAGGCTGGGGACCGNATGGAATGATTTCATCGCAAAACCGTCCCCACACCCAGCCCACATCCATGGAAAAATTTTCTTCCAAGATGCTGGTCTCTGGTGCCAAAAAGGCTGGGGACCGTGATCTGCAGTATTCAAAATTACAAAGACGGAAAGTAGAAGGGGCTACTTCTACTTTTGCTACCATGATCTGCAGTATTCAAAATTACAAAGACGGAAAGTAGAAGGGGCTACTTCTACTTTTGCTACCATGATCTACAGTATTCAAAATTACAAAGATAGAAAGTAGTTGCCAGGGACTGGAGAACAGGGGGAACAGGAGTCTGTGTTTTGTTTTGTTTGACACAGGGTCTCCCTCTGTCACCCAGGCTGGAGTGCAGTGGTCGATCTCTGCTCACTGCGACCTCTACCTCCTGGGCTCAAGCCATCCTCCCACCTCAGCCTCCCGAGTGGCTGGGACTACAGGTGCATATACCACACCTGGCTAATTTTTGTATTTTTAGCAGAGCTGGGTTCCACCATGTTGGCCAGGCTGGTCTCAAACTCCTGAGCTCAAATAATCCTCCCGCCTTGGCCTCCCACTTTGCTAGGATTGTAGACATGAGCCATCACACTCAGCCAGGGAGTTCATTTTTAATGGATACAGTTTCATTTTTACAAGATGAAAAGAATTTTGAAGACCAGTGGTGGTGATGGTTGGACCACAATGTGAGTGTTCTTAACACTGCTAAACTGTACACTCGAAAATGGTTTAGGACAGGAAACTTTATGTTGTATGTATTTTACTACAGTATAAAAAAATAAAGGTGTATCTCCTATTGGTCCCAAGTAGATGGGATTTTGTTATATTTTCCACAGCACACTTTGAGTTGTAATATGTTTTACCCGGAATCACAAAAGAGCCAGTGTGCTCAGGTCCAGCTGACTTAGTGCCAGAGCTGCTCAGAGAATCCTTCATGTCCAGTTGAAGAGGGACCAGGCCGCCTGCATGTGGTTGCCTCTGCGGAAACAAAGGTCATTTTCAGCCCTTACTGCAGGGTAACACATTGCAAAAACTCACTGCTCTCCAGCTGTTAAGATTTGAATAAGGTAAATGACCATGATTGGCCTTTCGCCACCGGGATTTGTTCGCAGTGAATCATCACCACTTGACTGAGGAGCCAGCTCAGCATCTTTTTAAAAGTAAAAAAGAAAATTCAGTTCCTTCCCTTTTAGCCCAAAATGCTATGAGTCAGTACTTTGGCACTGGGAGTGGAAAGCAGTGAGAAACGGGTGGGCCTTTGGGATCTGATGGGAAAGGATAGCTCTGGGACAATATTGTTTATGGGTTGGTTGTCATGCATTTGCCAAGCAATGGCAGTGGCTGTTTAGAAGCTTTCTACGCCTCACCCCATTCACATGTCCACTTTCTGGTTGTCTCAGTTCTGAACCCCATGCAGAGATCAGCTGACATCCCTCGTCCTCCATGAAACCTCACTGATTAGCCCTTTCCTGGGTCTCCTGAATCCCGGGCTGTATTCTTTTGCTTTTAATAGTCATTGAACAGTCGTGTGGCACTTTGTTTACAGCCCGTGGGCTACTGCCTTTTTGTGGGTAAAGGTTGTCTTCCAGGTGGAGAATCTTTCTCCAGACCAAAAACATAGCTTCTCTTTTGTGGCCTCATAGCTCAGCAGAAATCCGTATGTGAGACTGGGTATTGGGAACAGCTTGGCAAGTTACTAAACTCTGCAGAGCTCAGGTTTCTCATTTTAAAACTGAAGACAAATAACTACCATTAAAGGAAGATTGTGTTTTCAGGATTAGATAAGACAATATAGGTAAAGCACTTAGCACTGTGGCTGGTGCCCAATAAATGGTGGTTATTACTCTTACTAGTAAGGTAAGTCATAGGTGTATATACTGTCTGGGAGTTAACCTGAGTTTACTACCCTTTTAGAAGATAGTGCCATCATTGTGATAATTCATGCTATTGTCATTTTGTAATATCTTTGTGTGAAATGGGGCCTTTAGAGAAAAAAAGGTGTGGAAATCTAACGTAATCTCTTCAGGCCAAGGGTAACTTTGAGTTTCCTGGAGGTCTAGTGACACCAAGTGGCAAAATGTGATATTACATGTTGGTTGTTAGAGTGTTCAAATTCTATTTCATTGGTAAAATAGCAAATTATTCTGTTGCGTATGATTTCTGAGTTTTCCTGTCTTACTTGTAATCTAGTCTTAAGGAATGACAATGGAAAGATTATAAGAGTACTACGTGTAGACTTATTGAATGAAAAACTAGAATTCTATGCCGGGCGCGGTGGCTCATGCCTGTAATCCCAGAACTTTGGGAGGCCAAGGTGGGTGGATCACCTGAGGCCAGGAGTTCAAGACCAGTCTGGCCAACATGGTAAAACCCCATCTCTACTAAAAATACAAAAATTAGCCAGGTGTGATGTCGCATGCCTGTAATTCCAGCTACTCAGGAGGCTGAGGCAGGAAAATAGCTTACACCCAAGAGGCAGAGGTTACAGTGAGCCAAGATCATACCATTGCACTCCAGCCTGGGTGACAGAGCGCGATTCTGTCTCAAAAAAATAAATAAATAAAATAAGATAAATTAAAAAAAGAAAAGAAAAACTGGAATTCTAAATTGCACAAAGCACAAAATCGATTCTTAATGCGCAAGTGTTTTCTTCATGTATTATTTATATCCTGTCAATACAGTGACACATTTGAAATTGACACCAATTTATAATGGATCATTAGTAATACTTCCTTAATATTTCTTTCAGGGACAATGACATCCTGCTCATTATCTACCCAGTCTGTAAAGAAAACTGACATTTCCATACTCACAAAACTCTTGTTGACAATGTAATGGTGCCCACTGTGTAGAGGATATTAGTCCTATTAACTTACAATGGTTTGTGAACCTTGACTTTCTTCATGGGGAAGTAAATGAACAACTTTCCATTATTCGTTATGCCACTGAGACAGCATCTGGGCCTGGAGTTAGTGCTTGAACGTGGAGCTGTTCTTAGTTTATGACACCATTATTAGGTACTGAAGAGCAGACCAGAGTTGATGAGCTGGGATTTTCTAAACCTAATCATTTGTTCTCCGCCTTCTTCATGTCACTGCCGACATTCATCTCTGGCTGTGATCTGGTCTTATAGGTATTTCCTCATTCATTATTTGAGGAATTGTGTGGAATAAAAGAAACATAGCTCATCAGACCCATCAGGATACACGTGATGATCAGTATTAAATGTGTGCATTTCTGTACTTTAATTAGCAAATACCTAATATTGGGGCAATGGAGAACCATGTGCTCAAGTCAAAAGGGCTTCGTGATAGTCATTCACCAAAATGTAGCTCCTCAGAAAGAAGTCCTTGGACTCACCAATCCTTTGCTTTGCCCTCAGGCCACTTATTTGGGGTGAGCTGGGAGTGGCTGACGTACCCTTCCCTCCTGCACATCCCAAGGAGGGAGTGCAGAAATGCAGACAGCAGATTGCTCAGGGGAAAACGTGCCCAGTCTGCCCAGACACTCTGAGTTGGGAACATAATCAGCTGGCATTTATGAGGCTCATAGTTCTGATTCAGCTTCCTGATATGCATGAAGTAACTTATATATTTGGAACAGTTGATAACATTTGAATTGATCTATCTATCTCTATATATACACACATACACATACACAAAATGCAGCATTTTATTTTTGTCATTTCTTAACATCTGGAGTGGATGCCAGTTTCACAAATGAAACTTTTTGAATTATTTCTGATACAATTCCTTAAATAATAAAATCCAGATTCCACTAAGGCTTAAGCTCTCTATATCCTTCCTGAGGCTTCGTTAATTCTTTGGGGACACTGTGCTGATGATTGTTAATGCCGTGATCTGCCCATTTGTGTTGACTGAAAGAGTAACAGTGCAGTGTCCAGCCAGGCATGCCTCGCTTAAAACCTCAGAGAAGGCTGGGCGCGGTGGCTCAAGCCTGTAATCCCAGCACTTTGGGAGGCCGAGGCGGGCGGATCACAAGGTCAGGAGATCGAGACCATCCTGGCTAACACGGTGAAACCCCGTCTCTACTAAAAGTACAAAAACTAGCTGGGTGAGGTGACGGGCGCCTGTAGTCCCAGCTACTCAGGAGGCTGAGGCAGGAGAATGGCGTGAACCCGGGAGGCGGAGCTTGCAGTGAGCTGAGATCCGGCCACTGCACTCCAGCCTGGGTGACAGAGCGAGACTCCGTCTCAAAAAAAAAAAAAAAAAAACCTCAGAGAAGCGGAAGCGCTGGGAGGACCTTTCTCAGGGTCACTCACAGAATTCTGCCTCTAGTTGACAGGCTTAAGTGTCATTTGCTAAGGGTTCACCAACATCCCTGCCCAGAAGTATTGCTGAGGCTGTTAGGGAGGAGACAGTGAGCACTGTGCCAGCCTCAGCAAGATGCTGAGGTAGCAACGTGGCCAGGAGCTTCCATCTGGGCTGCAGCTGCTCCAAAGTCAGCTCTCTCTGTAGCACCACGTGCCTGTGCTGTCCTTCCTTATTTGACCACGGCCTTCCTGCCATCCCGGGACTGATCATAGCTGGTCAGGACTGACCTCCTTTCGCCTCTCACCCTGCCTCCAAACCCACCTCTACAATGCTTTGCAAAGGAGCCCTATCTGCATGTCATCCTTTGGGGCTGGCTTGGAACCCCTAGGGAAACAATGAGCTCAATCTGCTACACAACTGATGCTGTGGGAGACTAGAAGAGTTCCCTGGAGGATGGACTCCCCTCTGTGTCATTGCC
Organism: Rhinopithecus bieti; assembly: GCF_001698545.2. Lineage (NCBI taxonomy): Eukaryota > Metazoa > Chordata > Mammalia > Primates > Cercopithecidae > Rhinopithecus > Rhinopithecus bieti. The sequence continues at coordinate 598,772 of NW_016815913.1, read as the reverse complement.
TAGTGGCCCACTGATAAGCCACAGAGGCCACTGCCATTGAGGAAATAGGTCGGAGGATGTGGTCCCCTGACACATTACAGGGAGGCTTGCTTTGGCTTTGCAGCTGGTGGTGTATTGTGAAAGTTTCCAAATCACAAGTAGATGGCCACTTTCAGAGCAGATAGGGCTCCTTACCCTGTTGAGTTGGCACACAAAAGGCGAGGGAGGGATGTGATTAGACATCAGGTTTCCACTGGTAGGAAATCCTTCTGGTGATGTCAGGTGAGTTAGGGCAGAGCCATGAAGGAATCAAGGGAAGAAACGTAAGCAGATCTGTATGATGTCCCAACCCAGGATTTCCTAGGGAAAACTCATCCCCGTGCTCAGGGCATAGTCCTCCCTCCCCCTTGTGTCTCTAGTTTCTGAGCCATTTTATACCAAGTCATGCCGCCAGAACTCTGGTAGCAAGTGGGGTGGGGGTGGGGCGGCCTCCAGCTCCCCGGTCTCCCCTTGGAGCTGTTTGAAAGGATGGCATCCTTCATGGGCTATGTGGTGGGGACTTGTCCAGGAACAGTGAGTGGACCCTCAGTGTCACCTCCCTGCACCTTGTTGCCTCTGTGTTTCTAGCAGCCCAGGTTGGCACCGTGACCAGCTAGATGGTGCCATGAACTGAGGTCTCCAGCCTGATGCGGGTCAGACCCCCTTTTCTTCTTTTCAGTGGCAAAGGCGAGACTTATCTCTGGTTCTCCAGCACAGCTTGTATGTGTTTTTTCCTGCCCAAGCCTACTGGTCCCTCACGCCGTGTCCTCTGCCTCACCCACACCACAGGCTGCACCTGCCCTCCTGTTCCTGGCTCTAGGCAGCTCTTTCTGCAGCATGGATGGATTGGTGTAAGCCCTGACCTAGTCTTTGGTCATGTAGTGTTTACAGTTGTGCACAGGCATTGTGCTCTTGAGGATCTTACACAAGCTCTGCCCTCACTTTTTTCACGGCACACTAAGCATGGAAATGGCACCTGCCTCAAAGGGCTGTTGACTGAAATGATATCGTTGAACTGAAGTTCTTAGCACCATTCCTGGTATGTTCATTTTCTAGGGCCTCCATAACAAAGTACCACATACTGGGGGGCTTAAACAACAAATATTTGTTTTCTCACAGGGCTGGAGGTCAGAAGTCTGAGATCAAGGTGTTGGCAGGGTTGGTTCCATCTGAGGCCTCTGTATTAGTTTGTTCTTACACTGCTATAAAGACATACCTGAGACTGGGTAATTTATGAAGAGGTTTAGTTGGCTCACAATTCTGTGAGCTCTACAAGCTTCTGCTTCTGGGGAGGTCTCAGAAAACTTACAATCGTGGCAGAAGGTAAAAGGGAAGCAAGTATACTTCACATGGCCAGCAGGAGAGAGAGCAAGGAGGAAGCGTTACACACTTTCAAACAACCAGATCTCGAGAACTCACTGTCACAAGAACAGCAAGGGGGATATCCGCCCCTAAGATCCAATTACCTCACCATGTCCCTCCTCCAAAATTGGGGATTACAATTCGACATGAGATTTGGGTGGGGATGTAGAGCTAAATCATATGAGCCTCTCTCCTAGGCTTGCAGGTGGGCACCTTCCCTTTGTGTCCTTACACAGTCTTTCCTCTGCTTCTGTGACCAAATTCCCTCTTTTTGTAAGGACAGCACCAAGATCAGATTACAGCCCACCCCACTGACCTCATTTTAAAGTAATCATCTGTGTCAAGGTCCTCTCTTCAAATGCAGTCACATTCTCAAGTACTCAGGGTTAGGAATTCAACATATGAATTTGAGGGGGCTCAATTAGGCCTGTGACCTCTAGCAAATAACAAATGCTCAACAAATGTTCCTTACCTTTACCTGGGCAGTTATTCTAAACTTTTGTCATTTTTTAATTTGTTTTATTTTCTATTTCTATTTTTATATGTCTATTTGCTACTTAGTAAATGACCCTTCCTCCTTTATTTTTTTGCAGAAAAATGAGGTACCAGGGCATAAACTCATTCAACTTGCAGACTGTTCTTCCATCTCCTTTGCCCCAAACCTCACTGACATCATCCCTCTCCTGCCAGTCTCAGAAAGGGGGATTTCTCTGTCCCTGCTCCAGGCTCATCCTCACTCCTCTGTACTCTGACCTCCTCCAGGACCCCAGGTCAGCCCCTGCTCCTTCTTCCTCACATCTTCAGTATTGTGCCATCTTCTCCATCCTTAATCTCTGCAGGGTCAGTTTCCCCCTTCCACAGACACGCTTCCTTAGCCCTGCCAGTCCTTCCAGCAGCTAAGCTCTCTCTTTCTGCCTTTTCTAATTGGAGCTTTCGAAGGAAAAACCTGCATTCTGTTTTCTCCTTTTTGTCATTCTTTCATTTATTCATTCATTTGTTGAACACCTTCTTTTTGCCAGGGACTGGGCTAGGCATTGGGAATCTAAAGATGTGTATTCATAGTCCCAAGACCAAGAAGAAAACAGAGCATTATAATACAATGAGGTGTGTGACATGCCTTGTTAGAGGGGAGCCCGGTGGGGCCTATAGGAGGACTTAGACACATCCAGCCCAATCAAGGCATAGACCGAGGTGCGAGGTAGGAGGTGCAGAGAAGAGCTTCCCAGAAGAGGCCCCTGCTCTGAGTCCTGAGAATTAGATGGGCCATGAGCATGGGGAGGTCTTCCCAGCAGGGGCAAAAGCCTATCAGCAGGAGGCCTGGGATCCTCCAAGTGGGTAGCATTTTCTTTCCTCCCCTTTGCTCCTCAGCTCACTGCCCTCTCCATGTGCCTCACCATTGAAAGGATTTCATGCGGGTTCCACTGGACCCTCACTAAGTGACCGGGAGAATGCAGTGTGTTCTTTATCTAATGGACCACCTCCCCTCCTTCCACCTCTCCTCCCTTAGCCCCACCCTCACCTACCATCCTCCTTCCTTTCTCATCTTTCTTTCTCTGTCTTCTTCCTGGAAGCTCCTCTGCTGTGGACCCCAGAATGTACTGGGAGCTGACTCAGGCAAGTGGGTTGTTAGTAATGTCAGCAAAGGACAGGAGGAAGAGCAGGTATGGGGATGCGGGAATAATAATGCATTTGTACAGCATGAGGACTGGGAGTTTTGTGACTGGTGATATGCAGTGGACAGAGGAGATGAGAGAGAAAGGTCAGGACTGCACCAGGAGGCTGCGCATCATCAGGAAACAGGATACAGGGTGTGCTTGAGCCGTGACGGTCTATGGGATGGGGCCTCCCTTTTCCTCATTCCTCACATCAAATTAGGTTCAAAGTTCCCTTGTTTTTAAACTGTAGCCATCTTTTGAGTCCTTCCTTGTTTTTACACTCCCTTGTTTTTCCACTCTAGCCATCTTTTGAGTCCACCTCACTGCAGTATTCATCATGCTTCCTTCCCACTCCGTCTCAGTGCTGCCCCAACCCCATCTCATTGCTACCTCTCTAACATGCCACCTGCTCCTTGTCACTTCTGTCTGTGTGGCAACCTCTGTTGACTCCACATATCAATGCAGAATACCTCTCCAGGGCTTTCAGGAATGTTTGTAATCAGACTCTCCATCTTAAATATTTATCATAAATTGATAAGCAAATAGTTATTGGATATTATGTGTGTAGCTCTGAGGTAGTGAGCTTCTCTGTTTGTCTGTATCTTTCTCTACACACACATGAGCTGAGCACTTAGTAAGCAGTCAAGACCTTATGTCAAGGCTGAGGCAGGAGGATTGCTTGATCCCAAGAGGTCAAAGCTGCAATGAGCTATGATTGCATCACTGCACTTCAGCCTGGGCAACACAGCGAGACCCCATCTCTAAAAAAAAAAACCTAAAGGCTACCTGTGAAATGGTTGATTAAGAATCTACTTGAGGAAGGAACTTGCTGAAAGATGTTTGAGAGCCACAGAAAGGACCTCAGAGGAAGGAGGAGGAGAGAAAAGTCTAGGCAGTAGATAGGACCAGTTAGAGGTATACTGGTGCCGAGTCACATGGAGGGCAAAGGGTGTAGAAATGGTTGAGCTGTGGGACAAGGATAGGCATCCAAGTCTGTGGTCACCCATCAATGAATGTGAATTTTAAGTCAGCAGTTGGAAAAGGAGAAGCTCCTGGGAGTGCAGTTAATGAAGAATTGGAAGGATTTAGTCTAGACATAGAAAGGAAGTCCAAGATAGGATTATTAGCTGGTAGAAGACAGGAATTATTTGTAACTTGCTCCCTGTCCTTGTGCAGAAAAAAAAAAATGAGGTCCAGGGATGGGATTTCATCCCAGAGTTGCGTTAGCAGCTCCAGAGCTCAGCTCAGCATTGACAGGGAGAGTGCCTTTACTATGGCTTTCTTTTTTTTTTTTTTTTTTTAGATGGAGTCTCGCTCTGTCGCTCAGGCTGGAGTGCAGTGGCCGGATCTCAGCTCACTGCAAGCTCCACCTCCCGGGTTTAAGCCATTCTCCTGCCTCAGCCTCCCGAGTAGCTGGGACTACAGGAGCCCGCCACCTCACCCAGCTAGTTTTTTGTATTTTTTAGTAGAGACGGGGTTTCACCGTGTTAGCCAGGATGGTCTCGATCTCCTGACCTCGTGATCTGCCCGTCTCGGTCTCCCAAAGTGCTGGGAGCCACCGCGCCCGGCCTTTTTTTTTTTTTTTGAGATGGAGTTTCACTCTTGTTGCTCAGGCTGGAGTGCAATGGCATGATCTTGGTTCACTGCAACATCTGCCTCCCAGGTTCAAGTGATTCTCCTGCCTCAGTCTCCCAAATAGCTGAGATTACAGGCATCCATCACCATGCCCGGCTAATTTTTGTATTTTCAGTAGAGACAGGGTTTCACCATGTTGGCCAGGCTGGTCTCGAACTCCTGACCTCAGGCGATCCATTCACTNACCTCACCCAGCTAGTTTTTTGTATTTTTTTAGTAGAGACGGGGTTTCACCGTGTTAGCCAGGATGGTCTCGATCTCCTGACCTCGTGATCTGCCCGTCTCGGTCTCCCAAAGTGCTGGGAGCCACCGCGCCCGGCCTTTTTTTTTTTTTTTTGAGATGGAGTTCACTCTTGTTGCTCAGGCTGGAGTGCAATGGCATGATCTTGGTTCACTGCAACATCTGCCTCCCAGGTTCAAGTGATTCTCCTGCCTCAGTCTCCCAAATAGCTGAGATTACAGGCATCCATCACCATGCCCGGCTAATTTTGTATTTTCAGTAGAGACAGGGTTTCACCATGTTGGCCAGGCTGGTCTCGAACTCCTGACCTCAGGCGATCCATTCACTTCAACCTCCCAAAGTTCTGGGATTACAAACGTGAGCCACTGCGCCTGGCCTACTATGGATGTTTGATGAAAGCACGCATCTTCCTGTCTTCTTGTATCGCATCATTTCTCACGGGAGCGTCATCAAGCTCTGAGCCTTGGTTTTGGTGTCATGTCCCTCAACCTAAAATGGGAATGAGTGTGCATGTGTTGTTCCAAATGGCAGAGCTCCTGTCCGGGGCCCAGAGAACGCCCTTTTAATTCTTTTCTTCTTTTTCAGGGCTTCAGTTACATTGAAGCCAATCATTCTCTACTAACCTCATTGGCAAAAATTATTCAGGAAAATGGTATCCTGATAACAGACTATCCTGACATAGCACAGTCAATTGTGGAAGAGTGGAAATCTTATAACTTCAGTTGGTTGTTTGAGCTCCACAGTGCTGAAGAGCTGGGTTTAGCTCACTTTTCTTTTTAACAAAACTGAGTGTATTCCTGGGGCATCTGCTCTTGTCTGTCAAGTATGTTACCCTAACAAATGTGTAGCTTGTTTCTCTGTTACTCCATGGGCCCTTTGCTGCTTCCATGGCCCTTGTTGTTCATGGGCAGCCCAGTCTCATCTCTGTTCTGCCACTGCCCCATGTGCAGACTGAGGCTGGTGATTAACATTTAGGGCACTGAGGCCGGGTGTGGTGGCTCACGCCTGTAATCCCAGCACTGTGGGAGGCCGAGACGGGTGGATCACAAGGTCAGGAGATCGAGACCATCCTGGCTAACATGGTGAAACCCCGTCTCTACTAAAAAATACAAAAAACTAGCCGGGCAAGGTGGTGGGCGCCTGTAGTCCCAGCTACTCGGGAGGCTGAGGCAGGAGAATGGCGTAAACCCAGGAGGCAGAGCTTGCAGTGAGCTGAGATCCGGCCACTGCACTCCAGCCTGGGTGACAGAGCGAGACTCCATCTCAAAAAAAAAAAAAAAAATTTAGGGCACTGAAATGAGGCTACTCTTTCTGCTTTTGACCTCACCAATTCTCCCTACAAGTTATCTGTGAAATTAACTGTCTTAGTTCATTTTGTGCTGCTATAACAGGATATCTGAGGCTGAATAATTTATAAAGAATAGAAATGTATGTAGCACAGTTCTGGAGGTTGAGAAGTCCAAGATCAAGGTGCCTGCAGGTTAGGTGTCTGGTAAGGGTCTAGCTTCCACTCCCAAGATGGCATCTTGAAGGCTACATCCTCCAGAAGGAGGAACACTATTCTTCACATGGCAGAAGAGCGAAAGAGCCGAGAGAGAGAGCCCACTGCCAATAGCCCTTTTATGAATGCATTAAACACACCCATGAAGGTGGAGCCATCATGGCCTAATCACCTCTTAGAGGCCCCACCTCCCAATATTGATACATTGATGATTAAATTTCAACATGAGTTTTGGAGGGGACAAACATTCAAACTGTAGGATTAACCATTTTTATTCTTTTGGCAAAATACGAGAAGTGGGATTGGCTAGAAAAATCCTACCATTCAAAAAATGCTAATATCATTAGGCCTGATACATTAAAGCAAAGTGAATGGTCTCAAATGTGGGAAAGTGGCACTTCTGATATTGCTCTTCACAACTAATTTCTGGATGGAGCCACGAATGGGGAAAAATTATTTAATTGTCAGGAAGATTAGCAAAACCTAGGAAAGCTAGGCAGCTTTGAAAAGAAAAAGTGTGAGGGTCTTGGTCCCTTAATAGAAAGGAGAAAGTGACCTTTAGATTGTGAGAGAGACCTCAGACAATGTCATAGACCATTTGGCTGCTATAACAAAATACCATAGACTGAGTGGCTTATAAAAAACAGACATTTATTTCTCACAGTTCTGGAGGCTGGGAAGCTCAAGATCAAGACATCTTGGTGAGGAATCGTTTCCTGGATCACAGGTAGTATCTTCTTGCTGTGGAAGGGGAAAGGCAGCGCTCTGGGGCCTCTTTTATAAGGTCACTCATCCCATTCATGAGGGCTTCACTCTCATGCCCAATCACACCCCAAAGGTGCCACTTCTCAGTATTATTACATCGGGGGTTAGGATTCAACATACACATTCTAGGGGGAACACAAGCATTCATCTCATAGCAAACAACTAAGTCACCACTGATTTTGCCCCTTTGATAACTGAGTGAGCGTGTGTTGGGTGGAGGGCCAGCATTTCTTAGGGAAAGAGGAGCTCTGACGAGGAAACATGCCATCTCTGGTGAGCACACTGGACAAGTTTCCCAGGACTGCCTTAGCAAAGTATCACAAATTTGGCTTAAAATGACAGCAATGTATTATCTCACAATTCTTGAGGCCAGAAGTTCATAATCAAGGTGTCAGTAGAGTTGTGCTTCCTCCCAGGGCCCTAGGTGAGAATTCTTCTTTGTCTCTTCCAGCTGCTGGTGGCACCAAGCATCCTTGGGTTGTGGCTACTTTGCTTTAATCTCTACCTCCATGTTCACATGTCTTTCTCCTCTCTATCTTCTCTTCTGTCTCTTATAAGGACACTTGTCACCACTGGATTTAGGGCAAACCTATTAATCTAGGATGATCTTATCTCAAGATCCTTAACTTTTTCCAAATAAGGTCACATCTGCAGGTACTAGGGGTTAGGACTTGGATGTATCTTTGTGGGAGCCACCATTCAAGCCGTTACACACCAATGGAATCAGGACTTCAGACGCTCACATTACGTGTCCTCACTGTTGGTTCAAAAACTATGCTCATTATAGTAGCAGGAGAAGTGAAAATTCCCTGAGACACTGCACCCTTGTTACATATGGTGGTAATTTCCCTGATTTTTATCTTAACGTGTAGCATTTTACGCCAGGCCCAGGGAAATTTGCTGGAGAGGTTGTGCTTTGTTTTGAACTGTAGATGAGCATTTTGTTTCCTTATTGGTTGGCTGATTGGTTAGGATGTAGTTGGGAGAATGCCATGGGTCGAGTGGGGCTATACAGTCCTGAGAAAAACTCTTTTTCTTCAATTTGTGCCCAAAGGTCATTGTTTGTAGAGATGTCCTCTATGCTGGGAGTGGGAAAGGCTTTTTCTTCTTGTTTCATTCTTTCATTTTTTTTTTCTCTTAGAAAGTAAGACTGAGAATCTATGATCTGTTGAGAGAATTACTTGTAAATCAGAAACTTGGTGTGTCAGTACCCAATCTTGCAGCCCTCCTTTGTGAGAGAATTGCAGCTGCCACTTGTCATTGAATTTCAGAGAAATTCCAATAGATCAGTAATCAGGTGGACTATAATAGAATGCTATTGTTTTACTGTCAGTGTGCAAGCTGTTCATGCTCATTGGACTTTCTGCCATAGACTTGTAGACAGTAGTAACTGCAAGTAGGAGCAGCTTCATCTGATATTCAGGAAAAGGAAGCTAAGGGGGATTCTACTGGAAGAAGTGTCAGATGAAGGCGCTCTGTAGAGAGCACAAAGCCCAAAGCCCCTCACTGGTCACCGCTGTTGCTCATGCTGTGTTGAGTTTTGTAGCATTAAGTATGTCCACAATGTTGTGCAACCACCACCATCATCCATCTCCAGAACTTTTTCATCTTCTTCAACTGAAACTACAGACTCTTTAAGCACTATCTCTCTATTTCTACTCATTCCAGCCCCTGGCAACCATCATTCCACCTCTTGTCTCTATGAATTTCACTATTCTAGGTACCTCATATAAGTAAAATCATACAATATTTATCTTTTGTGATGGACTCATTTAATTTAGCATAATGACCTCAAGATTCATCCATATTGTTGTATGTGTCATAATTTTCATTCTTTTAAAGGCTGAATAATATTCCCTTTTATGGTTATGTCATATTTTGTTTATCCATTCATCCATCAATGAATATTTGGATTGTTTCTACATTTTAGCTATCGTGTATAGTGCTGCTATGAACATGGGTGCAGACATATCTATTCAAGATATTGCTTTCAGTTATTTTGGTCATATACCCAGAAGTGGAATTGCTAGATTGTATGGGTACTCCACACTTCATTTTTTTTTTTTTTGAGAAATCAGCATGCTGTTTTCCACAGTGGCTGCATCATTCTTTACTCCCATAAACATTTCACAAGAGTTCCAATTTCCCCACATCCTTGTCAATACTTGTTATTTTCTGTTTATTTGTTAATAATGGCCACCCTAATGGGTGGCAACCCATTTCCATTTTTAAATGAATTGTATTTTCAAAAAAGTTTTTTCATATGTTTCTTGTGTTTGTTTTGTTTGTCTCTTTACCTTGAGCTTTCTGTTATTCCTCAGCATTTCCTGAGCTCCTGACATCTTGTTTCAAATGTCTAGGAACTCTCCCTGTGGCCCTCCTCTCTTTGGAATGAGAAGTTCAGATCCCTTACAATCTCTTATTGTTCTTGATTTGGAATTCTGTGGTCGTTTTTATCTGTATATGGCTCTGAACAGAATTTCTAAGGTTGGGCACAACACAAAACAAAACGGCTTAGAGAGAGAGAGAGAGAGACAGAGAGAGAGACAGAGTCAGAGAACACAAGTGCTCTACCCCACCCCTGAGAGTGGAAGGGGTCTGGATGCACAGGGATTAAGCACAGTTGATTCTCAGTGGCTTCCAGTCAGTCCTCCTAGAAGAGGAGATGAGCATTGCGGTTTCTTAACTATTCTTTAGCTGCTTTCTAATGAACTTTTCTTTGTGGGAGGACATTTCAAGGTTTCCCTGTGCAAGAATTTTATCTTTCTGTCCTTTGCACAACAACTGGTAAACTGAGATCCTTAAAGAAGTAAATATTTTTAGGCCGGGCGCGGTGGCTCAAGCCTGTAATCCCAGCACTTTGGGAGGCCGAGACGGGCAGATCACGAGGTCAGGAGATCGAGACCATCCTGGCTCACATGGTGAAACCCCGTCTCTACTAAAAAATACAAAAAACTAGCCGGGCGAGGTGGCGGGCGCCTGTAGTCCCAGCTACTTGGGAGGCTGAGGCAGGAGAATGGCATAAACCCAGGAGGCGGAGCTTGCAGTGAGCTGAGATCCGGCCACTGCACTCCAGCCTGGGTGACAGAGCAAGACTCCGTCTTAAAAAAAAAAAAAAGAAGTAAATATAATAAATGTGGAAATATCGCTTACAACCAAGTGAATAACATTTGGCTAACAAAGAGCATGGCACTATCAGATGGAATTAGGGCCATATGCACACAGTACAAAAACTCCAGATGCTCGTGTTAATTCAGTTAAATTTGAGTCAAAGAATCAGTGGAGCTGGTCCTTTGGACTGACTGGTCATATAAATACAGATGGCCAATGCATGCCCAGCCTGGCTCATTGATCAAACAGAGTAGAGATTTATTGACATATACAGGAATATTCTTTTTCTACTGAAAGATGGATGTTTGTTGTACTTATTTCTAAAATTATTGGCATCATGAATGACACATTCATGAGGTACCTGCCCTGTGTTCAGAAGACTGTTAGGTAGAGAAGGAGTAAAGAACTGGACTGGTGATCTCAGAATAGTGTCTTCTTGGCCATGACATAAAGGAACTTGCAGATTTCATGTCAGAGCAACTTACGTTATGGCTTAAGTCAGTGGTCAGCAAACGTTTTCTGAAAAGGGTCAGAGAGTAAATATTTTAGGCTTTGTGAACCGTGTGATCTCTGTTGCAACTACTCAACTCTGTCTTTGTATCTGGAAAGCTGCCATAGACATATGTGAACAAATGAGCATGGCTGTGTTCCTAAAACTTTATTCATGGGCACTGAAATTTGAATTTCCTGCCATTTTTACCTGACACAAAATGTGATTCTTTGCTTGAGTTTTTTTTTTTTTCCAACCATTTAAAATGTAAAACCATTCTTAGCTCAAGGGCTGTACAAAAGATTTGGCCCATAGATTTCAATTTACAGAACCCGTGGAAGTCATAGCTTCCAAGAATGTTTCTTTTGATGCTCAGATTTTGTATGTGTAGGAAAACTTGGATGCAAACAAAATAAAAAGTATGTTCTAGCAAGTCGTTTACAAAGATTTGAATTTATGAGATGAAAACAAATATTTCCGGCCACATGCCTCAGTGTAATTTGGTTTGCTGATTTAATGTCTTCCTGAATGCAGAATTTTAGATAGCAAAGTGAGCCTGCCAAGTAGGAAAGGAAGATGGAAGTTTGAAAACTCTAGCACTGCCTATGAAATCTTAAATCCTGCATTCATGCAATTTGCATGTTCATTTCCTCTTTTACAAAATGTTCCTGGAATTCTTATGTTTTCATTATTAGTGAAAATTGTTTCTTTTTTTCCCCTTCACAACTTAATATTACAAATTCTCCAAACCTGGCACTTCACTGCATGTTTCTTTTGAATGTCTTTAATTCTGCAATTTTATACACTCCCTTATCTTCCAAATTTGATTAGTTTCCAGAAGTTCTGCAGAGAAAATGGGCCATAATAATTCTTGATTATTGCCACTTATTTTCTTATAATTTGATACAAGAGGATTTTATTGCATTTTAAAGTAGTTTTAATCCGAAAAGATGGTCCTCTCCAAGTTTAACTTCATACAGTGTAATAATTTAACTGCTGTTTCCTGGTTCTAGAAGTATTTTTCTATCTTAAAAAAAGTTGCTTTTCTCAAATTATTATACTACCATTGTATTAGCCTGTTTTCACACTACTATAAAGACATACTCAAAATTGGGTAATTTATAAAGAGGTTTAGTTGACTCATAGTTCTGCATCGTTGGGGAGGCCTCAGGAAACTTACAGTTGTGGCAGACAGGAAAGAAGCATGTCTTACATGGCTGCAGATGAGAGATAAATGCGTGAAAATGCAGGAAAAACTACCATCTATAAAACCATTAGATCTCATGAGAATTCACTCACTATCACGAGAACAGCATGGGGAAACTTCCCCCATAATCCAATCATTTCCCACAAGGTCTTTCCCTAAACACCTGGAGATTACAATTCAATATGAGATTTGGTTGGGGATACAAAGTCTAACCATATCATCCATGATAATAATTTAACTACTTCATGGTTCTGGAAACACCTAGAACATTGAAGTTCTAAGTTATCATTGACCAGACGAATGCCAGAAATTTCATACCTTTGAACTTCTCAGCATAAACCAATTCTTGATAATCCTGGTCTTCACATTCACAAAATATGGCCAAGCAAAGCTTCCTGTTATGTCTCCGATCCTACCAAAACATTCAATAAGAGTGTCTAGTAAATTGTAGAATTAAAATATTTCCATTGTTCCCTATTATACTACCTGTAGAAGCTCCTCAGCATCGTGATAAAGATGCATTTGGTTTTTAGTGTCTCAAGCGTAGTAGGCTAACAAGAAAATTCACCTCCCCAGTTCGCCCTTTGCAGGTTTCCTTTGTTAGTCATGAAACAAAAGAGCCAGAAGAGACATTGTTCATTTAGTATAATTTCTCATTTTAAAGAAGACAAAACCGGTACTCAGAGAAGTTAGGCTCACACTGTGAGTGATTTACACAGTCAAGATGAGGAGAATCCAGTTCTGCTGATTTGCTGCAGTGCAAGGTCCTGGCCGTGATTCACTTGTTCTTGAGGCATTCATGATTCCTTGTTTCTATCTTAGAAGTCAAGGAGTGTCCTATAAAGGCTTTCCTGTTCTTAGTTCACTCTTCTGAATATATAATGGAAACAACTAACAATGAACAAAGCAGAAAAGACAAGGAGAACATAAGAGAGTCCAGATAATCCAGGGTCCTTCCAAACAACTCTTTCATACCATCAGGAACTGGTCGTGGTGGCATAAGTAATAAGTGGCATAAATGTAAAATGAATAAAGACCGCATGTTTGCCCTTCTTCAGGTTGACGGAACATATATATGTTACCAGAATTTCCTATGCTTTAGAGTTTTCTCTAAAACCCTCTGAAATTTAACTAAGCTCAATGGAAAATGAAGCCATTAGCAGTTGTTTCGTAGGAAAATTTTATTTCTGTATATTTTGGCGTGCATGAAAAATACATGCCTGTATTAATTTGTTAAAACTTCTGTAATAAATAACCATGATCTGAGTGGCTTAAACACAAAAATGTATTGCTTCACATTTCTGAGGACTGGAGGTCCAAGATAAAGGTATCAGCAGGATTGGTTTCTTCTTAAAGCTGTTAGGGAGAATCGGTTCCAGTCCTCTCCCCTAGCTTCTGGTGTTTGCTGGCAATCTTTGGTGTTCCTTGGCTTAGAGAAGCATCTTCTAACCTCTGCCTTTATATTCATGTGCCATTCTTGCTGTGTCTTTGTCTAAGTGTCCTTTTCTTATAAGGCCACCAGTCATATTGTTTTAGGGGCCTGCTCAATTCCAGGATGACCTCATCTTAACTAATTACATCTGCAGTGACCCTATTTCCAAACAAAGTCATATCCTGAGGTACTGGGAATTAAAACTTTGACCTATAAGTTTTGGGGGACACAGTTCAGCCCACAGCAATGCCCTTCCCTGAGATACTGCAAAAAATGAGATAGTTATTTTGTTCACTGTAAAGTTTCATATAGACACTTCTTGAGCTGAAAATATTTGTTAACAGTTCATGTGTTTGGACACTGAAAGGCAGTGTAACACTACAAATAATTGCAAAAAGAAGTTCATGGCTTGATTGCTTTAGAAATTACATTATTATGATGATTTTGTTTAAATGCCTCTATAACTATGACTATCATGTATGGTGATTTTAACCTGATTTGTGTCTGATTACACTTAAAGTCAGACTTAAAACTTGTGGATAACACGTTGAAGTTTGTCTAAATCAGAAACAAGGAGAGAACTTTAATTTTGAGATTTGCATTGATTGACTATGCCTTTTTTGTGGTTTTAAACCTTTAAATTGCTGTTGATTGTGGTAGTTCATGCTTAGATCTCATTTCCTTTAGCATCAACGAAGTTATGATTGGCATGGACAAATGTTTCAGCCTCGAGGGAATTTTCAGGTACTTGAAAAGAATATTATTTCAGGGGATGCAAGGGGAAAGTTCATCTTAATTTAGTTATTGCACTGTATTCTTCACATATTAAAGAAAAATGGATAATATACAGAAGGAAAGAAAATATGATTTTCATGCACTTTGGTCAATGTTGATTGCAGTTCTAATGCCTTATGATTGTCTGAATCCAACAGCTGTTAGACCAGAATAATTTTCAGTGTAAAACCAGTACAAGGAAAGGACAAACTGGAAACCACTGATTTATTTTGCTCTCTGTTCCATGATAGTTGACTCTGAGAGTAATCTTGGAAGTTTATGTCTCACCAACATTAACTTAAGGGCTATATGCTATTATTTGCTTTTTTCTGAACACTTGCATTGGGCCTGACATGTCCATGCATTATCTTGTCAAATTCTTTCAATCATCCTGGGAGGTAGATGCAATGTTATTCTCTTTCTCTCTATGAAGGAATGTGGTGAGTAGGTGACTCAAGTCTCCCATTCATGGAATTGGGTTTTAAACTTAAGTTTCTCTGACTCCACAGCCTATGCTCAAAACCTCTATTATATGCTGTTCTATATTGCTGCATTGTTTAAAGTGAATTGGAACACAAAAATATGTAAACATGAACATGTTCTCATCCAGAAAACAAAAGCATCTTCCTGTGCTAGGTAGATGTTCTGTACGTAAATAGACTGTACCACTAGGGACATTCAGAGCCAAGCTGACATCGTGAGAGAAGGCCATCAGTAATATAAGACAAGTTTGTAGAAGAAAAAAAGAATCATGTCAATTCATTCCTGGTTTGTGAGAAACCCAATAAATAAAAATCAACCATTAGAAATTATTTCTGAAAAGCTCTGATTTTTTTTTTGACCAGGCATAGCGGCTCATGCCTGTAATCCCAGCACTTTGAGAGGCTGAGGCAGGAGGACTGGCTTGAGTCCAGGGGTTCAAGACCAACCTGGGCAACATAGTGAGACCCCATGTCTACAAAAAATTTAAAAATTAGCCAGATATACTGGTGAATGCCTGCAGTCCCAGCTCCTGGGGAGTCTGAGGCAGAGGATCACTTGAGCCCAGGAAGTTGAGGTTGCAGTGAGCTATGATCACACCATTGCACTCCAGCCTGGGCAACAGAGACCCTGTCTCTAAAATAAATAAGTAAACAAACAAACAAATGAATAAATAAATAAATAATCTGATTTTTATCCTTTTACTCTCATGTCTTAAACCCCATTTCCCCAGATAGCTGAATTTTATTTACTCTGCTTCCTTCCAACTAAAGCTAACATTTCTAATAGTTTTTAATGGCCCTGGTATTTTTTTTTTTTTAACATTTAGGTGGAGAAGATGTGGCCAAAAGGAAAATTACTGCACATGCTGGATTTTATTTTAGAGAGAGAGTATTCATTTTTAAGGTGAAGTTGGTAGCTTTTGAAACTGTGATTTGCCCTTGGAGCCAGAGGACGGATTAAGAGGGGAGAAAGGGAAGTAGAAGGAGTTTCTTGGCTTTATCGGAGGGGTTTAGTTTTGTTCCACCTCTGCTGAGCTGGTAACATTTGCTTTGAAATTTCGGTTAGGTTCTCCACTTTCTTTCTCTCCTCTTCTCTCTAGGAAGAGGAAAGGGATAGTCATGATGATCAAGCATAGGGGAAGAGAGGAAGGATACAGAAAACAATCTGTTGACTAACACAACCCTTTCCCAGGACAGGAATGTAAGCACATGTAGATGCACCCATGTATACATGCACATAGACACATGCACACACACACACACACACACACACACACACACACAACTTGCTGTATTGGTTTTTTCATGAGCTCTAATTTCCAGGAGTGGTGGGTCTTGATTGTGCCCTACCTTGCCTTTGGAAATTACAGGAGCCGGAGTCTGTCCGGAAGCTTGGTAGTCTCCCCTGAGATATAGAAACAGCCAAGAGTACTGGCTCTGCACATATTAACCATGGCTGCTGGAATTCTCCCCTGGAGACTACAAACTGCCTGCCCACGGGGTGAAGCCAGGACATGGACATGTCTCATTTGGAATACACAATGTTTTTATAAAACACGATTTTATCGCCAACTTTTTGAAAATCAGGGGCTTTCAAATGAAAATCTTATTTCACTTTCTCATAGGAAATCAATCAATCTGGCCTAATTTCCTGCATGACAAGTGTTGAGCTGCCCTGTTTATGGGTGGGGGGAGGGGTGTTCCAGGTCAGTGCAGTCCCCATCAGTTTCCTATTGTCTGCCTGTGTTAATGGCCATTGATCACCCTGTTTGCATGGTGTTTTATTATGCCTGGCCCACTTCACTCTGTATGTTACCTGCCAGGTTTCTGTAGGCATTTGAAGTAATGATGCTTTATGCCTTAGTTCATGCTTTGTGGGGAGGTGGAAACCAGCCCCATGTTACTCACTCAACTCTAGATTTAAATAAAAAGAATTAATTATAGATGCTCTAATATACATAGTATACAATGAAGACAAAAAATATTGACCTAAGGTATTTTCATCACCATATATAATTTTTAAAAGGCCATTAAGAATCAAGTTTGTGTTCATAGTTGTGTACCCACATCAGAATTTATTTATAAAAACATAATGTCTTGAACCCAAGCTTTCATTTTGAACTGTAAATTTTTTTATCTTACTTTTGCCATCTCTCTCAACCTTTTATTAGCTGTGTTTAGATCTTAATACAATTATGCAAAAACAGTACTATTATTCAAACAATTCCAGAGAATGTTTCCATTTATAATTTTAAGCGCTCACTTGCTCTCATATGTATTTTTGGAAGAACAAGGATCTTTCTCCAATATTTTGGAAGCCATGTAAATGTCTTTAGTAGCTGCATTTAAGTATGGATGAAAAAAGTAAATTTATTCCTAAAATAATTTTAGAATTCTAGGTTGCATTTATACTGAATATTACGGGGATGATTATTATCAGTTAGAAGTGGTTAAGCACCCAGTGAGCAAAACACAGACTAATATGCTGCACAGAACACTCAAGAGACAAAAGGCTCTGTCCTCAGCTCATTTAGAACAAAATTCAAAGTTTTGTAAGGGTTCCCTTTATGGAGATAGTGGTGTTGATGGTAATGATGGTGATAGTGGTGTTAATGGTGGTAGTGGTAGTATTGGTAGTTATACTGCTGTTGGTGGTACAGTAGTGGTGATGATGGTGGTGGTGGTGGTGGTTATAGTAGTGGTGGTGATGGTTATAGTAGTGGTAGTGGTGGTGGTGGTGATGGTGGTTATAGCAGTGATGGTGATGATGGTTAGAGTAGAGGTAGTTGTGGTGGTGCTAGTGGTTATAGTGGTAGTGATGGTGGTGGTGGTGATGATAGTTGTGGTGTGTGATGGTGATGGTGATGTGCTGGTGGTGATGGTTATAATGGTGGTGGTGGTGGTGGTTATAGCAGTGATGGTGGTGCTGGTTAGAGTAGAGGTAGTGGTGGTGTGATGGTGGTTATAGTGGTGGTGATAGTTATAGTGGTGGTGGTGGTGACGCTAATAATCATTTTGGAAACATTAGCTTTATGAGATTGTTGTTTGAAAATCATCATTTACTTAAGAAGACTAATTTGCACTGTATAAAAAATGCCTTTTAATCTCGAGTTATAAATGCAGAGAAGTATATTCAAACTAGAAATAAAAATATTTAAAGCAACACACTCCATACTTTAATGTCAAGTGACCTTTACAAATGTTCCTGGCAAAAGCGTACTTTCATGGCTTTGGGAATATTATTTTACACAATCTCAGGCAGCAAGCCAGTGCACAAGAACATACCAGGCAAAGTGATTTATCTTTGTGTTTTTAGCTCTCAAATGTATGCCAATACTTTTGATACTTATAATTTTCTTGCAAAACTTTTTAAAAATCTGATTTTACCAAAGAGTCCTTGTGAGAAATCAATGTAACATCATGTGTCAAGTCTCTCTTAGGGCCTCACACATCATAGGTCTTAGCACTCATCCCAGGCTCCTAAAAACATCAAGAATGCCTTTGTGTGCATGTTGAGTAAGAGTCAACAAAATTATAAGAGAGCAGTGAGTTGCTTTAAACACATTTTTAAATCCTGACTCTATCTGAGGATGTTGCCTGACACAGATTTTGTAGGTTGGGTTTGGTTCTCTGGGTTTGAAGCCTGACTTTTGTAACTTTGTCTGCATGCCAAGACTCCTATAAAGCACCTTGCACTAGCTGATTAGTGACTCTTTTCCTTTGCTCCCAGTTTATCTTGCCCCAAACCTGTTCTATTAATGGTGTTGTGTAGGCTTATAAACACTTAGTAGGAGAATCTCAGAGCATCATTTCTTTGTTCTTCATCTTGACTTTTCAAATAGTGACCACCCTAACAAAGAATATACAATAAACTAATAAAAGAATAAACATTTGAAAATCTTTTTTGAAGGTATAGTTATTTTCAAAGTTTTACATGGATGTTTTTGAGTGGACTGAATCCAGCCCAGAGGAGCATTTTGTATGGGTTTACATACTACTGCAGATTTTCTTTTTTAATTGGAGATGTTAAATTTACAACAATTCTTCCTATTAAAATGTTTTAGAGAAAGTAATGTGGGAGCACAGTGCCTGATGCTGCTTGCTTTGGACAGGGCATTTATGATCCACTTTGTCACTGATGGTGGTTTTGTTTCTTTCTTTCTTTTTTTTTTTTTTTGCCCAGCCTTCGCTCATCCGTATTCCCTGCCTACACCTGGTTGGTCCTGTGTTTATGACTCCTGGTATGAACACTTCTTGACATTGGTGATGAGAACTCGAAGTGTTTCTCAGAATGACTTGAAGATAGCATTATGTCCAATATCACTCCCCAGGCATTAAGCAGACAACCAACCATATGTTCGGTGCCACATTTTACCCCTTAAGGATTTCCAAAAGATTCTGTATTATGTGGCTTCCTGTTTCTCTTAAGAGTTTTATTTCTTTTTTTTTTTTCAATTATTACAGTAAGATGTTTCTGCCTAATTAGAAACCATGCCACAATCTCAACTACCTACTTGCATGAATCTTTTGAGAGATCCTCTCAGCGATAGAATGTAAGTTTAATCTTTTTCTATCCCTGAAAATAATGAGTTCAATCAGACGGTTCAGATAAGCCAATTTCCTGGGCTTGGCCACCCTTAATCTTGAACACTCATCTTAAGGCAGTTGATTTAGGTTAGCTTCTGGGTTCAGACCAGAGTTTATTTGCACCCTCTCTAAAGAAACTACTGTGTCACAGTTTTCATTTTCTTGGACTATCCTTTAATTCCTTAAGTGAAAGAAATAGGTAAGCTATTCTAAAAAGGAAGTAGACAATAGTAAAGGATGTCTTAGTGGGAGAAGCCAGAGGAATAGGACTGATGTGGTATTAACTTGGCAAAGACCAGGATTGGAAACCTTCTGAGTGAACTCTGTTCTTCATACCTCTCTTTCCCAGATATTTCAAGTTTAGTATTCTGTTCTTAAATAACAGCCCCAAATCCCTCAGACCGATGTTCAACATGGAGACCTACCTACTATGCCTTACTAATATCAGCACTGAGAGCAGTAGCTGCCCATCGCTGGTGTTCTCTATAAGCCAGGCGTAGTACTGATTACTCTACATACATTATCTCATTGACCCCCGTGAAACCCTACGGGGTAAGCATTGGTGGCTCCATTTTACATATGAGGAAACTGAGGCTTGAAGATGTTAAATAGTTGTCCAAGGTCACACATCTACTAGGTGGCCGAGTCAAGGCACCTGGTCAGTATTTGTTACTAGGGTGTCGTTTTACACTTTGCTATGATCTGAATGTTTGTATCCCCCCAAATTCCTATGTTGACATCCTAACCTCCAAGACAATGGCATTAGGAGGTGGGCTTTGGGAGGTGATTAGGTCACAAGGGCATCATCCTCATGAATAGAATTAGGGCTCTTATTAGAGGCCCCAGAAAGGTCCCTCTTCCCTTCCATCTTGTGAGGCTACAGTGAGAAAGCAGGCCCTCACCAGACACCAAATCATCTGGTGCCTCGATCTTGAACTTCCAACCTCCAGGCTGTGAGACACAAATGCCTGCTGTCTACAAGCCATCCAGTCTAGGATATTTTTGTTATAGCAGCCTGAATGGACTAAGAGACACATTTTTAAAAAGAGAATGAAATGTTAGCATTAAAAAAAAAAAGATAGATAACAAAAGATGAGTAGGTTGCAGTCTGCTTAGGTATGTCTGAGTCTGTGAAAGATGGTAATCCATGCATAAAGGGTGCATTCCTGGGTCAGAGAGTACGTTCAACGGCAGGCTGCAATAACTGATGTCCATGTCAACTACAGCAGCTGAGAACACGTCCGAGGAAGGAATACACTTTCAATTCCATAACTGACTTTTTCTGATTGACCCAGCGAATCAAATTGCGACCGTTTCAAATGAGAACTTTTCCTTTTTCTTTTTCTTTAAGCATCAGCCTGTTAGTTTGAGTGTAATCCCCTAGCCTATTCTGAATTTCAACAGTATTATCTATTTTTATGAAAAAAAAAAGTCTTAGTGCTTCATGTTTTAAACTTGTAAAGAGTACTTTGAGGATCTTTATTTTCTTCTTTCTGTTAATTATTATTACTTAACTAATTTAATTTTATTCACATATTTTCCTCTGGCCAAGAGCCAGAGTTTCTTTAAAGAATTTTTTATTAGAAGCTTCCAGCCATAAGAGCTAGAGGAAAATAAATTATCACTTGCATAAATTTATCATCAAAGAGTGAAAACAAAAATGTAAAGAAGTGATGGAGAATGTGTTTTATGACAATAACATAACACACTTCTAATATTAGGCTATAAAACTAATTGTGAACATATTTTAGAACCAGAAACATATGGAATTACATGATTTTAGGACAGAAAAATTCACAGTGGTTGACTTATAATATCATGTGGCATAAAAATGCTCATTGCTAAGAGTGGAGAGAAGAAGCCAAGTATGGAATGAAATTGGAAGAGGAACCTCCTCTCAATTCAGTTTTGGCAGGACGAGGAGCCCCATACGTGCCAAGTTTTAACTGAAAGCTAATTATAATGGTCACGTTACGAATTGTGCAGAAAGAGGAAGGTTGTTGACTTGGCACCTTAAATACATAGGTAACTATATATTTTTTCAAAAATATATAAGCATTCCTTTTTGGTAAAGAGCATCTCATTAAAATGTTAACCACAGAATCTTTAAGCTTGCCATCTTTAACTGGTATCAAGAAGTTTAAGAAACTACAAATGAAGTATTTTAAAGGAAAAGAAAGTTAAAACAGAAAGAACATGCCATACTCAATTATTCAAATAGATGGGATGAATTTATTCGTTTTTACTTCTGTGATGGTTTATTCTCTTGCTTAAAATACAGTCTTTAAATGGATGACAGCAAAATATTTTGGTGTTTCTCATACAATGGAAAACACCTGATAAAGAAAGACACAACGACTTCTGTGGCTTCAAATGTGTCCAGGGCTACGGAGATATCCCCTGTTTCGTTTGAAGAGGGCGCTCTTGTAAAGAAAATATCCTTGCCTAGGCCCTGCTGAGAAACTGGCCCAGCTCCCTGAAGTCAGCGTCACCATGGAGATCTTATTCCAGTGAGGGGGAATGGATTCCACGGTCCTGCTTTGGAAATGTGTAAATAGCAGATGCTTTTATTGCCTTTGTTTGAATCTCTGCCCTTGCAGAGCAACTCAGGCCGGAAGCTCAGAGGAGAGGAAGTCCATATTTGTCTGTAGTGTTTTGTTTCCTCGTAAGCAGCTTAGTCTCTTGGGATGACTGTGCGTAATGACAAGTTAATGGAAAAGGTATGAATTCAGATTTCACATAAAGAGAATCAGAAAAAGGAATGTGTCTTCCTTGAGCCAAAGGAAGAATTCAAACTTCCTTCTTTTAAAAAAGGGCGGGTTTATTAGACACCAATTTTATTACATACTGTTAATGTACAATATATGTGGTAACTATTGATCACAATGATTTTATCAGCTGAAATTTATAATATGCAAATGCGAGGGTGCATGATAGACTCATTTTCCTACAGCTTGGTAGTTAAGAGCCTGCATTTGAGTTCTAAGTGGCCTGTGTTCAAATTCCTACTGGTTTTCTGTTTAACCTGGCTGTTTTTCTTCATCTGTAAAACGGGGATACTGATACCAATAAATTATTGTCAAATAGTTTGTCTCCTTCATAGTTGAAAGGATTCAGTATTATCATGTATGTTGAAGATGAAATGTAGTAATGTATACAGAACTATTCCTGTTGGTACATCACACCAAAAAGAGAATTTTCCTATTTATTTTATCTTTATCAGATATATAATTACTGTGGTAAAGCATATTAGAATCAATACAGTAACTGATAAGCAAGAGAATTTAAGTCACTCATCTAAGTTCATGCAACAGTTATAGGCAATATGGGCTCAGAACCCAGGTATCCTGACCTTCGTTCAAGGACTTTTCCCAGCACATCTGACAATTATAATCACCCATGTTTTTTGAGGTATTGTGGGTATGACATAATACTAAGCACCATCACATAAACTCTCATGAAATAAGTTGACTGTTTTTCTTTGGAGTTAAAAAAAAATTCAACATTGGAGTTAGATTTCCGTATAATAAGCAAAGCACTAAGTAAAAACTGAAAATTAGTCAACAGAATATTAAGTGTCATGTACTATAAACAGATTACCTGGCTTATGAATTGCATATATTACACATACGGTATCTTTTGCAGTGGGGGATATTTCAACAGAGAGCAGTTTTCTCAGAGGAATAAAAATCTCTGGTTGTGACAAAACTAGAAGTTGGTGACAGATCTCAAGAGGCCTTGAGTTAAGACAGTGGTTCCTAGCACATTTGTTATATCAGGTGAATATGCTTACAAATGACTTTTCACAGCATCATTCTATGGAAGGCTAATGGAAATCAGTGGTATAAACTCTGCCCCACCTTTGTGTTAGCAGCTTCTACCAGCTTTCCACCCATTCTCTGATGCTAATTCAAAGTGTGCCTTTCATCAAAATAATGATACTGATAAAATCCTTATTCCCCAAGCAAGAAGAGGCACGCATTTGCTACGTTTTCTTCAAATCAACTTAGAAAAGAAGCATGTTGGTATAGAACTTAGGAAGTATATACTGTGTGTTTGCACTCGATTTATACTTATTTAGAAGTAAAAGTACATTTGGGCTAATAAATAGCTAAAATTTATTGAGGACTTATTCTCTTTGGATTCATCATCTTAACTCATCTTGAAACAACTAATATGGTAAACTGAGACACAAAGAGATTAACATCCAAGTGGAAGAGCCGGGTTAACTCAGAAGCCGGGTTCTGTTGATAGTGCTGTGTTCTTAGGGAATAGCCTAAGCAGACATCTCCATGGTGCCAAAAGAAATGGCACCCAACGGAAGACACTGCCCTTGCTCTGACTGAAGTTAGGATCTATAGAAACAGGACTCAATTCAAGATAGCTGATGGAGGTTTCCTGATTAGCTCAAGTCAATGATGGTGGCAGAGCAAGGGCTGGAGTGATATCACCTGTCTCCAGCCTTTGACAAAACCACTAGAAGGTAATGTAAGTCACTCTCTGCTGAATAACTGATTCACAACAGGAATTATTTGGATCTTAAGTCTGTAAACATATACTAGAAAAGAAGAGGTGATGGATAAGGGCAGACATGTTCTTAAGATCTAGCCCAGGGACTGGCAAATAATGGGCAGTCAGTAAACTCGTACTGATCAATGGATAGAGGCTCAAAGCCGGGATGAGTCACTTTGGATTAGAGTCGACGGAGAAGGTAGGGTTTGAATCTGCAACTGAGCTATGGGCCATAGGAGGGATTTGAACAGGCAAAGAATAAGAAAGGATACCAGATAGAAAACAAACAAACAAACAAACACATAGGTAGGAAAGAACAAGCCCTTTTAAGAAAAACAGGCAAAGCAGATAAATTGAAACATGTTTCAGGTTAGGAGATAGTTCTTCCATCCATCCATCCATCCATCCATCCATCCATCCATCCATCTATTAATCCTTCCGTTGTCCATCCATCCAGCAAATGCTTATTTAAGCATCAGGCACCATGTCACAACTAAAAAAACCGGAAACTTGAAAGATAGGTTGGGGTTAGATTTTGAGGCATCTGGAATGCCAGGCTCAGAAAGATGAACTTTAACTTGAGGATAGTAAGCCATGGATGGCCTTCTGCGCCATGGAGAGAGATATTGAAAATTGGCTAAGGAAGAGTAGACTGACAGAAATTAAACCGGATGGATTGGACAGAAAGGAGGTAGGGTTGAGAAAATCCACTAGAGTAAAATGCCAGGGTCCACAGGCAGGAGGATGAGCCATGGACTGACTTGCTGCTGGGAGTAAAGGAGAGGAGGGTGGGGGAAAGGCCTGGGTTGGAAAGTTATTACAGGGGCGGAATCTCTGACTGTAGTGAAACCACAGAGAAGAGCAGGCTCTGAAAACATCAACTCACCTGGGAGGTAGAAGAGCATGGAGGTGGAACAGAAAAGCTTGGAAAGGTGCTTCTCCACAGGATGGACATCTCTCTTTTCTCAAACTTGATAATTCTGCCTTTGCATCTGCCCTGTATCTAATCATCATGAATGCTTCCAACATCTGACACATACGGAGCAGATAATTCATGGCTGAGAGGCCAATTGTCACTATCCCTTTGTAACAAGAAGCCTGTTTTTCTTTCTTTTTTTTTTTTTTTTTTTTTTTTTTTTGAGATGGAATCTCACTCTGTCACCCAGGCTGGAGTGCAGTGGCCGGATCTCAGCTCACTGCAAGCTCTGCCTCCCAGGTTCACGCCATTCTCCTGCCTCAGCCTCCCGAGTAGCTGGGACTACAGGCACCCGCCACCTCGCCCAGCTAGTTTTTTGTATTTTTTAGTAGAGACGGGGTTTCACCATGTTAGCCAGGATGGTCTCGATCTCCTGACCTTGTGATCCGCCCGTCTCGGCCTCCCAAAGTGCTGGGATTACAGGCTTGAGCCACTGCACCCGGCCGAAGCCTGTTTTTCATTCATGAAATGAATTTTTTTAAAAACTGGTAACTATACTGAATCTTTAGAACACCAGGTTTCAAAAGGAGTAACACTGCATAGATAAATAAAATCAGATTATTGTGCGAAACACTGGTTTTCAATTCCTCTACCTTTTTATAATTCCTTAATATCAGAATGTACAGTAATGCCTCAAGGAAAATTCTCAATGTACATTTGTCTAGAGAAGTGGGTTATAAATCTCCCTCTGTTATTCTTTCTTGTTAGTTGGAATACATTATAGCTACCTCTGTATCAGTGATAGAGCGTGAGTGCACGGATAATTGAAGCGCACTGAAGTGCACAGGTTATCCTAAATTCATCTTTATTATAACCTTGTGTTTAAGTCTCCTTTGCTATCAACTCTTTAAGAAGACTTCTAACAAAGAGCAGTTTTATAAAGTTGAATTTGCTCTACTGACCATACCTACCTTTTCCAATGGGAAGTTGTGAGCAGGGAAGTGGTTACATGATGTTGAACAGAAAACACAGAAAACATCGGAGTTTCTGCTAGTTCAACAAATTCTCTCATTTTAATGACTGTTTGGTGAGAGGTAAATGAATGCATGCTGCTTGGCACTGAGGTGACTTGCCCCTGCCTTTTTGTGCTGGGTGATGACAGTTACTTTTTTCTAACAATCATTGCATTCCTTTTATATTCTTGGAGTCTCAGTGTTGGAAAGAACATCAAAATTTCATCACGTTTCATTTCCCGCTTGCCAAAAAAAAAAAACAACCTGCCCAAGATGGATCATTGTTTGTTCCGTTCTTTAAGTCTCTGACTTGGAGAATGGTCATCAGTAAACTGATGGAAGAGCATTGGCTAGCAACCTGCTTAAAACCTGTTGTAGTTTTGATGGTAGTTATTTGTCCACATAGAAGTGGCGTGAAACATGAACACACCGATGAGTAGGATGTGGTTAGCAATCAGATGTTCTCCAATGCAAATGGTGGGAGTGAGAATGTGTTTCCTTTCAAAACAATATTTTCATCTATCAGAGATACATCATCAGAATGTTTGATGTAGAGTAGGCCCATCATAAATGTTTGAGTGAGTAAATTAGTTGGCAATGAAATACTTATCAGCTGCAGAAGCGTGGCCACCTAGGAGCAGAGTGGGTAACTTCTTTCTTTCCTTTGTTCCCAGAGATCTTTTCACCTATGGCTGTCGGCCCACTTCTAAAGGGAACTCTGAGGAACACTATCTGTCTTCATGATGCTGTGTGAGAAAAAAGTTCTGGAATCAAATAAGTTTGGGAAATACTGGATTTTTCTATCTCTTCTTTGACATCATGATGTGTATTAGAACATTAAGGGTTTTGAGAATTTGGAAAAAAATATTTTCCAAATCTGTTTGGCTTTAGAACTCTCTTTTGCACAAAACATATTAACCATCCACACTTTAGGAGATACTGCTCTTTTGGGTTAATTGTTCACATTTGGGTGGAGATCATGACTTCTTCATTTCTGCCAGATGCTGATTGGCACATGGTAGGCGTTCAGTAAATACTTTCTGTAAATGAAATGTAAAATGAAAATGGCCATGGGGGGGCGTTGATGGAGATGATGCTAGAAGAAGCTATGGTGTCATGAAGGTAAGGATGAACAGGATTGGGTTGGAGTCAGAGAAAGAGGAGTGAAATGGAGGGTGGGTTCTGAATTCAAATGGTCTGCTTTTAAACCAAATAGAATATCAGAGCTTCTGACATCACTCTTGAAGTCCTTCAGTTTATCTTCCTCAGTGATTACAGCATCCCTCTTAAATCCCCTGTGTTTTTAAGCTTTCATGGGCAGACTAAACATTGACAACCATGGATAATACCTCATTCTTGTTTAATGTTGATTATCAAACTGTTATAGAAATTGCATTTTAAAAACTTCAGCCAAGTGATTATTTAGAAATGAGACATTATTTGGAAAGACAGTCTAAAGCCCACACATCATTGCCTTTGGGGACTCTAAATAATGCTATGTTCTCTCAACTTACTATTCTATGTCTTATAGCACATGTGATGTGTCAGAGTAGCATTCCCAGGGACTGACAAAAAAGCAGAACTCCAGAGGTGCCCACGAGCACTCCAGAGAGGCTTGTCTCTGGTCCTCAAATATCCAGGGGAAAATACTATTACAACCTCTATTTCATACAGCTCTGAATGGGTGCCTGCAACTAGCCATCTTACGATTCGCCCAAGTGGTCAAAGGAAATTGAAAATAGTTAGAAATCAGCAGTGTTCCTAGTGTTGGCATTGCACACAATGTGAATAAAATGTTACATAGTCTATCCAAAGACAGAGAGCAAGATGCTTGAAAATTATTCATTTTGATCACATTTACTTGCAAAAATGACATTTAGCTTTCTTAAAGCTCTCATTGGAGAGTAAGTCGAGTAAATATCAAAAGGTTGCCTTAAAACTTGCCTTTTGCATGACAAGAAGAAATGGGTGGCCTGAGAGTTTTAGAGTTTGGCAGAGCTTGGGTGTGGGCGTACACTTACCATAATCTCTCTAACCCTAAGCAATAGCTTAATTTATTTATTATTATTTTAAAAGAGTTTCATTTTCTTTCAACTAGAGGTGGAATGGGTTTAAAGGAGGTGATTATGTTCATATGATAAGAGAAATATTTTTCTTCAGTGATTATGATGGCTTCAGTTACTAAACATATTTGTTGTTAAAACCATATGCTGACTTGTGTTACTATCAAAGAGTATTACATTCCGAAGAGGAGAGAGGCGCTGCACCTACTCTAATATGGAAACAAAGGGCTCTTACCTCAGAGCCTATTGATATATCAAGTAATAAATGTGACAGTTACTGGTTCTATTTTCCTTATCCTGTTTTCCTGCAGAACTGAAATGGAACATGTTTCTTACTAGTAACAGATGCTCGAACCCCTCTTTTGAAATTCCTCTGTAGAAGCTGCCCTGTTGATTCCATTAGGTGGGAAGGGGCTTTATGCAGATGTCTGCTCGTGGGGTTGCATTGTTGTAATTGCTGTTCTACCACCCTTGCTGAGTGCCATGCTTTTCTCTTGTAGGTGATGTGCCTTCAGGACTTTTTTGGTGATGATGACATTTTTATTGCATGTGGACCGGAGAAGTTCCGTTACCAGGATGATTTCTTGCTAGATGAAAGTGGTAAGGAAAAAAAAAGTTCAAAACCAGGGGAAATTTGAGGCAGCTTTCGAAAATGAGCTGCACCAGGCCAAGATTATGTCAACTCCAAAGCTACCAAATCAGTTTCAGATCCTCACCCAGCGTGTCTTTTCCATATCTTGAATTTCTTTGATTTTTTTTTAAATATGGAAAACAGATGAAATGAGAATTGGAAAAGTGAAATCATTTAGAAGAATAAGTAACTAATGGCTAATTTATAACCACTTAATAATTAAGTTGTTGTTACGTAGAAGATGATGGTGTGGATTTCTACATTTTTAATTATATATTTTTTCCACAATTTTTGGCTGAGGGATTTGTCATCATAAAATCATTTAAGATGTTTCTAGGCTCAGTTTTCAGGTGGCTTCCTTTAATTCCTAACCGGGCAAATGGCTTGCTTTCCCTTTTTCCTTTAAATACTGTAGCATTCATGTGTCATTAGCATCTGTGAGATATCAGAAAAGAGAAGTTAGCTTCCTTCCATTAACAAACTAAATGTGCTACTCTGTAATTGATAAAGAGGGGATGGTTATAAAGAGGGAAATACATGTCTTAGGAAATGAATATGAAAGGTTGTGACTTTAAGAATGATATTTTTGATACTATTAATCATCTGAGTATCTTAGCACTATCACAGGTAAGATTATTGTACCAAAGATTATTGTACCCCTTCCTTGATAATATTACTCTAATTTAATTAGGGGAGTATTGCATATTTACTGACAACTCAGCTTCTGCCTAGTTGGAAATGCTTTTTGAAGTGATAATGAATTATTTGCTTAGATGAATGCAGAAAAACAAATCAGTGAGCTTTTGAAATAGTGGCTGAGCAACACTTGAGCACTAACAATAATGGGAAAGTGATGTGATGTAGTGGTCTCACCCCAACACTGCAGATGTGTGTTAATGCACAGCATCTATGTTACACGCATATATACATATTATCGGTTGTATGCACTTAGGAACTATGATTCTTTGATTTAAAAATGACTTAAAGGATGGGTGTGGTGGCTCACACTTGCAATCCCAGCACTTGGGGAGGCCGAGGTGGGCAGATCACTTGAGCTCAGGAGTTTTAGACTAGCCTGGGCAACATGGCGAAACCCTGTCTCTACAAAAGTTAGCGGGGCATGGTGGTGCACACCTGCAGTCCTAGCTGTTTGGGAGGCTGAGGTGGACGGATCATCTAAGCCCAGGGAGGTCAAAGGTGCAGTGAGCCCTGATTGTGCCATTGTACTAGGCCTGGGTGATAGAGCAAGACCCTGTCCCCCCAAAAAATGACTTAGAGTGTGTAGGGAGGGATAAGGATTTTTAAAATTGCCCCTTTCTCATGAAAACTTGAAATGCCCATTAAGAATGTAAATAGATGTGTCATTTGAAGAGATTTATTTTGGTTCAAGGACCAAAACTGGAAGAGTGGTTTGGCATCCCTTTTTCTCTAAATAAGTTGACTCAAATACATTCCATCTTTATTTCTGATCTACGTGCCCTTTGAAGCACAGATTTTTGTAAATATATCACAAGTATAGTGTCCTCAGGGAAGGTCTCCCCCACACCACCGTTTTAAGAACAGCTTTGCCATTGTGTAGAACAGGTGAAAGTCAAGAGTCAGACAGAAGAGTTGACAGCATGGTTTTGAGAAAAATAAACTGCCCTGACTTTCCATTTAAAGAAAATAGCTGCTTGTGATAGAATGGTTTAGGAGACCAGATGCATTCTGAAATGAAAGCCTGTTTGTTGCTTTGATATAGAAAACAGCCTGTCAAACTCAACCTGGAATACATCTCTTTTTCAAACCAGCAAGCAGAATTGGCCACATCTTCCAAGCTCTGGGGTCTCTATCTAGGCCCCAGATGGACTTGGGGCCCCTTCTCCCTGCTGGCTGGGCTGGGTGAGCTCACGTAGCTGGGCTTCCCTTCGCAACAGCCAATGCGCTCTCTACCCAGGATGCCGCAGCTACTCCCATGCACCTGCTATGATGAGCAGGTCAACTTTCTGAGAAGTACAACAGGAAAATGCCAGAAATTCTGTAATACAGTAGGTGCACTGCCCCTTTCCTCTTGCTATTTGCCCCTTAGAATTATTTCTCATTAAAAAGAATGCGCACAGGCCGGGTGCGGTGGCTCACGCCTGTAAACCCAGGACTTTGGGAGGCTGAGGAGGGCAGATCACCTGAGGTTGGGAGTTCGAGACCAGCCTGACCAACATGGAGAAACCCCATCTCTACTAAAAATACAAAATTAGCCAGGCATGGTGGTGCATGCTTGTAATCCCAACTACTCAGGAGGCTGAGGCAGGAGAATGGCTTGAGCCTGAGAGGTGGAGGTTGTGGTGAAGCGAGATCCCACCATTGCACTCCAGCCTGGGCAACAAGAGTGGAACTCTGTCTCAAATAAATAAATAAATAAAAGAATAAAAAAGAATGCACACAGATATACAGAGAGATGCACACAAGGGCTTATATGCGAACACACACACACACATCCTAGGATACCTTCTCCATCTTTTGTGGTTTGACCTTGTGAAGGACCACTTCAAACTAATTAGCTGAGAACTTCACATCCCTTCCATGGATGAATAATGTCCTAACCCTTTCTTGGTGTGAAATACATTTGCTGAGTAACGATGTCCTCCCCCATTCCAAAAGAAACACGTGGATATGGAAGGAAGGGGGCTCAAACAGAAAAACGATCTAAATTGAGATTTTACTTCCTTGGATGAACTTATCCCGAGACTAAATTCACACGCTGACAACTGCAATTTTCCTGTTGCTTGTACAGCATGTTCTAGTGCTAATGTATTAACATTTGAATCTTTTTTTAAGTGCTCCGAGCATGATTTAACCCAGCTTATCTGTGCTTGCTAAATGGTATTTGCACATCGATGCTTCATTTGGCCTTTTCCATAGTAGCTTCCTTAAAGGGGTGTCAGCGGTGGGTACAGGCATCTTCAGAATTACTACTCTTGCCCTCTGCAGGGCTGTGCTTCATTTAAGGTGCCAAGAAGTGGGCCTTTTGCCACAAGGCGGCACTTTTATTTTAACTTTCCAGATTAACCTGGCTCCCAGTGAGTTCAGGATTTAGCAATAATACATCCGTCTAATTCCTGCTAGGAAATCTCCTAAGGATGTCTCTTAAGGTCCATCCTGGGAGGAGATTTGCCATTGTAGATGAATATTTCATGGGGCCACATTGGAGCCAGATTAATATAGGAAACTGCCAGGGAGCCTCCTTCCACTCCTAAGTTTGCACATTCGGAAAATAACACCTTCTTTGTTCTGGTTCAGAATGTAACCATTTTAGCGATATCGTCATCAATCAGTAGAATCTTAGCACCTTGGAGATGGTGGCTAGAGCACTATAGATAGAGACAAGCAGAGAGGCCAGCAGATCCTTCCCTTGTTGTCTAATTTAGAATGATGAAACAGAGGCAGGGAAAATGTCACATTGGAGACAGGAAGCTCAACATGGTTTTGCTTCTGTGTTGATGACAAATGGATGAATTTGTGATCTGTTGCCATTTAAAAGTGATAGGGTTTTGTTGAGAAAGGATCATCACCCCACGCTTGCGAGGGACAGTGATCTTGGGGATGAGCCTGATGCTGGATGTCAATTCTTGTCCAACCTCCCAGCCTCAAAGCCAGTGCCTCGACTCTGCTTGGCTAGTTCCTTTACCCATTCACTCCACTGCCATCTGGAGCCTCGCCTTGGCCAGGACTGCCACCTACTCGGGAGTCCAGATATCTGTCATCCTCTCTTTCAACTTTTCTCAGATCTTTCTGATTTTTTATCAACCAGTTCCTAAGTGCTCTTGATTCTGATGTTAATAGGCATTACCTTCAAAGTCCATTGTTTTGCTTAGATGTTGAATTAATTTCCTAGGGCTGCTATAACAAAGTATCACAAACTGGGTGACTTAAAACAACAGAAATGTGTTGGCTCACAGTTCTGAAGACAAGAAGTCCAAAATCAAGGTACTGGCAGGGCTGTGCTCCCTCTGAAGGCTCTAGGGAAGAATCCTTCCTCATTTCTTCCAAGTTTCTGATGGCTTCCAGCAGTCCTTGACTTGTGGCAGCATCATCACTCCAATCTCCATCTCCACCTTCATGTAACCTTCTCCCCTGCATTTCAGTAGAATTTCCCTCTTCTCATAAGGACACCAGTTATTGGATTAGGAGCCACTCACATTCAGTATGACCTCATCTTAGCTTGGTAATATCTACAAAGACTATTTCCAAATAAGATTCACTCAAAGGTACCAGGATTCGGACTGGAACATATCTTTTTGGGGAACAAAATTCAACCTAAAAAAGACATTGGTGGAAGCTGTTCGAATTTTATTTGAACTTGGATTACAAGTAAACTAATGTTTATCATATTTGTTTGGATCTGTCCTTAGATATTTACAGTAATAGCATTATATTTGTTAGTAGAATACATCAACAACAGAGCTGTGGCTGCCCCTCATCTGATCCTTCACAGTTGGGGTTCCTCACCTCGTGGATCAGAGGAATGCTGTCAGACAGTCTGAGATTTCAGCAGTGCGTTTGACAGAGCCCCTCTTGAATTCCCTTGGACTAAGAAGAAAATATATAGTAAATGGTATAGGTGGTTGTATTTTTAATTGATTTATCTTCTCTGTCCAAAAGGTACTGATTTATAGGCCGATGTCTAATGTGCCGGAGGAGATCTCTATTAGGATTGTCCCGTCAGACCCCTGAAGGAAGGGATTTGTTTGTTTGCTGAGAGTGAACAGGTTTCACACCACAAGAATCTGCTTTGGACTCGATGTGGTTTAGCATGGTTAGAAGTGTCCTTTTGAGGTCAGGTGCAGTGGCTCATGCCTGTAATCCCAGCACTTTGGGAGGCCAAGGCAGGTGGATCATGAGGTCAGGAGAATCACGAGGTCAGGAGATCAAGACCATCCTGGCTAACACAGGGAAACCCCATCTCCACTAAAAATACAAAAAAGTAGCTGGGTGTGGTGGCACACACCTGTAGTCCCAGCTACTCGAGAGGCTGAGGCAGGAAAATCACTTGAACCTGGGAGGTGGAGGTTGCAGTGAGCCGAGATCACACCACTGCACTCCAGCCTAGGCCACAGAGTAAGACTGCAAGACTCTATCTCAAAAAAAAAAAAAAAAGTGTCCTTTAGAGAACATTAAAGCTGTGTGGATTTGAACCATCAGGGAGGAAAGCTGATGTGGTCAAAGGTAGAATGAGGATCCAAAAAGTTTCTAACAGGGTGGATTGTGTCTAACAAGATAAAATTGAATTTGTATAAACAAAAGAAGAGCTCTAGGGTGTGAAAGAAAGAAAATGCCAGCCTTACAAGCTGACTTAGTAGTGATGTCGTTTTCACAGCAGCACGTGTGAAATTTACTTTTACTTGACTGCAGGCTTAGTATGAGATGTTACGTGACATGGGTCATTTGTGTGTGGATTGTAGGGGTATCATATACTATACTGTAAAATGTTTTTGCCCCTCTGATTGAAGGTGGTAAATGTGAACTGAAACAAAACATTAAAATTAAAAAATGTATTTAGTATTCCTAAAACTAAGTAACTATAGAAGAAATGTAAATAAGCTTTCAGATTTTTGTATGTTTGTAGTGTTTACAATTCTGAAGTCATTAAAGCTCAAAACTGCGGGAAGACTTTTGAGACACAGTGTGCGTGTGCATGTGTGTGTGCCCGTGCACGTGTGTGCATGTGTAGTGACCGATCTCCAGGAAATACCAGTTCTACTTCTCCCTGCACCAGACAGATGTGCCTG
This sequence comes from Rhinopithecus bieti, assembly GCF_001698545.2. Lineage (NCBI taxonomy): Eukaryota > Metazoa > Chordata > Mammalia > Primates > Cercopithecidae > Rhinopithecus > Rhinopithecus bieti. The sequence continues at coordinate 564,612 of NW_016815913.1, read as the reverse complement.
TAGTCCAATGTTCTTCCTGGGTATGTGATTCTAGAATGGACATTTTCTCAGCTTCTCTTATGGATCTCCATGGTGTTGGGTATCCAAGATCTGCTTGGTAAATATTTCTAGAAATATTCTATCCTAACCATTTTCCTGGGACTCATGTCCCAAATAAGACAGAAGCTGCATCAGGCACCATTCACCAGGGGGTTCTGATTGCTTTCCCTAATTCTGGGTGATAAGAAAATAGGGCTAGAACCTATTAGGTTGGTGCAAAAATAATCACGGCTTCTGAAAGTAATGGCAAAAAAAAAAAAAAAAAAAAAAAGTGATTACTTTTTCACCAACCTAAGAGAATAGTAGGAACAGTATTGGAATAGTAGGATTGTGTTTGGAAGACACAGTCTCATCCAGGCTCTATGTCCTACTTTCTGTGTGGTCTCTACATCTCCAAGCCTGCTTCCTATTCCCTGAAACACTTTTTTTTTTTTTCCTGAGTTGTAATGGACCTCAAATGAGACAATAAATGTCAAAGCACATTCGAAACTGTGTTCCTTATTACCCAGTGAATGATGCTGGGGAATGACACCTCAGTTGAAATATACCTCCTAGTGGATTGCAGCTGGACTCAGCCATGTAGCTTCATTTGCGGGGCTTAATGGGAGGCAGATGACATCAAGATCTGCTTTTGGTGCTCTTTGGAACCAGAAAGCGATTACTACTGCTTTCTTCCACTCTTAACTTTTGTTGCTCTGGTGGAGGTAAGAGGGAATTAAGGCTCCTTTGAAGATACCCACTCTTCTCTGGAGGGAATCTCTAGAAGATTAAATTAAACCACATGTAGAAGAACCAATCAGACTTCTAAAAGTGGCAGTGTTCAGGAGTCCCAGCCCTTGGTAAATGCTTCCCTCTTTCCATGCCCACGTTGATTTGAGTTAAAGAGACCTGATGGCCCTGCTGCTTTGTCCTGAGGCTGGTGATGCTAGGAAACCAGAAGGTTAATGGAAACACTGGAAGATGCTCACAGTCAGGACAAAGACCACTCCTCCTCACAAACTAGTTTTTGAGTCACTGCTAACAAAATCCATCCATTCTTTCACTCATGCAGTTATTCATTCAATAAGCTAGCTTACTATGTACTAGGCAGTGTGCTAAGCTCAAATACCTGCAGGCAGTAACACTTAGATCAGATGTGACCCTTCAACTGACTTTTTTTTTTTTTTTTTTGAGGTGGAGTCTAGCTGTGTCACCCAGGCTGGAGTGCAATGGTGTGATCTCAGCTCACTGCAAGCCCCGCCTCCCAGGTTCAAGCAATTCTCCTGCCTCAGCCTCCCAAGTAACTGGGACTGCAGGTACACACCACCATGCCTGGCTAGTTTTTATATTTTTAGTAGATATGGGGTATTGCCATGTTGGCCAGGCTGGTCCATACTGACTTTTAATATTGTTTATGTGTAAAGATGTCAGAGGATCTTAGGTGCTGAACTTTGACCCAGAATATTAAATATTGCATATTATTCTAGTGGCTTTTATCTCTTAGGAAAAATACTGTGGTAAAATGACTAGTGATTTACAATAGACAGACAACTGTTTGTAAATCTAAATTGTAATTGGATTATAAGGCCAGTTTACGTTGCATCTGTGAGCAGATTTCTTTGAGATGGATGGTACTTGTTGGTGCTAGAATATTTTATCGTTTCAATAGATGTTAATTCTAGGAATGTACAGTTTTTATTTTAAAGAAACAGTATAGGGCCAGCCATGGTGGCTCATGCCTGTGATCCCAACAGTTTGGGAGCTGAGGCAGGTGGATCACTTGAGCTCAGGTGTTCAAGACCAGCCTGGGCAACATGGTGAAACCCCATCTCTACAAAAAATTAGCTGGGCAGCATGGTGAAACCACATCTCTACAAAAAATTAGCTGGGCAAACCTGTAGTCCCAGCTACTTGGCAGGCTGAGGTGGGAGGATCACTTGGGCCCCAGAGGTCGAGACTGCAGTGAGCTGAGACTATACCACTGCCCTCCTGCCTGGGCGAAAGAGCGAGACTCTGTCTCAGGAAACAAACAAACAAAAAAGCCAAACAACTGAAAAACTAATATAGCTATCTTGTTGAATAATTCTAAGTTTTTGTGGCTCTTCATTGTCTTATGAGAAAAGGATATAAAATCTGGTATGATCATCCCTGATTGCATTGATTTGTAGAATTCAGCTTGATGTCTGAAATAGAGGGTTTGGGAGCTTTTGTCTGTTTTGTGTTCTGAATACGGGGCACATTTGCTAACATACTTTGCTCTCGTCAGCAAGTTCCTATTTGCCTCCAAGCAGTGGAAAGGCCGCAAGGGGTTCTGGAGACTTTCCTGACCATAGCTACCTTTTAGCTCATGCATAAATATGAAATGTCCCAGAACATAGTGATTGTTCCAATTTAATCAACAGCCAAACTATGGATACATATAGAGTACTGTACCTTGGAGACAGACTCTAACTCAAGCTCAAGCTAGTTCTTTCGCTACAAATAGATAATTTCCTACTTAGAAAATCAAGGCATTGTATAACATCTGCAATCTTTCCTTTACATTTTCTCTTCCGCTCCTCGTGGGCCTTCCTTTTTATTATATTCAGTAACAGTGACATATGAATTCTTGATATGGAAAACCCTACAGAATATAGCATTGTATGTGAATCGTGGACACTAAAGGTCTTGGAGGTCATCAGCTTCCCCTCCCCTTTGATGCAGAAACCCTCTCCACAGCATCCAACAGTTGTTCCTCCATCCCCAACTGGAACCCTTTGTTGATGATGGGGTGCAAATTTAGAAGAAGGCTAATTCCACTGTCCACTAGTGCTTTTTTTTTTTTTTTTTTTTTGAGACAGAGTCTCACTCTGTCACCCAGGCTGGTGGAGTGCAGTGGCGCGATCTTGGCTCACTAAAACCTCTGCCTCCCGGGTTCAAGCAATTCTCCTACCTCAGCCTCCCGAGTGGCTGGGACTACAGGCATGTGCCATCATGCCCGGCTAATTTTTTGAATTTTTAGTAGAGACAGGGTTTCACCATGTTACCCAGGATGGTCTCCATCTCCTCACCTCATGATCCGCCTGCTTCGACCTCCCAAAGTGCTGGGATTACAGGTGTGAGCCACCGCGCCCGGCCTAGTGCTCATTTTTAACAAGTTATTGAGCCCAAATTAATGTCTCCCCAGCTTGCACATAGTCCTCCTAGTTCTGGTCTCCAGAATAACAAATACTACCCACTGCCCTCATTCTAAGGGAGCTTCCCTCCTATCCCTTCCCTCATGGTCAAAATCACTCACTGTAAACTCTGTTATTTCTTTTCCTTCTTGACCAAAATGACCTATATCTTTCCTCATCTTCTCTCCTGCTTTCCTCAACTTTCTAAAAAATGAAGTCTCCTTTCTCTTCTAAAATCAATGATAGTCCCTGTCTTTGTCTTCTGTTTCTCTATGTGACCTTTCCTTGTCAGTATTCTGTTCCTACTGTTTTGTGGATTTGTTGTTTTACCCTATGTATAGTCTCTTTTCTTTCAGCCCACAGCTAGGCCCAGGTTCCTCCTGTACTAAAAGAGCCTCCAGTCCTCTCCGTCATCTCATCAAACCACTTTGCCTTTCTTTCTCTGCCAAACTGCTAAAAAATAATAATAAAGAATGACTGTCCTTGAAGCCTCCACTTCTTCAACCTGACCATTTGTTATACCATTGGGTAACTGGTACATGGAACACACAAGAATGATGGGGTTTTATCAGTTTTTTTTTTTTTAAAACTGTCTTCCCCATCCATTTAGGTTTATGTAAGGCTGGAAGTTCCTTTCTTGGCACTGGATGCCACCTCAGGAATCCCAATATTTTTCTGGTCCCTCCTAATATAGTCAAAAAGTCTTGTGGACTCTACTAGATGCAAACTGCCATCATCATTCCAAAGTGAAAGTATCTAGTCCCACATGCCAGTCATTCAAAACTGGAGTTCTGTTTCTACACCTAGCTAGAGCCCAATGTAGCATGTGGTGAGTCCCCTACTCTGCAGGACAAGGGGAGGGTTGATGACTTCTCTCCTGCCCACTCTCTCCTCCCCACTGTTTTGATCTGTCCAGGATTGCAATGGGGATGAGGTAGATGGGGCAGGGTGATGAGAAAGGAGAGGTGGAAAGTCCTTACTTGACTATTCTGTTGTAGGGTGGCTTCAAACTCTCTCAGCCAGAAACTGTGATTTAAAGCTAACTTTTCTTTTGGGTGTTTTAATGGATTCTTCAGGGACTCTCACTGGGAACATTTTGCTCTTCTTTATTGATATGGTTGATTCAGTTTCTTCCAGCTTTGGCTGAATCTCTCTCAGTCCCTGTTTTCCAAAGCCCTCCCTATTGGCCTCAGATGCTCCTCTTGGGAAGAATTTAAATTAGTTCCACGCCAAGTTGTGCCCTCAAATCCATCAGAACACTCATGCATCCTTTACCTCTAACAACAGGCCACTCAGTACAACCAAGCCTCCTTCAGTTTTCTGCCAGAGGCTCTCGGGTGAAAGTCAGACACATGAATACCAGTCTGTCATTTCCCTCTGTCCACAGAGGACACTGATCAAGCACTTACGATCTTCCAGTGAAACCCCTATTGAGGTGAAGGGGAGCATCACCCCTGTTTTGGAATGATGGAATTCACAGCAAGGCTCTCTCTTAAGGAATCCTTCTCATAGATCTGCTTTCCCTCCAGTAACTTAAGACTTTTATATCCTCAAAGTGGGTAAGAAGACTAAGGTCTAGAACTGTTTATATCTGCTTTGAAATTTCTGGAATAGGATCTGTCTCACAATTCACTTTGGTATCTGATATACATCTCCTTGGAGTCTGGGTGAAATTTTCATTTTCAATCCTATTACCTTTGCAACTGGCTTCTATACCTAACATATGTAGTAGTTCCACTAAGCAAGGATAATCTTCAAAGCACTATATTCAGTGTTCTATCTTTTTCTTTTCTTCTTTATCCTACTTGACTTCTTTGTAGCATTTGACATTTTTGATGATTCCCTCCTTGAAATTCTTGCCCCTTGACCCTTTGTAGTGTCTTGACGTCTTGATCGTCTGCCTGTCCCCCTTTGAATACTCTTAAGCTCCTTTCAGGTTTGCTTTTCAGTCATATATCCCTTAATAATTGTTCCCTAAGATTCATTCATTTTTTTCTAAACTTAATTACTCTCTATTCCTAGCCAAGTTCACCTACTTTAATGGCTTCAGCAATGATGGTTCTGGTAGACAGTGATGGTGACAAATGGCAACCAGATGGTATGCAATAAGCAAAGCCTTTGAAGTATGTATAATTTTCCCAAATTTACAATTAAGGAAATTAAGGCTTGGAGATGATAAGTAATTTGTTCAAGGCCACACAGCTAGTATTAAAGGCAGAGGTCAAACCCAAGTTTGTTTTTGTTTGACAATACATCCTTAATCTTTAAATGTACCTCCTTTGAGATATACATCTCTAACCCTGACTCCTCTCAGGAGCTCCAGAACCACATTTCCAACTTTCTCTTATGAACTTCCCTATGACTATTCCACAGCCACCTGAAATTCAAAACATCCCACAACTGAACTCATCATCTACCTGGTCAGCTTCATTTCTTGTTCTGTGTTTCCTGGATGAGCTCATGGCATCAGCATTCTCAACACCAAGGTTGCAAAACATGGAGTCATCTTTTACTCACTCCTCACTTTTACTCCCCATAGCCCATCTGTCCCCCTCCTTTCCAATGCTACTGCCATTATCTTAGGTCGGTTCCTCATCATCTCCCACTTAGACTCATGAAGATGCTTGAATTTTCTATCCTAGTTGCAGTTTTTCATTTTCACACCATATTTGAACACAGATTGATCCTCCTGAATTCACTTACCTAGCCCTCCACTGCCTACAGACTCCTTGGCATGCGATTCTAGGGCAGTTGTAATCTGACTGGGTTATATCTTTCTAGCTGTTCTCACCCTTTATTCCTCCTCTGCCCTCCAACCGCAGTATTATTTGTTGGTCTCCCAAAAGCCATTTATTTTCAAAATAGCTGCTTTTACTCATGTTGTCTCATTAATGTGGAATGCTCTTTTTCCTCTTCTCCTTCCTCATCCACCAAATTCCATCTTGTCCTCTGAGGTTCAAGTCAAACATCACCATCCTTGTAAAGCCTCTTTCCAGCTACTTGGTTTCAATCAGTTACTAATTTCTCATTCTTTTTCCAGCTCTTTGCTCTTTATTATACCATTGTTGTACATTCTGCTGTGTGTTCTGGGATTTTTTTTAATGCATCTAGCTTATGAGTAATAATCACGTTTAATTATCAGGAAACCTCTGCAGTGTTGCTTCACAAATAATGAAAGCCATGTTAGGAGAAGTTGAGAAACTGTCCAAGGTCGCTGTATTAATCAGGATTCTCAACAGAAGCAGAACCAATAGGATACACACACATACACACACATACACACACAGAGACACACACAGATATACTGATATGGTTTGGTTCTGTGCCCCCAACCAAATCTCATCTTGAATTGCACTCCCGTAATTCCCACGTGTTGTGGGAGGGACCCAGTGGGACATAATTGAATCATGGGGGCAGTGTCCCTGATACTGCTCTCATGGTAGTGAATAAGTCTCATGAGATCTGATGTTTTTACCAGGGGTTTCTGCTTTCGTGTCTTCTTCACTCTCTCTTTGCCTGCTGCCTTCCATGTAAGATATTACTTGCTCTTCCTTGCCTTCTGCCATGATTGTGAGGCTTTCCCAGCCACATGGAACCGTAAGTCCAATTAAACCTCTTTCTTTTGTAAATTGCCCAGTCTTGGGTATATCTTCGTCAGCAGCATGAAAACAGACTAATACAGTAAATTGGTACCGGTAGAGTGGGGCACTGCTGGGAAGATACCCAAAAATATGGAAGCAACTTTGAAACTGGGTAACAAGCAGAGGTTGGAACAGTTTGGAGGGCTCAGAAGACAGGAAAATGTGGGAAAGTTTGGTGATAGCGATATGGACAATAAGATCCAGATTGAGGTGGTCTCAGATGTAGATGAGGAACTTGTTAGGAACTGGAGCAAAGGTGACTCTTGTTATGTTTTAGTGGAGACTGACAGCATTTTGCCCCTGACCTAGAGATTTATGGAACTTTGAACTTGAGAGAGATGATTTAGGGTATCTGGTGGAAGAAATTTCTAAGCAGCAAAGCATTCAAGAAGTGACTTAGACACTGTTAAAAGCATTTAAAAGGGAAACAGAGCATAAAAGTTTGAAAAATTTGCAGCCTGACAATGTGATAGAAAAGGAAACATCATTTTCTGAGGAGAAATTCAAGCCAGCTGCAGAAATTTGCATAAGTAACAAGGAGCCAAATTTTATTCCCCAAGACAATGGGGAAAATGTCTCCAGGGCATGTCGGTGGTCTTTACAGCAGCCCCTCCCATCACAGGCCTGGAGGCCTAGGAGGAAAAAGGGGTTTTATGGGCTGGACCCAGGATCCCTGAGCTAGGGACTTGGTGCCCTGCGTCCCAGCCACTCTAGCCATGGCTGAAAGGAGTCAATGTAGAGCTTAGGCCATGGATTCAGATGGTGCAAGCCCTAAGCCTTGGCAGCTTCCACATGGTGTTGAGCCTGTGGGTGCACATAAGTCAAGAATTGGGGTTTGGGAACTTCTGCCTAGATGTCAGAGGATGTATGGAAATGCCTGGGTGCCCAGGCAGACGTTTACTGCAGGGACAGGGCTCTCGTGCAGAACCTCTGCTAGGGCAATGCAGAAGGGAAATGTGGCGTCAGGGCTCTCACACAGAGTCCTTACTGTGGCACTGCCTAGTGGAGCTGTGAGAAGAAGGACTATCCTCCAGGCCCCAGAATGATAGATCTGCTGACAGCTTGCACTGTGCACCTGGAAAAGCTGCAGACACTCACTGCTAGTCCATGAAAGCAGCTGGGAGGGAGGCTGTACCTTGCAAAGCCACAGGGGAGGAGCTGCCTAAAACCATGGGAACCCACCTCTTGCATCAGCATGACCCGGATGTGAGACATGAAGTCAAAGGAGATCATTTTGGAGCTTTAAGATTTGACTGTCCCACTGGATTTTGGACTTACTTGAGCCCTCTAGCCCCTTTGGTTTGGCCAATTTCTCCAATTTGGAATGGTTGTATTTACCCGATGTCTGTACCCCCATTGTATCTAGGAAGTAACTAGCTTGCTTTTGATTTTACAGACTCATAGGCAGAAGGGACTTGCCTTGTCTCAGATGAGACTTTGGACTGTGGACTTTTGAGTTAAGGCTGAAATGAGTTAAGACTTTGGGGGACTGTTGGGAAGGCATGACGGGTTTTGAAATGTGAGGACATGTGATTCAGCAGGGGCCAAGGGTGGAATGATATGGTTTGGCCCTGTGTCCCCACCCAAATCTCCTCTTGAATTGTACTCCCATAATTCCCACATGTTGTGGGAGGGACCTGGCGGTTGATAATTGAGTCATGGGGGAGGTTTGCCGCATACTCTTCTCATGGTAGTGAATAAGTTTCATGAAATCTGATGGTTTTATTGGGGGTTTCCACTTTTGCATCTTCCTCACTCTCTCTTTGCCTGCTGCTATCCATATAAGACATTACTTGCTCCTCCTTGCCTTCTGCCATGATTGTGAGGCTTCCCCAACCATGTGGAACTGTAAGTCCAATTAAACCTCTTTCTTTTGTAAATTTCCCAGTCTCACAAATATCTTTATCAACAATGTGAAAATGGACTAATACACATACATGCACAGAGATAGACGAAAGATAGACTTATAAAGAATTGGCTTGTGTGATTATGGAGGCTGAGAAGTCCCACAACCTGTGGTTTATAAGCTGCTGACCCAGGAAAGCCAGTGATATAGTTCAGTCTGAGAATAAAGACCTGAGAACTGGAGGAACCAATGATGAAAGTCCCAGTCCAAGGGCAGGAGAAGATGAAATGAGATATTCCAGCTCAAGCAGTGAGGCAGAAGGAAAAAGGTGAATTTCTCCTTCATCTACCTTTTGTTCTGTTTGGGCTTTCATGGATTGGATGAGGCCACCTGAGAGGGTAGTCGTACTTTTTTTTTTTTTTTTTTTTTTTTTTTGAGATGGAGTCTTGCTTGCGCCCAGGCTGGAGTGCGTGCAGATCTCAGCTCACTGCAAGCTCCGCTCCGGTTTCACGCCATTCCTCCTGCCTCAGCGTCCTGAGAGCTGGGACTACAGGCGCCCGCCCACACCTCGCCCGGCGCTATTTCTTTGTATTTTTTAGCTAGAGACGGGGTTTTCACATGTTTAGCCAGCGCAATGCGTCCTCAATCTCCCCTCGACTGTGATCGCCCGCTCTTCTCGGCCTCCCAAAGTGCTAGGATTACAGGCTTGAGCCACCGCACCCGGCCGAGGGTAGTCTACTTTACGGAGTCCACTGATTCTAATGCTAATTTTACCCAGAAACATCCTCACAGACACACCCCAAAATAATGTTTAATCTGGGCACCCTGTGGCCCATTCAAGTTAACCATCATAAAATTAACCATCACAGTTACGTCCCCAGTGAGTAACAGAGTTGGAATTAAAACTGAGGATCCTGGACACTTTGTACTTTATCTTACTTTATTGTAAGTGCCTTGAGATTGGTCCTGCGTATCATTAAAGCATATATCCCACAGTACATATCAGGGTCCCATGAGTAGTAAGGGCTCCAGAAATATTAGCTGAATTATTGGATGCAAAAGGAATCTACTCCATCTGTTAGTCTTCAGATGCTTGAGACCTATAGCCTGGTACTTCCCAAAAACTTCTTTTCCAGACAAAGTTTCCTCAACTATTTCTTTTAAGACTACCCTACTATCCTGGTTACACTTCTCTTGATATCCAATACTAGATATTGATCAGCAATAGCCTCCCTAAAATGGCACCTAGAACAGAACATAGTATTCCTTGAGGGCTTCAAAGAGTTTTGAGAATATAAACTTATTTGATAGAGGCAACAAACTTGTCCAAATACAGCCTAAGAGTGATTAAGGTTTCTTTTAACAATTGTGAAACAATGCAGGCTCATGGTTAGCTTTTGGCCAGCTGAACTCTCTGGGGCTTTCTGAGGTGATGTCAAGCCAGCTTCTACTTGTTTAATTGAATATTTGAACCTCCTTGTAGTGCTTTAATTGTATTCATGCCAGATAGCATCTTATTAATTTTAGTCATTGATTCTGGCCATTTAAGAACTTTAAGCATCCAAATTCTGCCTGAGGATAAACAATAGCAGAGAGTTGAAATGATGTCTGATTTCCAGGTCCTTGTTTTTCCCAACTGAGTTATGCTGCTAGAGGCCTGCCTAGCCAAAGACCAACAGCATAGCTGCCTAGAAACTCTGATAAAATGAAAAGAAATGAAAAGGTAGGGTAACACTCACATTTCCTTGTGGGCAACAATGGTAGGGGAGCCTCAGATTCAATGCCCAGCTTTGTCTGGGTGATTGTCTGCAGCTGGTTAATAAACTGTTAAAAGATAAATGTAAACAAATTAAAATGTTAAAGAGATTATTTAAACAGACAGCAATTCATGAACTGGGCAGCACCAAACCAAAAGCAGTTTGACCTCCAACAACAGAGTGACATGGAAAGAGGCTTTTATAAGATGAACATTGACTCAAGGCAAAGAAAATGTTTGACTCATTAAAGTGGAGCAGTAGCCTTATTTAAGTGATTCCAGTGGAAAGTCCCTGGTTACAGATTGGTTGGCAGTTTCTGATAGATTATGCTTAAGTTTCATTTTACCTTTCACACCGCGTTGCATTTCAGCTTGCTTATATAGGAAGCCAAGGTGCTGGAATCATTTCAATCTAATGGGGTCCCAATTAATTTATTTTCTTTCTTTTTTTTTTTTTTGAGATGGAGTCTTGCTCTATCAGCCAAGCTGGAGTGCAGTGACATGATCTCAGTTCACTGCAACCTCCTCCTCTGGGTTCAAATGATTCTCCTGCCTCAGCATACTGAGTAGCTGGGACTACAAGTGTCCACCACCATGCCTGGCTAATCCAATTAATTTCTTTTTAACAAGTCTACAGAGGAAGACAACAGATTGTTTTGTCCCTTGCACTGACTCACGCATACCCCTGAATACAGGAGGGAACTTGAGGACTTTCCTTTCAGCGTGGGTCCACAGGGCATAGGAACTTATGTTTTTGTTCCTATTTGAAATGTGCCCATTTGTTTTCCCACACCAAATATGTACTAGTTAAGAGCCTACTGCATGTCAAGTATTCTTGGGTTTAAACAAAAATGTTCTGGAAAGTTAAATATCTACTTCATGAAAACAGATGAAGTGAAAATCCCTGTGGAAAGCAGTATATTTGATGTGAAGGTGATTTTAAAATCTGTCTTCAAAGTTGAGTATTAAATAATTTGATATGTGTGTATATAGGCTGTCTTTATAGCTTTTTATTTTTGTAAGTGTTCTGAATGATTAAAATATAATAAGATACTGATATTCTATGGCTCTTCACCACCTGAAGCTAAGTTTCTCTCTCTTAACAGCTCTGGAAAATAAACACATAGATAAGCTTTTAGTAAAAAAAAAAAAAAAAAGATGGTGTGGGTGACATCTTCGTTGTTCAATAGGCTGAATCACTGTGAAATCAAGAGTCTCACTTTTCCTGACGACCTAAAACAGATATGAAAGGAAGAGATTCTCTAAGTTTCTATCACTCTTAGTCAAATAATCAGAGGACAATGCTGAAGAAAAGTGGCAGTGCTATCAGGAAGTGCCAGCAAATGGACAAGAAGAATCCATACATGTTTGCTTAGAGTAGGGGAATGAGGAAAGGCAAATCATTGCCAGCAGAGCAGTGTGAAACTAGCATCATCTTGCTGAAAGGTAAAAATCAACCTCTATGTTTAGTCATGAACGCACTCTTGGGCCAACTGAGCCAGTGATTGCTTTTTGTCCACTAGAGGACAGTCTAACAGTATGGCAGTGGGGACACCCCAGTGATCTGACCACAGAGCTCCCTGCCCAACTATTGAGAACTGAGGTTATAAAGCTTTTGAGTTTTTTAGCTCTGGAAAACAAAATTTGCTTTTATAGATTTGCCCTTCAACTTTAATGTTAACATAGCCAAATTTATGTTTTCATACCTTTTTTTATTTGTTCGTTTCACACTTGACAGCCTTTCAACAGAATTTTCCCGAGAATACCATTAGAAGTTAGAAGATTAGTATAAGCTTTTAAAAAAGTGTATAGAACTTTGAGAGGCTGAGGTGGGTGGATAACGAGGTCAGGAGATGGAGACCATCCTGGCTAACACGGTGAAACTCCATCTCTACTAAAAATACAAAAAATTAGCCAGGCGTGGTGGCAGGCACCTGTAGTCCCAGCTACTCGGGAGGCTGAGGCAGGAGAATGGCGTGAACCCGGGAGGCGGAGCTTGCAGTGAGCAGAGATCGCACCACTGCACTCCAGCCTGGGCAACAGAGCGAGACTCCATCTCAAAAAAAAAAGAAAAGTGTATAGAAAAGTGAGCTGCTTCTTGCTCAAGTGAGATATAAAATGTCACTCTATGCTATGGGGTTCCCAAATATGAAAATTAGCATAGCTCAATACACTACCCACAAGGGCTTATAGACAATTAACATGAATTCAATTTATCATATTGCAGGAGCCTGATCTTATATGTGTATACATGCATTTAGGTGTAGATTCAGCAAGATTCAACTAATAGTGAGTGAATTACTTGGGTAGGCACTGCTCTGAGCACTAGGCATATCACAGTGAACGAAAGAGAGAAAAGTTTTTGCCCACATAGAGCTTACATCTCATCAGAGGAATGCATTTGACGTACAAAATCTCATATGCAAAGTACCTAGTGTATTGGAAGGTAAGTGCTATGAAGAAGAGTGAAATAGGGAAGGGAGAAAGGGAGTAAATGGAGAGTGGGTGGTGTGGGGAGGCTGCAGGGGCAAGACTTCAGGAAGCAGTGACATTTGAGCAAAGACCTGAGGGGTAATGGAGCCAGCCGTGCAGATCCCAGAAGCAAAAATGCTCCCCCCGCAGAGGGAGCAGTTAGTGCAGAGGGCCTGAGATGGGAGGGTGCCTGACCTGTCCTCATGCACAGCTCAGTAGTGGCAGGCAGGCCGCAGTGCTGAGGGCAGTTTCAACACCAACTACCAGGAGTCGGCCCAGACTTCACAGGTTAAGGGCACCATCCCCAACAAGGCTGCCCACGCTTCGGGACCAGCCTTGATTTAGGAGTCCCCAGGCCACCCAAACTTCTGACCAACTGGCTACAAATTCAGGGATTCCCACAGCTCCCTCGAATTCAATAGTTTGCTAGAACAACTTACAGAACTCAGGAAAGCACTATCTTTATGATTACAGTTTCATTACAAAGGCTACAGACTAGGGCTAGCCAATTGAAGAGACAGACAAGGGTAAGATCTGGGAGAGTCCCATAAGTGGAGCTTGCAGGTCCTTTCCTTGTGGGATTCGGACGCGTCACACTCTCAGCTCACTGATGTGTTCATCAAGCAGGAGGCTCACTCAGCTGCTGGTGTCCAGAGTCTTTACCGGGGTTTGGTTATGTAGGCATGGGTGATTACATCATAGGCCCTGTGATTGGAACTGAGTCTCCAGAGGTCAGGCTGATATCACATGAATCAAAGCCCTAACCCTCTAATCACATGATTGACCTTTCTGGTGTGACTGGCCCCCATCCTGAGTCATCTCATTAGCATAAACTTGGTGTCATCCGAAGGACCCTACATAGACAGTGTTATCACTTAGGAACTTCCAAGGGTTTAGAAGCTCCCTGCCAGGAACCTGGGAAGAAAACCAGACACATGTTTTATTATACAGCATGGAACCTGTCAAGATCTGGGGGAGGACATCCACGCTGATTCTGTAATGAGAATAATGCTGAACACTTATAATAAGAAATCAAACAGTGTAACAAAAACAATAAACTTATCAAGGACTTTGGATCTTTGCAAACACAGAAAGGCAAAATGACTAGCTCCAAGCTCAGGACAGGGAGGCTGATCACTCTTGGACACTCCCATCTCAAGAGTATGATTTCTGCATAAAGGTCATAGAAATGTTTTGACAACTGTGTGTACAGCCAGCTTTTAGTTAATTAGCTCTTAGCCATTGAGAAGGTTGGACTTGTGGCATGATTCATCTAAAAATATGTATAATGCAAAATCTCTTTCATTTGCTCGTAGAGTAGACTTTATATTTGACACAATGTATTATTTCCTTCAGATAGATAATTTGGAAATGGATTACTTTTGCTCCATAAAATTCCCAATTGTTGGAGTTGAAAGAACCTTAAGGAATTTCTAATTCAGTTCTTTCATTTCACAATGTGAGGAAGCCAAAGTCCAGAGGGATTACGTGAGGGCCCAAAGTCAACTAGCAGGTTAGTGTCACAGCTGAGGCCTGAAGCGTCTGAATTTCAAAAGCTGCTGACTTCTAGTCGGGGGTTCATTCCATTGTGTGAAGTTGCACCATTCAGTCAGTGCATCAGCCTCAGATGTGTCCTAAAATGTGCCCTCAGAAGAGCAGCAGCTCTTTTGGAGATGGGAGTCGTGAGTCCCACCAACTCCTGCCCTTCTCACCTGTGTGACTCTGGACAAATTACTTAACCTCTCTGAGTTAAGGTCCACAGTAAAAGTGAAACAAAAGTGGTACCAATCACAAAAGATTGTCATGAGGATCGAATGAGATGATGTAGGTGAAAACCACATTGCAAGGCTGTAATATAATGGACAAATATTGCTACTTGGTGGTATTGTTTTTGGGTTCTGAGAAACTGTCATTTCTTGATTAAAGTAGAGCAAATTTGAGATCTTTATTGTGAACTATTTAACAAACATTTATCTGAACAATATGCTAGTGAATGTGGGGGATGCTAGCTTATGGTGAAACTCCCAGGAAGAGGCCATCCACAGTCAGCAGCAATACTTAGCAAACTCAGATTGGAAAATGGTACAAGGGCTGCTTGACAGTCCAGAACGGAAAGCTCAGAAATTCCAGCATGTGGCGCACTGTTGAGTGGAATAAGACTCCCAAGAGGTTCCGTGACAGTAAGATTACATTTGCAGCTGGGCACGGTGGCTCACGCCTGTAATCCCAGCACTGTGGGAGGCCTAAGAAGGCGGATCACTTGAGGTCAGGAGTTCGAGACCAGCCTGGCCAACATGGTGAAACCCCATCTCTACTAAACATGCAAAAATTAGCCGGGCATGGTGGCACATGCCTGTAGTCCAAATTACCCAGGAGGCTGAGGCAGGAGAATCGCTTGAACCTGGGCGGCAGAGGTTGCAGTGAGCCAAGATTGTGCCACTGTACTCCAGCCTGGGCGACAAAGTGAGACTCTGTCAAAAAAAAAAAAAAATTACATTTGCGAATATTTCTTCCCTTCTGGCCAAGAGACTGTTAATATGTGTAACTCTCACCCCTAGCTCTGGACACCTAGTTTTGTATATAAACTGTAGGTTTAGGTAAAGCATATAGGTCTTGAGATTTCAAGCATGGGAGACACTAACAGAATTACGCTGAATATCTTGGATGTGTAGTCATATTTTCTGTGGTGTCTCCTTGCTTTGTTCTCTGCAGAGTGGATAAAGAGTATGCACATGTATAATTAGAGTCCATATACATAAACTGATCAGCCAGCAAATAGATCAGAATGGTGAGATCTATCCAAAATAAGATTAAAAATAAAAACAACAACCAAACACATGAAAGGTAGTTCTTGACTCAAAGATAATAAAATTAATATAATATGCTGTTTATCAAAAAATGCACTGAAAATGGACATAAGTAACTTAAAACACATTGAAATGGAGTAAGACTTTTTGTTAACCTATTTTGTAGCCCAAGAAAGGCATTCTATCAAAAGGATTGATATCATTATTTTTAAAATGCTCTTAAGAGGTTTCTCTGTATTTGGACTGATCGTAGGCTAGTTAATATATGGCATCATTTCTGCAGCTTTGGCTTCACATGGTGAGAGCATTAGCATATTTTATATAGTCTTTTAAATGTGCTGCTGCTAATTATATAATTTCCCATGTTTGGTTTGTAGCCAGCATCAAAACTCTGAATTATTTAGAGTGATGACAGTTCTCTTGCCTGACTACCTCTTCTCTAGCAGTTTGCAAAGGAGGCTTAGCCCAAGATACCCACAGCAGGTAGCCTTGTAAGAATTCTAACTAGCCTCTCCTTTGGCCGCTCCTCTGCCCAATAGGTTTCCAAGGAGTATAGGATGAGGGCCAATATGTAGTAGATGTCTATAAGGTTGCAAATGTATTAGAGCCGGGAAACTTTTATTCTAAAATCATTTGCTCACCTTTGGATTTCAGTGGTGAATTATTAACCAACAACTGCTCATGTAGTGGATGGTACTAAAAAGATCTTGTCCAAATTTGGGATCAGCAGCCTTTTCTGGAAAAGCAAGATAGTGCCTATTTTAGCCTTCTTGGGCCATATGGTCTCTGGTGCAGCTACTCAGCTCTACTATTCTCATGTGAAAGCAACCATAGATGATAGGTAAGCATGTAAAGGTAGCTGTATTCTAATAAAGCATTATTCAAAACAACAGGCAATGGGCCAGGTTTGGCTTTCAGGCTATAGTTAGCTGAACCTTGGTCAGAGCCACTGATTTTTAGTTTTCTGGTGAATATGCTCCTTCATGGGAATTTAATGAGAGGTAGGACCCTACTCCAGAAAAACAAATATTCATGTGCAGAATACTAAGAATACTAAGCTTTCCATGTATTTTTTCTTTTTCTTTTTTAACACAGGGTCTTGCTTTGTCACCCAGGCTGGAGTGCAGTGGCACGATCTCGGCTCACTGCAACCTCTACCTTGGGTTCAAGCGATTCTCCTGCCTCAGCCTCCCAAGTAGCTGGGACTACAGGTGTGTGCTACCATGCCCAGCTAATTTTTTGTGTTTTCAGTAGAGACAAGGTTTCACCATGTTGGCCAGGCTGGTCTCGAACTCCTGACTTCAGGTGATCCACCCGCCTCAGCCTCCGGAAGTGCTGAGATTACAGGCTTGAGCCACCGTGCCCGGTCTAAACCTTCCATTTCAAGAAGTTATATATCCTTAAAACTCATCCATGGATCCATGTCATGGATCCAGGGCTTGGTCTTGTTAGTGACAAGAAAGCCTTTGTAATGGTCTGCTGGATGCTCTGGGACAGCCATTTAAAAAAGATTTGCCCCCACTTATCTCACATCAGAAACTCCAGACTTTAATCAGACTCAGCAGTTCATAGACACATAGAGGACTTGAACCAGATGAGGCAGATGCACACATCAAGGGCCTTTAAAGGGAAGAAGCCATGGACAGGTTGGAAAGGTGGGGGAGAAGTATACTTTGGAGAGCACTGGGGAGAGATGGGAGCCAGAGGCAGTTTGGCTGTGATACTCAAGTAAATGGTGGGTTACATGGTAATTGGAAACACAGCTGAAATACCCAGATCCTTATGACCCCTTGAACTATTCTCATCTTCAATGACCTCTCCTTTTGCTAGAAGGGGGTCTAGTTTAGCGTGTGCATTTGTTCTGCTTCTTACTGTCTTGTGAGTGGTAGTGTCAAAATTGCCTGAATTTATTGTCCTATTCTTGACAGCAAGGGCTAACAGACCCCCAGGGTTTCTTCTGTCCTTCAAGGGCATTCTTCACAAAAGTGTTACCCTTCTCGGACAGGTGTGTGGCTTATGTCTAACACGTTAATGCCTAGTAATCCAGCAACTGCAGCATATAGAAATAGATAGCAGGGAAATATTGTTCCTAACACTACTGCTAATAATTCATTAGCTGTTGTCCCGTATTGAACATTGACTAATGTGTGCTAGGCAGTAAGCATTCATTTATCTGTGGTGCCTCCAATTTTTGCAAGATGAGTGAGAATGAGGAAGTTGAATTCCAGAAAGGCAGTGGAACCTCCCCAGGATTGCGCAGTGAATATACAGCAGAACAAACCCAGACCTGCCAGCCTGGCTCCCGTCACCTGTGCCATGGGACCAGCTATAGCTCTCGGTGATTTAAAAACTGGCCAAGTGGCTGGGCATGGTAGCTCACACCTGTAACTCCAGCACTTGGGGAAGCCAAGAGTGGGAGGATTGCTTGAGCTCAGGAGTTCAAGACCTGCCTAGGCAACATAACAAGACCCCATCTGTACAAAAATTTAAAAACTAGCTGAGCATGATGGCACATGACTGTGGTCCCAGCTACTTGGGAGGTTGAGGTGGAAGCATTCCTTGAGCCCGGGAAGTTGAGGCTGCAGTTAGCTATGGTCGCACCACTGCACTCCACCCTGGGCAACAGAGCAAGACCCTGTCTCAAAAAAATATTTAAAAATAAAAATCTTACAAGAGATTCATAACATGGCTTTTAATTAATATAAAAGTTTGGCCTCTATTTAATTGCTATTGTTGGTTGTTCTTTTTGCCTCTGGTGACAAAAGAGAACACAGAGAGCTTTTGAATGTTTACTCCACTGCCCTTTTCTGAAATACAACTCAGGGCCACACTTCCTGCTTACAGACAGTGACTCACTGGTGAATCAGGGGCTGAGCCAGCGTGTGTCCTTTATGTTTAGTGCCACCAGGTTATCATTTGTCCCACAGCCTCTCTACCCCACACTGCTCCCTCCTAAGCCTCCTGACAGCCACAGAATTGGTTGCCTCCTCCTTAACAATGTTCCCTGGGCCCAGGGCAGCCCACCAAGCCCTGGCCGTCCTCCCAGTGACTCAGCTGCCCTTCAGCAGCTCAGGGGAAAGGTGGTAAACAAGTGAAGCTAGTGGCATCTTGGACTGCGCTCCCGAGCCGGGTTGGGAGTCGAGCCCTCCTCCAAACCAAACTGGAGTGTGACCTTGTCAAGCAGGTCCCTTAGCGTCTCACCTGAGTCCTGAGACCCCCATCTCGAAAGCCCCATCTGTTGTTTCCAACATTCCATCTGCTCACAATTTCGGTGCACAACCCTGGGAGATCCTCCCAGGGGTCTGTCCCCTTGGCGTTCTTGCATTCTTTTCCTGCGTAGATTACTGGCTGGTCGACCTGTTCACTTTACCTAAGTTCCCAATTGATTCATAGCAGTTACTCCAATTCTTTAAAGTTCTGCGGTAGAAGCCAAGCCTCTTTCAGGAACAAGGAAAGGTAACCAGGATTGGATCTTCATTTCTGGCTCATCGTTCCCATGAGACAGCTCTCCGGGCCTCTGCTTCTTCAGATCTAACGCAGATGGGTGTGCTGAGACAGGCTTCCAGGTGCCCAGGGATGGCAGTGGGTTTAGAAGTCCAACATCTGTTTAACACCAGTTGGGCCACTTGAAGCTATGTGACTTTGGGGAAGTGTCCAGTAGCTTGGAGCCCATTTCTTCACAGGGTTACTGTGAGGATTGAAAGCAATAACACATGCCAAGTGTGTGGCTTAGTCTTTCACCAGGATTTATGCCCAATACATGTCAGTGCCCTTCTATCTCCATCTGCATCCATTCCCTTCCAGTGCAATTTCCAAGCTGTATTAATAATAATGGCAAGTGTGAGGTTTTGTGTTCTTTGCAGTTTGCACAGTGCTTTTTTTGTGTGCTATTGCCTGCAATCCTCACAATATCCTTGGAGACAGAGGTTTTTGCTTACATTGTGCAGTCAACGAAATAGATTCAGAACCTGGGTCTGACTTTCGGCCAATGCTCTATGCTGTATCTAATAGGCAATCAAGACGTATTTATTGATCATCTGCTGTATGCTCAACTGTGAGCTTGATGCCGTGTGGAGGGCATGGGTGATGTGTGGTCCCTCTCCCCAACGAATTCATGAGTAATGGGGAAAGGGAAGGTGATGGGTAGAAGATAATTGAAACAAGCTACCATCACCCCCAAGAAACGTTTATTGGGTACAAACTGTGTTTGCAAAGCTGTGACATTACAGTACCTATTATTTACTTTTAAATTATGATTTATTTTTTCAGTCACTTTCTCATAATGATCTTAAGAGAAATAACAGAGATTGAGAGTGAGTCCTGATTCAGCTCAAGTGATCATTTAAAAAAGTAAACAAAAACCGTCCTACCTGTCTGTTTCAAGGTCAGGACAGGGTTTCTAGCCTTGATAGGATTTTTGTTGGGTAGAATTTATCTTCATCAATGAGGTCGTATGGAGCACTTAAGGTAGGAGGCACTTTACTTCTCTTTATTTTTACTTCTACCCAACATTTGAAATTCCAAAACTCAGTTTTCAGTCCAGACATCCAGCTGTGTCATTGACACCATTTCCTCCCAGCTCCTGGGGTGGCAACTTTATCTCTGCCCTGTTACCTGGTCTTTTCCCCACCTTACCTGCCCCTTCCCACAGTCATCAGCCCCATAATGTATCTTGCCAAATGTCACCAGGTCCTTCTTTCATTCTCTGAGTTACTGTGGGAGATTCCTTAGCAATCTTCATTCCTCTCTTCATTCAGTCAACACATTTTCTTTGAGCACCCACTTTGGCCAGACACCTTTCTGGGTGCTGCTGCCATTTACATAAGACAGACATGGTCTTTCCCTCATGGAACCCTAAGGTCTCATGTGAGGTAGGGACAGGACGTTAAAGGAATAATTACAGGAATGATGTGTACTATGAAAAAGAACATACAAAGGGCTGTGAGACCATGCATTGTGGATCTAAGGTTTGGGTTTTAGGAAAGTCTTCTCTGAGGAAGTCGAATTTCTGCTGAAACCTGAAGGAGTGATAGATGTTAGCCGGTGCCCGAGGTGGGGTTGGATGCTCCGTGGGTATGTAGGGGTGGGAGTGGGGTGTTGAGGCCAGGGAGGCTGGAGAGAGAAGAATGCTTTCAGGTACAGAGAACACACACTTGAATACCAGCCAGCTGAGGAACTGGGAAATCCAGGTGGCTAGAGTGGAAGGAGGGAGAGAAAAAGTGGTAGGAAACAGGGTTGGGGCAAGGCTGCAGTAAACCTTCTAAAGCCATTTTACAGATTTAGGATATCCCGGGAATAATAGGTTGTGATCCTAGCAGGGTATGACGTGATCTCACTTGCATTTTCAAAAGATCTCTCTGAAGGCAACTGAGAATATATTGGAGGGCCCCGGGGTAAATGCAGGGCAACCAGTAGGTTGGCTTCTAAATAGTCATTGTGGAGGTGTTGGTGGCCTGCTGTGGGCTGTTGGCAGTAGGGGCAGGGAGCAGTGGACAGAATTAAGAAACATGGAATGGCAGGAATGAGTGGCCACAGTGATTTACTGAATGGAGGGAGTGAGGAGAGGAATGGGTGAGGGACCAGCAGCAATTTCCTTGCTGGGGGCCACATCAGGTGGTGACAGGGAGAAGCAGTTGGGAAGAAGATACATGCAGCTGTGCTTGTATGGGGGATGCTGCTTAGAGATGGCTCCAGAGCAGGTGTCCCTCCTCCCAGCACCTCCCATCCCGGTTCCTTCTGCACACAGCCTGCAGATTCATCGCCTTCAATCTCTGGTTTAGAAAACTTTCAATGAACCAATGTGTGTAGGACCAAGAACACTCTTCTTGTCCTCCGTGGTCTCAACTGTGTCTCTCATTGGCCCCCTCCGTAACACTCATTGGTTTCCTCCACAACCCCAGTGCATTTTCCTTCACTTGGCTCATATTCCCTTCAGTTCCTGCTTCAAGCCTAACTCCTTGAGAATACACTTACCAACTGCCCTAGCCTGTTCAAGCTTTTGGTTTTGCTATTTGTTTTACACTTGAAACACACTGCTGAGCTTTCTCAGCAGTGAGAATACACTTACCAACTGCCCTAGCCTGTTCAAGCTTTTGGTTTTGCTATTCGTTTTACCCTTGAAACACACTGCTGAGCTTTCTCATTACCTTCTCCCTTTATAGACTCTGCCTCGCTGATTTACTTAGAAAACCCAGTTCGGATATTGTCATACACTTCACAGCTAGTCCCTTCCATGATGCTCTGTGCATTGCTATGCTCCATACATGTCGAGGCAAGGACGCGTGAAGGGCAGGTCTGTGGAGTGGAAGGTGAGACAGATGAGGTTGCAAAGTCTCGTGGAAGGTTGAAGATGTGGACATAGTTGCAGATATGGGTAGAGAGATGTCCATACACATACATATCAGGAGAAGGGAGTTATCATTTATTTGGTATATAATAGTGGAGGAAGAACATTGTGAAGTTTGAAACACAAGGATCACACATGAATGTAGTAATTTAAGAAAATTAATCTGGCAGTGGCATAAAGGTGGACTCGAAGGGGAAAATTGCTACTGGTTAATGTGTTTATTTTATTTGCCAGGCTATGTACTAAGCACTTTACATGAGTGAATTTATGTAATTCTCACAACTCCCACCCACAACCCCCCACAAGAGTGCTACTATCATTATCCTCATCGTACAGAGGAAGAAGATGAAGTCTAAAGAAGGGAAACATTTTTTTCTTCCTTTTTTTAATTAAAAAAATTTTTTTTGAGATGGGTGGGGTCTCACTGTGTTGCCCAGACTGGTCTCAAACTCCTGGCCTCAAGCAATCCTCCTACCTCAGCCTCCCAAAGTGCTGGGATTATAGGCATGAGCCACTGCTCCTAGCCAAGGTGAACTTTTAATTGTTGAAACCAGGTTGCAAATCCAGCCTGCCTAACCATTATGCTGTAGTGTCTTCTGGAAAAAGAGAGGAGTCCGGGAGAGGGCTATGGTCAAACTGTTCAATGGTCTCTGGGGTTCCAAGAAGATCCTCAGGGTTTGCAGCCAAAATAAAAACCGTCTCCTTCAGCCGGAGCAGCCCCACTGGCATCTGTGTAACCATTTGGCTCTACATAAAATTTAAGAGACAATCCCCTGCTTAAAAAGTTTGAAACTGCTGGATGCAAGGGTTTGTGTTGTTTGGTTTGTTGAAGATGCTGTACAATTCACACCACACAGCCAGGCGCGGTGGCTCAAGCCTGTAATTCCAGCACTTTGGGAGGCTGAGACGGGCGGATCACGAGGTCAGGAGATCGAGACCATCCTGGCTAACACGGTGAAACCCCGTCTCTACTAAAATACAAAAAATTAGCCGGGCGAGGTGGCAGGCGCCTGTAGTCCCAGCTACTCGGGAGGCTGAGGCAGGAGAATGGCGTAAACCCGGGAGGCGGAGCTTGCAGTGAGCTGAGATCCAGCCACTGCACTCCAGCCCGGGCAACAGAGCAAGACTCTGTCTCAAAAAAAAAAAAAAAAAAGAATTCACACCACACACTGCCTTAGATGCTACAAGCCTGAAGAAGTCTTCCTGAGGCAAAGGTATAGATATTTGTTCTTCCCAAAGATGTGACTCTGCTAGCTCCAGATTGAAAAAAAAAAAAAAATGCACTTTTTAAAAACTTCATCAGGACCAAAACTTGTTTTAAAACTCATGGGGGCCGGTTGCGGTGGCTGATGGCTGTAATCCCAGCACTTTGGGAGGCTGAGGCAGGTGGATCACTTGAGGTCAGGAGTTCGAGACCAGCCTGGCCAACCTTGCCTCTGTACAAAAGTTAGCCGAGCGTGGTGGCACATGCCTGTAACCCCAGCTACCCGGAAGGCTGAGGCAGGAGAATTGCTTGAACCCGGGAAGCAGAGGTTGCAGTGAGCTGGGAGATTGCACCACTACACTCCAGCCTGGGCAACAGACAGAGTGAGTGAGACTTCGCTTCAAAAAAAAAAAAAAAAAACTCAGAAGGAGTTTTCTTTTTGGCTCTTTACCAAATTATAAGACAATTAATTAAATAGGAGCATCTGTGTTTTTATAGACATTCCCCATTTTCAGGATGCTTTCATAAATCCCTTTATTTGAGCTGTGCAACTATCTGTGAGGTAGATACAACCAGTCATGATTAGTGCCCATTTTTCTTTGCCAATAATGGGCTCAGGAAGGCTAGGCGATTTCCTGGGGTTTACTGCTCTGTCTTCAGTGCCTCACACCCAGTAGTTGCTCAACAAATGTTTGCTAAACAAGTTGAATGATCGAACAAAGACCATAAGGGTTGGAATCTAAGCCCTTTAAAATCAGGGCTGGTTTTATGATCCCACTCTGTCTTTAATGCGGTGACAGAGTCCAGTCCATGCAAGCTACCACGCAAATAAGTGTCATATGACATTGGAATCAGTTAACTTTTAGTGATTAATGTTTGGAACACTCTCCATGGTCACATAAGCTGAAAACTCTCCCCACATAACTCCCCACTCCTCCACATTTTCGGATATTAACTAATGCAGCCCCCTCTGACAGACATATGTTCCTTTTATTACAAACTTTGATGCAATTTATAGAGCATATTATATCTGGATTTGGGGGGAGGAGTACATTTATTCCAAATTTACTCTCTAATGCATTTTAGAAAGAAAAATAAAAATTTGTGTATGCCTATGAGTCAGATGAGGATACTTAGAAAGGATTCATTCTTTTTGCTTGTCACTTGAAATGATCACATCTTAGTATGCCTGGTAAGAATAAGCATTGCCATTTGACTGTAACAGTGTTTAGAGAAGAGAATAGCAGATTAATGGCAGGGTTTGGACATGGTCTCTATTTGTTTTCTCTTCTATCTGGCTTTCAGGGGCATGAGCTGGCAGCTCTCTGCCCTCGCCCGTGCCTGCCTGACCCTCTGGAAGTCTCCCCAAATTCTGAAATGTGTGTCAGGCCAATTGTGCAGTCTCCAGCCCAGCTAGAGAACGCCTCTCCACTGGAGCGCCCCGGCCCCCCACCCCCCGCTTCCCAGGGGAAATGCTCTGCTGAGCTCTGCCTAAAATATTCCCAGGGTAACTAATGATTTTGAAAATGCCATGTGTTGAGGCATGGTAGGTGGGGGGCACGCAGCTGGGTTTCAAATTCAGTAGGTATCCAGTTTATAAGCTTTCATTTTCTTTTTGTTTTCAGTTTTTGTTTAATTTAAAACATGCAGAGAAGAAAACTGGATCGCATGAGCCTTGGCATGCTTTCTCTTTTTCTTTTCTTCCTCCTTGAGGCTTTGTCCTCCACCTCCTAAGTCCCTGCCAGGTGTTCTGTGTTTAGAGGCAGGACGGGATTGCTTGAAAGCTCCCACCTTTGGAGGGCTGGGTGTGCCACAACCTGGCCGTGAAGCATCACTGACCGCAGGAAATGCTATTTGAGGGCCTGACAATAGCAAACAAAATCGAACAAAACCCTGCCTCCATCCAGCATCATTGTTTTAGTTATATGCAATTATAGGGGAGGAAAAATATCTCTTCCTCTCCAATTGTAGATTCATGGCTGAGGCCCCTATAACAAGAGATAGGTTAACAAGAGAAAAACACACAAATTTATTTAATATGAGCTTCGCGTGACGTAAGAGTTTTCATAAGGAAACAAAGACCCGTAGAAACAGTTCAGCCTGTGTGTTTTTATGCTAGGGTTGATGAAGGGTGGACAGTCATGGAGAAATGCGATAGGGCAAAAGGGGTATGAGTTAAGTGTCATGAACTGGGGGGCTTAGCAAGGCCTGTTTGTTCAGATTCTTCTCTATGGCCCTATGTCTTCAGCGATAATGATGCTATTTTCCTTGAGGTAGAAGAAGGCAGCCTGTTGAGTAAGGGAGGGTCTTACGATCAGTTTCACTGGAAGGTCAGAAAATCCTTTCTAGGTTTTATGGCCCGCTGCAGGAGAGAAGGGAGGTAGAAGGTCCGAGAGGCCTTCCTGCACGTGCTGCCTCCTGAATGTCCTCACTTTCCAAGGTGCCATAGTTAGGACAGCATGTCCTGAACCTCGTCACAATCCCATGACCATTTTTTAAAGATAGGGATAGATAGATATTCACCATCACATATGTAATATGTATGCATATATGTGTATCTGTGTGTGTGTATTAGTTTCATATTTTGACCTGCTAAGGAAAGGATATCTACAGAGACACAGAGGGAGAGAAAGAGGAAGAAGGAGAAAGAGGGAAATATAAGTGAAGAAAAGAAAGAGATAAAAAGAACAAAGGAGAAGGGCAGGATTAGAGGATGAAAGTTGAAAATGTATTGAGCCTCTGCTGTATGTTCCTGTTGAAGGCAGGGCTGGGCTTCTTACGTGGGGGAAGGAAACCAAGGCTAAGGGTAAGGAAGATGGAGAGGGCAGAGGAGGGAGAGGTAGAGGGGGAAGAGAGCTGCCTAGAGGGGCAGAGGGACTGCCTGGAAATCCCAGGTGGTGCTAATCCACTTTGTGTGTCTATAATGCATGCAGCTCTGGGTTGCAGAGTCACTGGGTCACCAGAGCCCTTTCAAATGCTCATTTGCTATTTCTGTCCCAGGAAGTAGCTGATCAGTTTCTGTGTTCAGATGCAAACGTTATTTATGGTGCTTGTTTGTTATGGGTGTTTTGGTTTCTTTTACCCATGGGATTCTTAGAGTTTTGCTCCCTGGCATCTTGGAAATCTAGTGTGAGCCTACGCTAACTGGGACCTGAAGATCCTCTTGGCAGAAGGTATGTGCCTCATCATGCAGAGCCTGAAGGTTAGATTTAGGGTAAGGATTGCATTGACCTGAGACTCACCTTTGACTCCCATCTTTAAAATCAAATTTCCTTGATTTGTTTACTTGTTTTAAAATACTTACTCTTATTCTTCTTTGCAAACGGGTGTGTCAGGCTTGAACATTTGAATGAGCTTTGAAAGAAAGCTACCTCACTCTTTATTCGGTGGCACCCTACACAGGTTAGTGATCAATCAAAACATAAGTAAAATAGTAACCCAACATTTTTTTGAATGTTTAGGTTACTTACCTTTGAATAGTTCTTAGCCTTTTAAAAAATTATTATTCAGACTTAAAACACAGCTCTGTGTTTTTGTTGGTTTGTTTGTGTTTGAGATGGGGTCTCAGGGTCACCCAGGCTGGAGTGCAGTGGTGTGATCACAGCTCACTGTAGCCTCGACTTCTGGGCTCAAGTTATTCTCCCACCTCAGCATCCTTAGCAGCTGGGACTCAGGAACCCACCACCACACATAGCTAGGTTTTTTGTTTTTCTTTTAGTAGAGAAGAGATCTTGCTATGTTGCCCAGGCTGGTCTCCGAATCCTGAGCTCAAGTGATCCTCCTGCCTTGGCATCCCAAAGTGCTGGGATTACAGGTGTGAGCCACCACACCCAGCCTAAAACTCATCTTTGAATAGGTAACTCCAGGAGTCAAAAGTAGGGAATATAGTTTGGGGATACACAGCCTTTGTGGCTGATAACATTAGGGTACTATGGTTTAAAGGAACCCCCTCCAGGCTGCAACACTTACTACCCAAGTTATTTTCTTCAGCATGGTTCGTAGTATTGACCTAGAAGTATTGAATTTCTGTGACTCTGAAAAAAATAATTTTTTATTTCATCAATCTGCAAAATAGCAATATGTTCTAAGGATTAACAAATTGCTTCAAATGCCTGCTATGATAGTGTTATACTTGAGCTTAACTTATTTTTATGGTTTAGAATTCTCTGAATAGCACTTAACTTTCTCATGGGAAATTTGGGTACGTTTAGTAAAGATTTCAAAGCATAATGCAACAATAAATGTTTCTTTTCAGTGTTTATTTTTTCGTTATTGCCTCATAAAACAATTCCTAAAATCATTGGCTCTCTCCAATCATCTTTTACTCATCTTCAAGTCATCTCCTTCCTCTTTATATTTGATTGAATTATGAGATTTTACTGTTTGCCAGGCCTTCAACTAATTGCCAGTGATAGAATGATGAATAACCTATGATCTTTGCCTTCAAAAAAACTTCTGTTTTTTCGTGAGATGGCTCATAATCAGCCCAGAATTTGGCAGCCTCGGAAAATATTAGGTTAGTTTCTTTTTTTTTTTTTGAGACAGAATCTCACTCTGCCACCCAGGCTGGAGTGCAGTGGTGTGATCACAGTTCACTGCAACCCTGACCTCCCAGGCTCAAGGGATCCTCGTGTCTCAGCCTTCTGAGCAGATGGGACTATAGGCTGTGCCACCACACCTGGCTCATTTTTGTATTTGTAGTAGACTCAGGGTTTTACCATTTTGCCCAGGCTTGTCTTGAACCCCTGGCCTCAAGTGATCTACCGACCTTGGCCTTCCAAAGTGCTGAGATTCTAGGCATGAGCCACTGCATCTGGCCTTGGTTAGTTTCGTTTCTCTTTTCAATTAGCAATAATTTTGCTAATATATCTCTTTTTTTTTTTTTTCTGAGATAAGATCTCCCCTCCGTTGCCCAGGCTGGAGTGCAGTGGCACAATCTCAGCTCACTGCAGCCTCGACCTCTCCAGCTCAAGTGATCCTCCCACCTCAGCCTCTCAAGTAGCTGGGACTATAGGCACATGCCACCATACCCAGCTAATATTTGTATTTTTTGTAGAGATGGGGGTCTCACTATGTTTCCCAGGCTGGTCTCTAACTTCTGGGCTCAAGAGATCCTCCTGTTTCAGCCTCCCAAAGTG
Source organism: Rhinopithecus bieti (assembly GCF_001698545.2). Classification (NCBI taxonomy): domain Eukaryota; kingdom Metazoa; phylum Chordata; class Mammalia; order Primates; family Cercopithecidae; genus Rhinopithecus; species Rhinopithecus bieti. The sequence continues at coordinate 536,229 of NW_016815913.1, read as the reverse complement.
TTGGGACTACAGGCATGAGCCGTTGTGCCCAGCCCTAATATATCTTTTTATTTCCTGAAAATTTGTATCTCTTTCCTATACTAACTGACATAACTGAATTGGAATTAAAATAATGCAGGCTAGAATTTAAGAAAAAATAATCATCTTCCCTGGTCAGTGCCCTGCTCAGGTAGACAGCACTCGGTTACCTACCCTTTGCAAGTTTAGTTTTAAACTACCAAGTTCTAGTCATTGAATTTTTTTATATATTATATTTCTGTAACTTCTGTTTTTTCTAGAAGCATGAGCCTTAGTTTCTTTTCAACATTTCGAAATGCTTACACACCCAGTATCAGACTTTTTGCTAGGAAAAAACACTTAGGAACAATGAATAACAAGAATTCTGTTTATTCTGTTTCTGCCTAACATTGTGAGGAGCCTGCATAGTCAGAGTTTTAAGAAAAAATGTATTTAATTTAGCTGGCAAATTAGAACTTTGATAGCCAAGGGTATATGCAGATAGCCTTTTCTGTGTATTTCCATTAAAAATAATTTATTTGAGAAAGTGGTTAGGAAGAAAGACTTGTACAAAAAAAAAATTGAATTCTTTACCAAAGGCATAATAGTAAGTGCCAAGTGGTAAAGAATTGCATTTGCGCATTTATGGTTGGACATGGTTTCAGGAAACTATTCATTAAGAAGTGAAGTCAAGAGCACATAATGTAAGGTATGAATATTGTATGATAAGGGGAAAATGTTTTTTAGGTAGGTGCTGGTGAAAGAATATACCATCATCTTCTTTATGTCTTCTAAGTATCTAGGCCAGTATCATGGTACCCTACATTAATAGTGCTTTGGGGCTGCACTTGGGTAATATTTTCAGCTGAAACTGAACTAACACAAGGCCCTTTGGGCCGATGATCATCAAAGCCATGTGGCTGTGTTCCAGGACAGTTTCACATCAAGCTGCATGGTACAAGGCACTGCCCTGGAATAAGTCACGTATCTTCGAAGCTCCTTGTGATGCAGGAATTTTCTCCACCCCTTGTCAGACTCATGATGGAGGTGCCCCGTTTATTTGGCCCACCATGCTCAACCTCTTGCAGGAAGGAGCGTATGAGTGAGCAAGGGCAGGATCTGGCTGGCTACTTTGAGCACCAGAAGGAGCAGACTCTGTGTAGGCCCCTCAGCCAGACCAGGTGGGGGTCCCTGCAACCCCCAAGGCCCCAGAGGGTGTGTTACAATGCTGTCTTAGCTCTGCTATCTGTGGACAGCGGTGTGTTATCAGCTCAGTGGACACCTTGCCTCGTAGTGTGGGGCAGCTGCCCTCTGCCAACGAGGGCAGAGGGCCAGTGTGACAGCTTTTTTGGGGTACTTGCACTCAGTGGGTCCTGAACTCTTGTCTGGTGTCCAAGAAGAATTAATTGCATGGATACTTGAAAGATGGTGGAAGTAGAAAATTTTACTTAGTGACAGAAGTTGCTCTCAGCAGAGGGGGGAGCTGGAGAGGGGATGGGATGGGCAGATAATCTTCCCTAAAGTTCTGTTGTCACCAGTTGGCTCTTCCCTGAAGTTAAGCCGTCTGTCCTCCAAAGTCTAGCTATAGCGCTGAAATTGAATCGCCTTTCTCCAAGCTGCTTCTCTCTTCTCCCAGCTGAGTCTGGGGTCTTTATAGGCACAGGATTGGGGGTAGGGTGGGCCATAGGGTAGTTTTGAAAAAGGCAACATTCAATTGGTAAAAAGACATTATTCAGAAAGAACTAATCAGGAGACAGTGGGCAAACAGGGATAGAAGTTCTCATTTTGGGCTGTGGCTTTTTGGCTCAAACGTGGGGTTTTGCCAGGGATCCACCCCTGTCTGCCTAGAATTTCTCTGCCTCCTGTCACTATCACTTGAAGTCAGCCAAGCATTGCCTGAGGGCTCCCTGCATGCCCAACTCTATGCTGAGGACCTTGAGGAGGATACAAAGAATTCAAGGAAGGATTCAGAAAGGGAGGGCCATGATTGATTGAGCTTTACTGTGGGGCAGGCACCATATGAAACATATTCCATTTAATTCTCACAACCACCCCAAAAGAAGGTACAATGGTCCTTATTTGCTCACTTGGGAAGCCTGGTTGGAGAGGTGAGCTGCCTCTCCAGGGCCCCACAGCTGTGATGGAAGGGCTAAGGGTCACCCTGGCCGCAGGACTCCCAGTATGTGCCCTTACTATGACACCCTGCTCTCCAAACAACAAAACAATCAGCCCACTGCTGAGGCCAGATGCTGTTTTATCCAATCAGTTCTCTGGATCCCTGTATAAGTTAAAGGGTGTGTATGGCCTCTTTGAGATGACTGACCACTAAAGTCCTAAACTGTTTCCTGTCTGGTTATCCTCAGTACAAGAAATTGTTCAGATCCACATCCTAGTAGAAGCTGTACTTCAAAACACAAAGGGCAGCTTAAAATGAGAAATTGTAATGTTCTGGGTGGCAGAGGCAATACTAGTCCTAGAGGTCCCCCTCCTTCTATTTAAGGCATAAATACTACAACAGCAGCGACATCCTAGGGTCTAGACCAGAGTGATGTGACCCCACATGTCTAGCTGAGCTCCAGCACTAAAGGAAACCTCACAGAAATCCCACCACCTTCTCTCTAATAGGAGATCTGCCACTGTGGCCCCGTGCTTGTCCTGTGGTGGTGGCAGACAAATATCCCTGGAGAGATGGGGCCATTGCTTGGAGCAGCAATGGTACAAGAGTTTATCTCTGAAAAGGTCATTATTGGTTGTAAAATTTAACAGTTCTTTTTTTTTTTTTTTTTTAGACAGAGGCTCACTCCGTCACCCAGGCTGGAGTGTAGTGGAGCGATCTCTACTCACTACAAGCCCCACCTCCCGGGTTCACGCCATTCACCTGCTTCAGCCTCCCGAGTAGCTTCAACCTACAGGCACCCACCCCACGCCCATCTAGTTTTTTTGTTTTGTTTTGTTTTGTTTTGGTTTTGTATTTTTAGTAGAGATGGGGTTTCACCATGTTAGCCAGGATGGTCTCGATCTCCTGACCATGTGATCCTCCCGCTTCGGTCTCCCAAAGTGCTGGGATTACAGGCATCAGCCACCATGCCTGGCCAAAATTTAACAGTTCTTTAGACCTGTGTTCTAAGATTTGAAACCACTGGTGACTTTTCAAGAAGTAAGATTTGAAAAAAATCTCTCTAGTGTCACATCCCTCAATCGGCCAATTATGCAGTGGTGTCTTTTGCTAGTTTCTAAAATGATTAGTTGCACAAAGAATGGAGATAGCAGGTTTGTGTGAAGCATGCTCTTCTTTTTTGCCACCACCCTTAATTCCCCACTTCCTGCCTCCAGCAATTTCTGGCCTGTTTCCTGGATGTCAGTTCATTGCCACATTAGTGTGTTCATTGTATGTTCTGTTGCCAGGAAGGTGCTGCCACAGCAGGCCCTGGGAAGTCAGGATGCTGCTCGTTTTCTCTGTAGGTCTGTCAAAGAGAAACCTGTGGGATTGGGAAAGGATTTGGTCATCCCAGACATGTTCGGTTTTAAGGAACTCTATGTTCTAAGAAATATGTTGATATCAACCTTTTTATTTCCAGCATAGGAAGGAAAAGGAAAAAAAAGGAAAGAAATATTCAAATTATCTTGGAGCTGTCCTCTCATTTCTATTAGGCACAAAATCCATAGTTCCTTTTCAAATGGTTATTGACCTAGCAAAAGATTGTATGTGCTTGGGTTGAGTATTTTCTCTGTTATTATCACCTTCTTTTGTCTTCTATGCACTTCATTCATCTCCTGTAGAGGCAGCTCACAGATTGATTTTAAAAGATGTACAATGTCTCCTGAATCGCTGCAGAGTACATTTTGTCACTGTGTTGACTGTTGGTGCATTTCCGTTTATTATTGCTGGTTTCAAAAGCATGTAATTTTTATCTGAAAGTAGGTTACAATTAAGGGAGTTGCAGGCAGTGATCCTGGATCCTGTTTTGTCTCCTTGATAAATACAACTTAGAGGAGCTGGAGAACATGTGTTTGGATTTGTAGCTCTCCTGATCCCTCCTGAGTAACCTCAGGAAATAGCACCTGGGGGAAGACAAAGGAGAAGCGAAGCGGGTGTCTTTAGCAAAATGACAGGTGAGGCAGGGCTAGAACAAAGGAGGGAGGTGCTGGCTGCTAGAAGCTTCTCAAGATGGAGCTGTAGAAGCAAGCCTGTTTTTGGTGGGAGAGGCCAAGTCTCATGCCCAGGGGAGATTTTTGTTTTCTTTTAAGGAGTAATAAAGTCTGGGGTGGTCTGCGTCATTTCACCCTTTCTAGTAAAAGGATGAGTTCTCACTGAAAATGCCTCCTTGCCCCCTGAATCTGTCAATACTCCACCTTTGTCCTCACCCTTGACTTTAAAAACCCTGCCAGATGCCTTCCTATGAAGGCATAAATTAAGCACTTTTTTTCCTTTGTAGAAAAAAAAAATATATATACACACACACACACACACACACACATATGCACACAGCAATTAATAACCAAAGTTTATTGAGGGTTTACAGTGTTTCAGGCATTTCTCATTGCATACAAAATCTCATAAATCCCACCCAAAAACCACGAGGTGAGTATCATCCCACCTAACAGATGAGGAAGTCTTACAGAGGCAAAGTAAGTAGTTTAATGTCATACAGTGGAGAGCCAGGATTCCCAGCAAGCCTGCCTGGCACCAGGGCCCACACTTTTAACGTTTGTGTGTGTCACATGTACAGGGTCTTCCGTTTTATGTGCAAATATTCATTTCTCACACCCTCTTTGGAGAAAGACAAGGTGGAGAGGAGGAAGTTGTAGGTGTTGAAATGGGAGCACTCACACATGTGAGTATCCAGAAGCCTCCAGGAGGCCCAGCAGCCATGTGGCCCCACCTACAGCCACCTCATTTCTTTTTCTGCAGCATAAAATAGCCAAAATACGTGTTGTGTGGTGTTGACACCGTCCAAACATACCTACTGAGCGTGCTCAGATCTACTTAGGAGTCTGTCTCTGCTCCCTGAGATATGAAAGCGTCTGGAAACAGGTTTTCTTTTTCTTCTTGCTTTGTAGAGATACATTTTTTTTTTTTTAATTGCAGAAAGCTTTTTGGTTTCTTGTTCAAAAAAGTATAAATCGACTGGATGTGGTGGCTTACATCTGTAATCCTAACACTTTGGGAGACCGAGGTGGGTGGATCACTTGAGGCCAGGAGTTCAAGACCAGCCTGGCCAACATGGTGAAACCCATCTCTACTAAAAATACAAAAATTAGCTGGGCGTGATGGTGGGTGCCAGTAGTTCCAGCTACTCAGGAGGCTGAGGCAGGAGAATCACTTGAACCCAGGAGGCATAGGTTGCAGTGAGCCAAGATCACGCCATTGCACCCAAGCCTGGGCAACGAGAGCAAAGTTCCATCGGGACAAAGTTGTATGAAAAACAACCTTTCTGCCTGAAATCCACAATAGGAGCTGGGTGATAGACTGAGACTCTGTCTCAAATAAATAAAGTAAAATAATAAAAGAAATGTTACGTATCGTTTTGGAAGAACGCTCACTGGCACTAGAGAAGCTTTTGGGAGTTAAATCATGCCCCAACAAAGGATAACACAAGAAAGGCTGGAGGAGCCTCTATTATCAACTAGTTAAGAATTAGCATAATCCAGATCTTTTTCTTTGTCCTTAACTTAGCATTTTCTCCTACTTGATGTGAATAACTAAATGGCCTGCCCTCACTGGGTGATGAGAAAGCTTTTATCTTCTATTGAGAAATGATGGATAGTATTGGCAGAGACTTGTTTCCTAATATCTATGCCTTATTCAAAATGTCATGGATCTTTTATACCAATACATTTTAGTATACTAAAAGTTTAGTTCCTTCTATAATTTATCTGTTCTGAATTTTCCATCTCCAACTAATTCAAACCTCATCAGGAGAAAGGAGAAGCAAATTGTACCCCAACCATTGTTCCTTCTTGAGTTGTATTATAATGTCAGCACAGTCCTATTTTAAGACCCTAAACTCTAAAGCTCATTTTTAAGGGTGTGAATATGTCTAGTCTAAAATCGCAAAGCCACCCCAGAATAAGGAGGAAAAAAGATGAAACGTTCTTAGAACTGTTATTTTTATACTTGAAGATAATTTATATAATAACATTTATTCTGATAGCTCCTACTTGTAAATTGTTATACTCTATACTTTGGTTTTTAGGCTCTTTAAAAAAAAAAACAACAACAACATATTTTCATAGATGTGAAATTAAAGATGGTGGTGAGGGTATGAGGATAGTTCACAGGACTGTTTAACCCACGCTTAGCCTGAACCTCTGAGTCATGGTGTCCCCTAATCCCTGGCTTGGGCTCTGCTGCCACCAACTCTAATGCAGAGAAATGGGGTGGTTTTGGGGCCTGGGATGTCCTCTGCAGGCTGTCCTATCCCACCTTTCCCCATACGCTCCTGTTGCAATAGAAAGAAAACATAGAAACAAATCTCTAAATTAAATGGTTTTTTTGGGAATCACAGAATAGCAATTTGGGGCAGACACACAGACTGAAGTGGGCTTTGGTATATCTGAAAAACAAAGGGAAGCTTGGGAATTTTATTATAAAGAGAAATGTGGGCCAGGGACAGTGGCTTAGGCCTATAATCCTAGCACTTTGGGAGGCTAAGGTGAGAGGATCACTTGAGGCCAGTTCGAGACCAGCCTGGACAACATAGCAAGAACCTGTCTCTACAAAAAAAAATTTAAATTAGCCAGGTGTAGCAGAGCACACCTGTTGTCACAGCTACTTGAGAGGCTGAGGTGGGAGGATCACTTGAGCCCGGGAGGTCAAGCGGCCAGTGAGCCATGATTGCAGCACTGCATTCCAGCCTGGGTGATAGACTGAGACCCTGTCTCGAATAAATAAAAGAAAATGAATAAAAGAAATATTACATATTGTTTTGGAAGAAAGCTCACTGGCACTAGAGAAGCTTCTGGGAGCTGGCAAGTTCTGATTAGTGGGTGACAGTGATGGTGGTAGGAAAACCCCGTCTTGCAGTCATTGCAGGTCGTTTCAGCAGCTACTAGGTGACACTGTTTTTAAGGTTACAGCTGGCCATTTTAGTGGCTGGGCTTGCAGAAAATTCAATTCTTGGAGCAGATGATGTGTGTCCTGAGTGCTTACGCCCTGACTCCAGCCCCTCGACTCTGGCTTAGTTGGGTATGATAAAAAAGACTCAATTTGCATAATCAGACTTCATACTCTGTATCCCAATTTAGGCCCCTGTGACTTCTGGATCATGCTTCAGGCCACTCCCAAACCAAGCTGTCCTACAACTCACCCTGGCCATGTCATTGTCTTGCTAATAACTCTTCCATGATTTCCCCTGAGCCAGTTGACATGAGGGTTTCAGAGTTCTCCAAGTCTGCTCTCAAACTGCATTTCCAGATTTTATCCATAACTTCTTCCCCCAACCAGCACATCTCCTGTGTTCATGTCCAGCTGGGCCACTCCTAGTTTCTCGGGCATCATTTAAGGTTTCATTCCCCCCCTTCATCTCTGTTGCCTGTTGCTCTTTACCATCCATCAAAATCTAGCACAAATGCAATTTCTGTGAAGTCTTTCTAACCCTTCACACCAGAAGTAACCATTCTCTCCTCTGAAATCTCATAGCTCTTTAAATCTATTTCTTATGAATTGTTCTCATTCTATTTTCTATTCATTTAACAGATATCATTAGGCTTTGCTACAGTTCTGTTTTCCTTTATTTAAAAAAAAAAAAACTTGGCCAACTATAAAGTGAAAATTAGAAAACATCTACTTCCTAAATTTAGGAAACTTTTTAAAACTTTTTTCATTTCTTCAGAGTCTCCCATATAAAGATGAGGCAGGAAGCTGGAAGCTGTGTGGTTGCAATGCTGTTTCTGTTTTGCTGTCTGGATTATTCCAGTCATTTGGAAAAGGATAGAGTAGTCCTGGAAGCTAGCAATGTGGGTGGCTGAGGGAGGAAAAGAACAATGCTATTCCACATCCATTTCAAAAACATTCTAACAATGAAACACAAATTCGGATCAGTTTGTTTCAATTTTTAAGTAAAATATTGTCCGCACGAGTTAAATCTCATTTAGATCATGCTTATTCTGTTAATTAAATGAAAGGTTGCTGAGATATATAATAGGGGACTGGGACTTCAGATGGGATGGGTATCAGTTAGAAAGTCCTGGCCCTGGCAGTCTTTTTTTTTTTTTTTTTTTTTTTTTTTTTTTTTTTTTTTTTTTTTGGAGCACGGCCCACACCACCACACCTGACTACATTTTTTGTATTTTAGTAGAGGCAGGGTTTCACTATATTGGCGAGAGTGGGCTCGTACTCCTGACCTCAAGTGATCCACCTGCCTCAGCCTCCCAATGTGCTGGGATTATAGGCGTGAGCTACTACACCTGGCCTGACTCTGGCAGTCTTAAAAGGAAGAGAATGAATTAGCTCATCTAAGTGGAAAATTCAGAGGTAGCCCTCTGGGTTGATTTGAGCCAGAGGATTTTGAAGTCTCAGAGTTGTGTCTTGTTGTCTTTGAAAATCTGTTGACTTTGTCATCTTCTGTGTGTGAGCTTTGACCTCATCGGCTTTGACCTTGTGGAAGTGAGGTGGCCACTGAGAGCCCCCAGGACTGTGCGCCTCCTGGCTCCTGGGGTAGGGTGGGATCTTCTCTTTCCTCAACCACTGAACAAAATTCTGAGCATTTCTTTGAATGGACCAAGTTCAAAGTATATCACATGTCTACCTCTACACTGTGCCAGAAGAAAACTGTGATTGACTTAGGGCAACTAAGGCCCACCTCTGGAGCTGGGGATGGAAAACACAGTGTTTATCCAAGTCCGGGCTGGAGGTTAGGACTGATGGGGGTCTTTGACTAACCACAGGGCAACATAAGGACAGTAACATAAGTTGAGGATAGGAGGCCGGGCGCAGGCAAGGGTTCATTTATCTTTCGACACCCTCTCATTGAGGCCAACTCTGTGCCAGGCATTCGTAGTCTAGGTGCTGGCCGTGAGAGGTGACCAGCATAGGCCAGGCTCCTGCCCTTCTGGAAATTACCGTCTATTAGGGTAGGAAAGAATAAGAAAACAGACAATTAAGTGCACAGATAGTTTTAGGTTGTCACAAGTGTCATGGAGGAAATAACAGAATGAGTTGCAGAGATGGGGAAGAGGGTACCTTACAAAAGGTGACTAGATTTCAGAAATAACAATAGAAGGGCAAAAAGCCAAAATGCCCCTTTGCAATTTTGCAGATTGCTGCCTATTGTACAGGCTATCCATGCCCGAACAAAGCGTTGAGACTAATTTGGAAAACTAAAAAGCTTCCCACTTTGCTTGGTCTTCACTGTCCCAGCTAACCCAGATAAATCTTTCTGGGTATCCCAAGGACTCTCCATCGTTGTCCAGCCCTTATCTCCTGAAGGCAAAAGGGAAGGAGGTGGACATAGACAAGGAGCTATATCCATCCAGCACCCACCACTTTCCCCATCGCCCTTTTTTCTTATCAGAGCAGCAAGTGCAATGTTTGATAAAGTCCCCAGTTAAACAGAGTCTTTAGAAGGTATTTCTATTAGGCCAGGCATGATGGCTCATGCCTGTAATCCCAGTACTTTGGAAGGTCGGGGCAAGCAGATCACCTGTGGTGAGGAGTTCGAGACCAGCCTGGCCAACACGGTGAAACCCCGTCTCTACTAAAAATATGACAATTAGCTGGGTGTGGTGGCACCCGACTGAGGCACAAGAATCGCTTGAACCCAGGAGGCAGAGGTTGCAGTGGACCAAGATCGAGCCACGTCACTCCAGCCTGGGCGACAAAGTGAGACTCTGTCTGAGAAACAAAAAAGTTTTGCTATTAAAAATATTGCCGCTGAGTGAAATTTCCCTGCTACTGAAAATGTTGTATGATACTTTGAGCTGCTTGAAATGCTGTTTTAATATTTGGTTTAGAATATCCATAGCTGTGGGATGCTCTTTGTACTACCCCTCAGCACATAACACACGGCTTTAAACTCAAAAAAAAAAAAAAAAAAGTAATTGGAATCTTTTCCATGGATTTGTACCTATCCATAAATATATAAGACCCTGTTTGATGTTTGCTTCACTGGAAACAAAACTAACCAGATGAAGGCTTCTTAAGATCAAAATATTCTTTCATGTGTCTAATTCACTGAAGTGTAGAGAAAAATTGATATTGTTAGGTCAATTGATGAACTTAAGTGCTTTTTTTGCATTTCGTTATGCTTTTGGCAAATGGATCACAAGTGACTTTATGCTTTTGAAGAAATTATGTTGGTCTGTGGTTTTTAGTAGTTTGTTGTAAAGTTTATTTGATTTTTTTTTTTTAATGTTGTTAGGCCATATATCAAAACTTGACTTTGGAGGGGGTGGATAGTCTCGTTGTAGAACATTTGTGTGTGTGTGTGTGCCTGTGTATGTATAGCCTTCAACATTTTTTAGCTTGAAATTTGTTTTGAGGGCATTAAATATAATATCCTGTTCCTTAGAAAATATTAAAGACTCTTTGATTGACATTAGCCATATGGTACCAAATAGAATCTGTATAACGTTATAACTTTGTAATTTGATCAAGATATTTATAAAGTAGATGGCAATGAAATAGGAAGAAACAAGCTAAAGGTAAAAAAAAAATGAGAGAGAGAGGAAGCATATTAAATGCTAAATAATAGAAAACACGTCTGTTTTGAGGTTAGAAAACTGTTCAATGAGTTGTCTAGCAAGATTTCCGTAAGCAGTGTCTCTGCCTCCTCTTATGGCCAGACACTTCCCGTAGCATTCTGTTTGATTTCCCATGTATGCCTGACATAATGAATTTTAAAGAACATCATGGGGATGATAGAAGCCCTTGCATTTCTTATCTTATGCTGAAGGGCAATTGATAGAAGCAACTCACCAAAACTTTCTTTCAATCAAAACATCTTGTTTTGATTAAGCACTTTAGGTTTGGTACTTCATTTAGTGTGTGAAGTTTCACAGTTTATAATTCTCACTGAGAAGGCTGCTGAAGAGCCATTTCTTTCCCTGCCCATTCTTCCCACTTAAATGAAACCTGGTGCATGAGAATTTCAATTTTTATTATTTGGTAATTGTTTGAATTATACAAGAATTTTCTTGCTTTGCAAAAAGATTCCTAGTAGTGCCTTCAAAAGCAGGACTTTGGGACCTCCTTATTTCATCTTTTCTGAAATGTTTGTCCAGTATCTTTTGGACATATGCCTTTAGGATCCACAGTTGTCACTGTTTCGGGGGCTGAAATTGCTAGAAGTGTTAGGAGGCCCTGCCTGTGTCTTTCCATAAGCAGCTGCCTTCAGCTGTCATTGTCACAGCACCTCCCCCTCCCCCTGCATTAAGAATTGGACGACACCTCAAGACCACATTTACCATGTTATAGCTCTGCTGCTGTTCCACTTCCATTATTCTGTTAATGAATGTCACCATCCCCCTCATCCCCCAGGCTTACATCCTTCATCATTCCTGATGCCTACCCTTTTCTCTTTCTCACAATCTACGCCCACAGCTGCCAAGTGATAATGCTTCTGCCCGCAAATCACCTCTACCATTTTCCTTCCTTTATCTTGGAGAGATAGCATGCTATCCTGCCAGGATACAGAAAAGTTGATTTGAGGCGGGTCTCTGGAGCCCTGTGTTCGGAAGGATTCTAAGGCCATATCCAAGCTTGAGTAGGAAATCAATTAGCAATGTCTGCAGTAGCAAATAAACAGAATCAGCACACATACCACAGATTTGTTGCAACTGGTGTCATGGTTGAAGCCTTGGATTTTGAATTAAGGAGACCTGGGTTTCACCCTTGACTCCAAAACTTTCCAGCCCTTTAACTGTAGGTAAGTCAGTTAACCTTAGTCGGCTTTAGTTTCCTTATGAGTTCAGTAGGGCTCATTGGTTAAGTTAAAATGCATTGAATCAAATTAAACCTAACTAATATTAAATATTTCCTGTGCATAAAGCAAATCTAGATTTGTTGACTGTGATAAGGAATAAAAAACATACGTTACCCTTCAAAGTGTGATACCAAACATAAATCATTCTATTATGTTCAATTTCTTCTGCCATCGCTCTGACTTAGGCTCTCATCACTTCGTCCCTGAACAGTTCCCTTCCTCACTATTCTCCACACAAATGCTCCCTCAAAAAAAAAAAAAAAAAAACTTGCTCTGCATAATAAAGCAAGCCTTTGATCATACCATTCCCCATTCCCAGGCTTTCTGTGGCAGTCATGGTTGGCAGTGAGTGAGTCCCCTCCTTGGTAGTCAGTATCTTCTGGCAGCATCCTCAGGGCTTCACTGAAGAGAATGCTATAGCAAGCAGCAGCTGGTGGGGCCTGAGGAGAAGGGTGGAGGACAACCTGGTGGAGGAGGCTGGGCCAGGGTCTAAGAGAGGGGGCCTGTAAGAGAGCATGCAAAGGGAGTGCCAGGAGAATCCCCACTTTTAACTTCCAATCCTCTAGCTCTGTATTCTAAAGTTCTACCCTATTTCCTCCCCTCAAGGCCACCCCACCTCCACATCCTCATAGTCTGTCTTTTTTTTTTTTTTTCCTAGGACAGAATCTCATTCTGTCACCCAGGCAGGAGTGCAATGGCACGATCCTGGCTCGCTGCAACCTCCGCCTCCTGGGTTCAAGCAATTCTTCTGTCTCAGCCTCCCAAGCAACTGGGACTACAGGCACCTGCCACCACACCCAGCTAATTTTTTTTTGTATTTTTAGTAAAGATGGGATTTCACCATGTTGGCCAGGCTGGTCTCGAACTCCTGACCTCAAGTGATCCACCATCCTCGGCCTCCCAAAGTGCTGGGATTACAGGCGTAAGCCACCACGCCCAGCCAAGTCTGTCATTTTCTGCTTATGTCTCCTCTATTTTATCTTTCATTTTTTATCTCCCTATTTGAATCATAATATAGAACTGAAACATATTTTTACAATCTGTTCTGTTTACTGAATTAATTTTATTTCCTCTGTTCTTAATTTTATAAGCGAGAGAGAACATTTCCTTATTTCTTGTTTCTTTCTCACTGTCTCAACACCTACCTTAAGAAAAAAAAATACTTTGTTGAGTCTCTCCTTTCACTGAGTTTAATTTCTCCCTGTGGCATAATAGTTCACATCCTAGAGAAAGTTCCCTGTTCTTATTAAGAACAGTGACCTCTGCAAGTGCCCTTCAGTTATGATTCCATGCACAGCATTTTTATTTCCACATTCTATAAAGTGGCCCTTCTCAACAGAGGGGATTTTGTCCCCCAAGGTACATTTGGCAGTGTGTGGAGACATTTTTGGTTATCACAGCCGAGGGTGGGAGATGATGCTACTGGCATCTGGTGGATAGAGGCCAGGGATGCCAGGCAAACATCCTTCAATGCACAACTCCCTGAAACAAAGAATTATCTAGCCCAATAGTGCAAAGGTTGAGAAACACTGCTGTAAAGTAGTGTAAGCCTGCACAGTGCTCAGACAGAGCACTTGGTGAGAGTTTTTATAAAATGTTTAGGCCCAGCACAGTGGCTCATGCCTGTACAAATCCCAACACTTTTGGAGGCTACATCTGGTGGATCACTTGAGGCCAGGAGTTCAAGATCAGCCTGGCCGACATAGTGAAACCCTATCTCTACTAAAAATACAAAAAATTTAGCTGGATGTGGTGGTGCATGCCTGTAATCCCAGCTACTTAGGAGGCTGAGGCACAAGAATCGCTTGAACCTTGGAAGCAGAGGTTTCAGTGAGCCGAGATCGCGCCACTGCACTCCAACCTGGGCAACAGAGCCAGACTCTGTCTCAAAAAAAAAAAAAAAGTTTTACTGAACTAAACTGTAATGCTAAAGAAAATCACTTATCCTCTCTCCCTCTTACCTTTTTTTTTTTTTTTTGGCCATATGTTGTCTTACCCAAATTATCAAGGATTTCTATTTACCTATATTCAATAATCCTTCTTTCTTATTTGTTTAACTTTTACTTAACTTAATTCCTGTGAATATTCTCTCCACAGTTTGTGTGCTAATTAATAAGAAAATACTTAGTAAATATATTTAATAAGCAGTATGTTTAGAGAAAGCTGTACATAGGTTGTTTCTTTAATTTATATTATTAAATATGTGTGTCCATTTTTTAAATCCCTGAATACATCTAAAGTAAATTTAATTTAGAAACAACATGTATTATAGAATAGCAAGCATATCTTTTACCAATAGCGTTCTTCTTGTCTTCATTTATATGTGCCATTTTTTCAAAATTATTATTACTCTAAATATGCATTTAATAGCTTCCTCACCTTGTCATTTCTTACAAGCTTCCAAAGTTGTAAGTTATGGGCCAATGACCATAGTTTATGAGTGATAAATTATGAAGATAGATTTAACACAGTACAGTGTTGTAGTAAAAATGTGCACAAGTTATTCTAACACTTTTTTAATGATTTACATATTCATCACTGTGCTGCATTGTAATTAGACATATGGATATGGTAAGCAGTCCCGAGAAATTACTGTGATTAGTATTCTTTCCACACGGCCAAACCACATTTTTATAAGGCTTTTTTTCTTGCTTGCTTAGTTAGTTCTCTAGTTCTTGTAATCAGTGTCACGGCTGACAACCTTCCTTGTATAGTACAATGTACACTTTATGTACACTTAATTGTCTTCTCTGTCTCTCTCTCACACACACACACACACACACACTTCTATTTCTCATTGACACATACTTAAAATGAAAAATATGCAAGCTGCTCTCTCTTTCATATTATTATCCTGGGGCTTGGGAACATCAAGATTAAGAAGATGATTGGGATCAATGACACTAGCATCTCACATTTTTACCTTCATTTTGATAATATGGAATTGAAATCATTGTTCTTGTTTGGGAAAAGATAATGCATAAACTGGAACTCAGAGGTATACCCCAGTGTCAGTCATTGCACGCATGTCCCCCTAGAAGCAGAGCATCATTTTCTGCTTATCACTTGAAGAATCAAAACACCGTGTTCATGCTAAGGGTGGTGGCTCAAGCCTGTAATTCCAGCACTTTGGGAGGCCGAAGAGGGCAGATCACTTGAGCCCAGGAGTTTGAGACCAGCCTGAGCAACATAGTGAAACTCTGTCTCTACAAGAAATACAAAATTAGCTGGGCATAGTGGCACCTGCCTATAGTTCCGGTTACTTGGGAGGCTGAGGTAGGAGGATTGCTTGAGCCCAGGAGGCAAAGGTTGCCATGAGCCAAGATCGTGCCACTGCACTCCAGCCTGGGCAACAGAGCAAGACCCTGTCTCAAAAAAAAAAAAAAAAAAAAAAAAACCCACCATGTTCAAAAGCACACGAATTTAAAGTTGTAAATAGACTGTGACACATAAACAAAATGGCAGCCATGGTCACACCAACCAAGAGCTGCCATATGCTTTCTACTCATTCATGCCTGGGTGAATTTTAAAGTGATAATTCACGATTTCCTTTAAATCAACCAGGTGGCACTGAAGTTTTTTTCCTTCGATGTTGTTGCAAATATGCCTAAATGGTGAGATCATAGCCAATTTTGATTCTCATTATTTACAAATGAAATCTTCACAGTGTAAGAAATGTTTACTGCTGACATTTCCTCTCATTCATTAGTAAGAGCAAGTTTTTCAGACATTCCCGTTTAAATGCATACTTGCAAGACTTCATTAAATATCTTTCCAAGAACTTGGGGTAATGAGAAGTATGTTTGATTTCTTTCATGTAGCTTTGCGGGGAAGACTGGGCTAGGACACTTAAGTGTTTAGCTGGCAATTGAAGATAAGTCTTACTGCTTACTCTTCCAGGAGAAGACATTCATTGACATTTTTTAGTTCCAGAAAATAATCTTGTACCTGTAATTGGGACTTATTTAGGCTTTCTTAGGCTTTAAGTGTGTGTTTAAAGTGGACTCTTGGAAGCAGTAATGGAAGGGAATCAAAGAAAACCAAACTCAAAAGAAAGGGATTAACCTAATCAGCCACATATGCCCTCTGCTATTTTAAATCTATTTTAAATCCAGATAATGTTTTCATATATGTTTGAAGACCTACAATAGTAATGATTTATCCTATTGCTGATGGAGATGGTCTCTCAATTCCAAGTGAAATTTAATTATTATAAACACAGAGTTTAAGATGAAAAATTAAAATGTTTAAGATATAGCAACCCTCTAAGTACGACTATCAAGTACAGTTTTCTCAGTGACACTCTCCTTTATCAGGTGTGTTTGCTTCTATTGTATTATCTGAATCAAGTTTGCTGTTATTTTCAGTTGCTTTTGTTTTTTGTAAGTGGATGATTTCAAATGTTTATGCTTTGCTTACATGGGAAGGTAGACTTGACCTCTACCCAACCATCGCTACCAATAAAATCCCCCAACTAATGATAAAAGTCAAATGATGTGCTACTTTAGAAATATGTCTGTTCCTCATTTTTCTTCCTATGGTTTGATAAATAGCCTTTAATGGCAAAAAGTTCTCCAAGAATATGGCTTATCATGGCTTTGCTTGCCATAGCCCAAGCAACATTGTCCAAGAATTCATTCTACATATTGGTTCCTTCATCCCTTGGCTATTTATCGAGCTCCTAAAAAGTCCAATCTATCTGATCCAGCCAGTTTTCCTCACACCTGGTTCCTGCCTTTCATTCTTGCTGTCATGGCTGGGTTCAGGCACTCCTCACTTCTCTAGCACGGCACAGGCCCCTGTCTGGTTTCCTTCCCTGCAGCCTTGCACTCCTCAGCTCCGTCCTCCACATTGCCTCCCAGTGTTCTCTCTAAAAGCCAAATCCAATCAAGTCTTACTCATTCTTTTAACATATTTTGCAGAGTAAGGAGCCTCCTTACCACCCTTCTCCCATCCTCTTTAAATGGTCCCAAACACCCTACATCATCTGGTCCTTACCTCCAGAATCCTCTTCATTCATCTTCTGTTCTAATTCAGTGGTCTGATAATGAAGAATGGCTGGCAGTTCTCCTTCCCATACTCTGTGCTGCCTTAGACCTCTCCTGCCCTGAACCATGCTGTCCTATAGCCTGGGGCACCTTCTCTTCACCTAGTTTATCTCTGTACATTCTGTAAGGTGCACTGCAAGTGTTCCCTGTGCTATGAGCCTCCACACTCACACCCCCCAAGATGGGTTAAATGTCCCTTTTCTGAGCATCTAGAGGCCCCTGCACACACCTCTGTCTTCTACCCCAGCATATTTAGCACCTTATGTTGGAATGATCTGAGGGTGGATTTATCTCTCCCTCTCCTCTAAAAGTTTACCTGAGGTAAGGACTGCATCCTCTTCATCTTGTCCTGCCAAGGCCGAGTGCACAAGGGACCCAAGGGAATGATATCTCTGTGGAGCTTTACTGGATGCCTCAATAAGACGAACTTTGCTGTTTTCTTTCAAAGAAAAAAGAAATCTTTACTTTTTTTTTTTTCTATATATTGAGTTCTAACAGCATATTTTAACTTTTTTTTTTTTTTTTTTTTTTTTT
>NW_016815913.1:486432-515774 GCF_001698545.2 Rhinopithecus bieti | reverse complement strand
GCATATTTTAACTTTTTTTTTTTTTTTTTTTTTTTTTTGAGATGGAATTTTGCTTTTGTTGCCGAGGCTGGAGTGCAATAGCACGATCTTTGCTTACTGCAACCTCCGGCTTCTGGGTTCAAGCGATTCTCCTGCCTCAGCCTCCCAAGTAGCTGGGACTATAGCTGTGTACACCACGCCCGGCTAATTTTTGTATTTTTAGTAGAGACAGGGTTTCACCGTGTTGGTAAGGCTGGTGTTGAACTCCTGACCTCAGGAGATCCAGCCTCCTTGGCCTCCCAAAGTGCTGGGATTACAAGTGTGAGCCACTCCACCTGGCCTAACAGCATATTTTAGAGACCTCACTTACTTTTACTTTTCTTTGTTGTTCTATATACAGTCTTAGCAAAGTCTCTCTGGAAATTGTGTGTTCTAACAGCAAATCTTACCAATTTTCTACCTTGTTTGAAAATAAATATTCAAAATATTGTTTTCCTTTTGGGGCATATATATGTTTAACATCTCATCCCTAAAGTTTTCCTGAATAATGATGTCAAAGCAAAGTGCCTTACTTGTATCATTCTAAGAATGTGTGGAAGAGAAAACAGCAATTTTGTTAGAGAGAGTTTTAGGTTTATGTGAACTACAAAAAAATTCATGAAAATATCAATCTGGTGTTTGTAGAATTTTTTAAAATTTGATATTGTTGGTAGTAGATGTAATAGTTTTTTCCATTAA
The DNA here is from genome assembly GCF_001698545.2 of Rhinopithecus bieti. NCBI lineage: Eukaryota > Metazoa > Chordata > Mammalia > Primates > Cercopithecidae > Rhinopithecus > Rhinopithecus bieti. The sequence goes on along the minus strand of NW_016815913.1, from coordinate 515,057 downwards.
AATGTATTCATTTTATTTTACTGAAAATATATTCATTATACTAAAAGAGAGTTTACTCTCAAGTGTATACAGCACAGGCAATTCCTGTTTTGTTTTGTTTTTTGCTATAGTATATGAACACTGAGTTATAAAGAAGATGACTGTAAAATGGTTACATTTTCTTATAAAACAGGTGCTTTGTGTTCCTCTCTAAAATCTTTTCATAAAATAATTTATAGAGATAGCTACCCACATACCATAAATGCAAAGACATAATTAGCCACTTCTGATATCACTTACAGAAGACAGTTTACTCAGTCCAAGAAGTGGGAATAACATTAGCATGTGCATCATGTCATATTGCACTTTAAAATAGATACAATGTAGAAAAATATACCTACATGTAATTTAAATGGGACCAGTCTAAAACTAAATGCTGCCCCAAAGAACCATGAAGCATCCAGCCATAATTGGTCTTTAATTGTTCATATTTCTAAAGGTATAATAAGAATAATTCTCAATGACCATAAGACACTTTAAAATCCATCCAATGAATTTTTATCTGAAGTGTTTTTTGTTGTTGTTGTTGTTGTTGTTTTTTACCTTTCCTGTTAGAAAAATACATATTCAGTGACCAGGTATGGTGGCTCATGCCTATAATCCCAGCACTTTGGCCTCCCCCAGTACTTTAAGAGGCCAAGATGGGAGGATCGCTTGAGATCGTTCAAGACTAGCCTGGGCAACATGGCAACATTCCACCTCTACAATAAAATTTTAAAACTTAGCTGGATGTGGTGCCACACACCTGTAGTCACAGCTACTCGGGAGGCTAGAAGATCACTTGAGTCAAGGAGTTTGAGGTTGCAGTGAGCCATGATCACACGACTGCATTCCAGCCTGGGCAACAAAGCTAGACCCTGTCTCAAAAAGAAAAAGGAAAGTGTGCATCAAAGTCTACTTGACTATGATTATCTTTGTAATCATGCCCCAGTTTGGAATCAGTCTTTTGTTAATCATCATTACAGCAGCCAAATATTTGAAAATAGAGGTCATGGTTGGTGAGAGTTTGGAGATGAAATGCTGCCAGAATCTGAAGTCTTGTTCATCTTCTTTTGGTCCTCTCTGCTCCTCGTGCCCACACATTAATGGCGGGCTCAGGAGGGAAGAAGAATCTCAACAAGTAAGAGCTGAAGTGTTTGCATAGCAGGGGCACACTGGGCTTTTCACTCCCACCCCTCCGCTGAGCACTTTCTGGCGTGGTCCTCCCTGGGCACCTCTGTGCCTTGTATCTTTCCACATGTTGCTTCCTCTTTTTCTTGAGGACACTGTTACACCCCTGCCTCTAGGCCCCGCTCAAAGATAAGATTGTGTAGCAGAGGTAGGTACCCAGAGTGTATTAGCTTTCCTCCCACCTGCTCCCAGGCTGGTGTAATCTCCCACCTCTCCACTGTGAAAGCCCTTCCTCGGTAGGGTGCCAGTTACACCCTGGGAATACTCCCTTGGACTCTGGCATCAGACTACACCAAGTTCAATTTCTGGCTCAGATGCTGTGTAGCTGTGTGTCCCTGGATGAGTTCCTTGCCGGGCTAAGCCTTAAGTTCATCTTCAAAATGGAGCTGCATTTGTGCTTAGCTCTTAGCATTGAATAGGAAGGTCATGCATGTTAAGGAATTGAGTATCCCTGTTCAAAATGCTTGGGGCCAGAAGTATTTCAGATACCAGGGTTTGGTTGTTTTGTTTTGTTTATTTTGGAATATTTGCATACACATGAGATATCTTAGTGATGGGACCCAAGTCTAAATATGAAATTCATTTATGTTTCATATACACTTTATACATATAGCTTGAAGGTGATTTTATACAATTTTTGTAGTAATTTTATGCATGAAACAAAGTTCATGTATGTTGTACCATCAGAAAGCAAAGGTGTCACTATCCCAGCCACCCCAGTGGATGATCTGTGGTGATTTGGCATCACCATCATTATGGACTCTGAATTTATAGACTACCATTAAGCCATCATTTTCCTACACTTATTCACACATAAGTACTTAACAGTAAAAATATGACACACCATTAATACAGGAAAAAGATAATGTGTTCAGTGTAACTAAGCAGGACAGCAGCGTCACAGAATAACTGCATCAGCTGTTAAACAGCAGCAACAACAGACAGTGCGGGCTTTAGTCTCCACCTACCATGCTCTGTTTTGGTTAAAAGGTAGGACACTGCTCAATGATCTTGGAGATGCTGAATAACCTGTGCAGTGTACCTGCCTTTTGACTGCAACCTGTCACAGAAGGTCAGGTGCAGAATTTTTCACTTGTGGGATCATGTCAGCACTCTGAAAGTTTCGGATTTTGAAGCATTTCAGATTTTGGATGTTCAGGTCAGGGATGCTCAACCAGGAGTAAAGTGACTGGCACGCAGGAAGTGCTCGATAAATGGTAGCTATTGATGACTTTGTCAAAGTTGTTAATATGACTTGCCTTTCTTCTTTAAGGATAGAGATGGGGTTTTATTCTTTTTTTGTATGTCACACAGTGGATGTTCAAGAAATATTTGCCAAGGGAATAAGTTAATGAATAAACTTAGAATGGGGGTTGTGAGCCGACAACAGGAATATTTCAAATCCTTCTGGAAAAGCTACTTGCCCCTTCACCTCCACCAGACTCCTTGCCCAGACCCCAGTAGTTCAGAACCTTAAAGGAAACTACTCAGATAGGGTATATGTCTTTGGTTTTGTCTCATTTCTTCGTTCACCATTCATTGAACAATTACTACAGGGTTCCGCCTGTGTGTCCAGGCACCACTGTTTATCTGAAAGCAAGGTACTAAAGTGTAAAAAACACTGCTGAGAGCAAATCAATTTGTGTTTGTGTGCTGTCATGTGGAGAGCAGAGCCCATCTTTTGGTGTATTTCAGCGATGTCTGTTTCTTCCTCTGGGATACCAAGGGCTTTCCACTTATGCTTCCAGCCAAGAAAAATTTTCCGGAATCATCCAAGGCTATTTACCTTATGCTGAAATATGCAAATGAGGAGGTAAAGATCCAGAGGTGTTTAACAGGAGGGGCTACCAGACAATGTTGCATGTAGGGAACAGGGAAGTGAGACCTGGTTGAAGGGGAAACTGCCCGTGTTAGGTGACTGTCCCTTTATCGTGGGAGAGAGCAAGGGTGGACTGAAATCCTTTGCAGACTGTGAACTTCTTGAGGGATTAAACTATATCCGGGACCATTTCTGAGATCCTCTAAAACGCTTGATATATTTTGTTTAATTATCTGATCACTGTCTACTGGAAACTAACATCCAAGTCACATTTTTCTAAGTCTAAGGTAGAGAAACACCTCTACCTTAGAGGTGATTGGATAGATTGGATAGAAAACATTGACAGTGTTTCCTGAGTTATGTGTATTAAAGATGATTCCAATAAATTAAATTACAGACTTTTGTTCATCAGTGACTCACTTCAGATTTGTGGAAAGAGAAAGGCAATTTACCTTGACTTTGACTCATACATTGGAGGTTAATAATTTAGTGATTAAGGTAACAGTCATCAAAAGCTGTTGGGAATAATGCAATAATGCCTATACTTCTATTCTTTATGTTGTATTTTAGTGAAAACTCTTAAATAATTAAAATGTATGAAGCAAACAAAATCTACCAAGGAATAATCAGCGCAGGTGTTCAAGGAGAGAAGGTGAAACAGATTCTCTAAGAAATAGGGATTGCATAACACAGTGTGTCACATTCCCCTCAGCAAGGTGAGGACACACAAGAGCATAAAAGTGCCCTATGATATGACTCAGCTGGTACCCGCCAAGATAAATGCCTTGAATCATTCAAGACTATTTACCATATGCTAAAATCTACACTGTAGCATGTTATATTATATAGCATCTGCATTGTGGTAAAATTATGTAATCCCAGGAATCAAGAGAATGACAAAAACATAGAAGGGAAGATTGGAAAACCCCCCTCCATCTGCCCTGATCTCTACCCTAAAGAAAAGAGTGAAAGAATTGGAGAAGGGAAAGAGGATAGCTGAGAACAAACAAAGAGGGAAGGGGGCGTCAGGATGAATCCACTGAAAACCTAATGTTTCTAGAGTTCCCTAAGGAAGCTGTTTCCTAGCTGGTGCAGACGATGCTATGACAGTGTGGTGACAAAGCACAGCACTTTACTTTGCACATCACTCTACTCAAAACACACCACAATTTATTTTTTACAGCAGCTCTATTGAGATATGATTCACATACCATACAATTCACCCACTTAAAGTGTACGATTCGATGGTTTTTAGTATATTCACAGAATTGTGCAGTCGTCACCACAATCAATTTTAGAACATTTTCATCACCCCAGAAACAAACCCCACACCCATTAACAGTCCTATAATTCATTTTTATCCAAACAGAAAAAGAAACATCCTGTATTTATAAACCTAGACTTACAATATAGTCATTTTGTTTTACAAAAGTCATGTTATAATTGGGGATAAGACATCTATGACTTGTTATAACTCTTACAAGGAAAGGGTAACTAGAAAGGTTGAAAGTGTTTTAAACATTATAGATAATCCAGCTTGGCTCTCTGTCAACATTTTAATGTGTGTGTGTTTTTTTTTTAATTATAAAATTCAGCATCTTATGTCATTCCTTGAGACTAGACTTCACTGTACAGTCTACCTAAGTCATCTGCCTTATTGGTCATTTTCAGGGCCCATAATGCCACCTACCTAATGAGAACATTCATTGAAAATACTTTGTGACCTTTTGTTTAAATATCATATCAGATAGTCTCCTTATAATAATTAATACCCAGAGCCTATAAAAGATTGGCCAATCAGAATATAAAACAATTAATTCTATATGACAAAACACTATAAAATTAAAATTAGGAGAAAAGGGAAAATGCTGTTTGTACAAAATGTGTCCTACAAAAGACTGCATTTCATAATATATTGATTGGAATATTGTAAAGAAAAGTAAACTAATACAACAGAGAAATCCCATTTTTTTTCTCAAACAGGTAAGGAAAGTGTTGTCAAAGCATGGAGAAACTCAGTCTCATACCAAATTGATGAGACAGAATAGTGCCAAACAACATCAATCTGTCAAAATTTTAAAGACACACCAATCTTCCATCATTGATCCAGCAACTCTGTCTCTAGAAATTTTATGCACAAGTACACCAAAGTATTTTATAAGATTTATTGCAGTTTATTTGTAATCACAAAAACCTAGAGGAAAAAAAGTAAAAACCATCAATAGAGATCTGGCTAAGTAAATTACTATGTATCCACTTAATAGAATACTATGCTGTCATGAATAAGAATTAGGCCAACCTAAATAGACCAATATTGTAAATTGTCAAATATGGATTGTTAAGCGGGAAAATAAAATCAAAGTATCAATATTATGTTTTGTATCCCATTTTTATACCAGAATGCACATATACATACTAGTATGCATATTTTTATAATGCTTAGATATGCTCTTTCTATGACAGACCAGCCAAGAAATTGTTACCTATAGTGTATTCAACTAAGAATGAGAGGAAGTTGGGGAGAGATAGTTTTTACTTTATGCTCTTATATATTATTTAAATTAATTCTAAAATATTTAAATGTTTTAAAATGCAAGAACATTTTATATTTTAAAACAATACATGTATTATAGAAAATTGGAAATGCAGAAAAAGTAAAAGCAGTGCCTTGATCTAAGGGAAAAAAACACTGTTAAAATCCGTTCAGATATCCTTTTAAAATGTTTCTTTGCATACAATGTGCACACTATACCCTGTTTTATAATCTACATTTTTTCACTCATAAACATTCCACATCACTAAATATTCTTTTACAATACATTTCAAGTAAACATGTCAGTGTTAATTATATGGCTATGGTAGTCTATTAGTGCATTTTCTCTTCATTTCCCTTCATAAATAAATTGGAAGGAAAATATTTGGGAGAAAGCAGTAATCAAGGTAATAGGAGAGGTTTTTCAAAATAAATGTCATAAATGAGGATTGGGCAGTGACTCAGAGAACCAAAAGCTAAGTTCCTTCTTTAAAAATAAGATATATCACCAAATCTTAAGGGGGGGGGAACGATGATGGAATGAATCAGAATGACAGAATGTCTTCTACCTTTATAATGAAGTTAACAAATAGTCATTTAAGGAATTAAAACAAAAATGAACAAACAATCAAGAAATAATTAGCTGACTCCACACAAAGCAAGAGGAACAAATCTGGGTCCTACGCTTTAAAAAGTGGTTGTCCAGGAAAGACACAGAAGACTCTCGTGTGACACAGCATGGCAGAGCCCCTAACTCCTAATTTAGGGTGATTTATTGCTTCCTTCTTTTCATCTTTTTGCACGTTTTGAATTTTTATAATGGCATATAACATATTTACAAAATAATAAATCCATTACAAACCCTTTCTGATAGATTATTTTAAAGAAAAGAGGGAAATTATGCATGAAGGGTTGATATTTTCTGTGTATGAACATGATTTTCTCAGTGAGGCCCAGCAGAGCTCAGGAGAATCCTGCTGTTGCTAGGAGACCATGGTGTTCAATAGCTTCTCTCTTAGCCTAAACGATGTTTTAGGTTTCTGTAATTTTTATCAGATACAGAATATTCCAGGGAGAATGAAGAGAACAAGATTATCTGTCTGTTTTCTAAACACAAAAGCATATATTTTTAAAAATTATCTAAATACATCTCCGCTAATATTTTTGGGAAAAAAAAAAATTCTACCATGTGAGATTGAGCGTCTTTGAACAGGGCTTGACACTTTACTCTTTGTTTTGGAAATAAAAGGGCCAAATTTGTCATAGAAATACAAGTTTACCTTGCAATTTTACATACTGTTGCAATTAATGGGGTAAATATTTGAAGATGATAAGTCTGGCTACCAAAAGCAAGGTATCTACTGAAATGATTTTGTGAATTGCTTAGCCAAGGATAACTGCCTTGTGGATTGCAGTAATGACTGATTTGTTTGATGGCTGAGGGCCAAATGCAAATAGAGTATCATCTGATTTCAGGCGTCTTGGCCACAAGTCAACTATAATGTCTCCCTTCTAACCAGATCCTTTTCATTGAAAGACCACAATCCCTCCAAAAGCCTATATGCTGTCACATTAGATGGCTGCCTTCGTATGACTACAATATTTATTAGCCTTGAAATGCTATAACCCAGGGACTTACATAAGCACTGCATGGGGAATTCATTTCAAGCCACGTTTGACCCCTTGTTGTAAAGGTGATCTTCAAATAGGTTTAAGGGAAATAAATCAAGTTTTCAACCCAAAGTCTGCTTTCTCCTAATAAAAAAGAAAAGAGGCTTTAGATGTTTCTAACCTTTTCTTCTTTTCTTCACTTTGGAATTGAAGATTAATCACATGTACTCAGAGACGTAATTTAATGTCTGTCATTTAGAATAGGAGGGAAAATAGATAAATGGTTCATGAAGAGGGTGCTTTAAAATTAAACAATACAACCAAAGATTTTATTAGACAGTTGATAGGAAGGATACTTCTCATTAAAAGGAAAGTCAAGTAACAAGGGAACATGAGAAACAGGATAATAAATACTAGACTTTTTGGCAAAAGTGAGGAAAAGGAAATCTGAAGTTTTCAGACTAGGACACATAGAATTATCCTTGATAATTAACTCACTCTTAAAATGTCTACCTTACATTGGATGAATGTGAAAGAATATAAAAAGAAGAAATTGTTTAGAAATTGTTGGACTCCAGGAGAACTTTTTCATTCGTAAATTTTCATTGCATACGTATGTGTGAACATGCTTTCCTCTGAAGGATTCTTTTTTTTTTTTTTTTTTTTTTTTTTTTGAGACAAGATCTTACTATGCTGTCCAAGTTTGAAGTCCTGGGCTCAAGAGATCCTCCCACCTCAGTCTCCTGAGTAGCTGAAACTATAGGTGCTTGCCACAGTGTCTGGCTTGAAAGCTTCTATTTTTATTGGTATAACTCTGTCCTTAAGAAAATAATCTAGCCACATGACATAGGTGATTAAATTATGCTCACAAGATCAGTTCCTGGATAATTGTTTGCCTTTGGTTTTTCACAGAATAGGAAACTGGAAGTTTTGTTTTTAAAGTGATACGAATGGCTGTTCTCTTCAAACAGAATTTCCCAAATTCCCGTTTCCTCATTGGTCTTTCCCACCCAGTCCCTTCCTTCGAAGCAACTTCCTCTAAGCCAGGTGACAGGAGAGGGCTGAGAAGCAAGTCCAGCCTCCCTTGGGAATTGTGAGCAACCAGATCAGGCCCCAGAAATCCAGAGAACAGGACAGCAGGTCACTTACATGATGGCAGATATGTTGGCTGATTGTGAACGGCTTTCAGAGGTTCCACCTTGTACTTAAAGACCCACTGGAGCTGCTTAAATATGCAAGTCTAGCCTAACACTGAGATGTTTCCCAAGAATGTCCATTTCTACTTGATTCAGCCATTTTCAGGTGTTCTAACCTCACCTCCCTGCCCACTCAAACAGGTCACCTGTGGCACTTGGATCACCTGTAATTTCCCCAAGCAATTTACTAACATGTAGCATTGTTAGCAAGTATATCACTTATGTGACTGACAACTGTAGGCAGCTGGATTTATGTATGGAGACAGAGTCTCATTTTGCCAAAAATATAAGCAACGCAGAACTATTTCTTCTTTCCAATTGGATTGCAACTAACGTTTAGGGCAGTTGGAATTCAGCTAAAAACACAGTTGCTTTCTCAGCAGAGAATGACTGAAAGAGGATTGGCCATGGGGAAGCTTAGAATCTACTGAAGCTCCTATCAAGTGTAGCTTCTAGAAATTTACCTTTTACTCATATTGAACCTGTGAGACTTTGTCTCCAGGTTTTCTAAATGTTTTATCCTATTTAATCTTTAAATGAAATAACCTGACTTGCTGTTTTCTCTGGAGCAGTGAAAATGTCAGGAAAACTACTGACAGACTCCACAAAAGCTATCCTAACATGTGGGCGTTGTCTGGTTCATGTACCGAGTTATGATAAAAAGGAAAGAATTTATTTTATCCCTGTTGCCTGAGTTTTCCCATGCTGCTTTCTTCAAAGAGTAGCCTAGAAACCCATAGACATAACTGAGTCACCAGAAACTAATTCATATGCAGCACTTAATTGCATTTCTCCAGTGGATCGCACACGTGGCACTCTTCTGAACGCTTTTAGAAAAGTGGCATTGCTTGTGCGACATCAGGGGGAGCTTTTTCTAACATCCTTTGCTTCTTTAGGATAGGTATTTCTGCAATCTCCCAAGAAGTCATTAATTCTAAAGCCTGCCAATATTTAGAGCAATATCTAAACCATTGCCCAGAAACATGATTGGCTGCCATATTTTTAAGTAGCCCCTTGGAAAGAAATGAAAGTTTTCTTAAGAAACTATTCACTGGGCACAGTGTCTCACTCCTGTAATCCCAGCACTTTGGGAGGCCGAAGCGGGCAGATCACAAGGTCAGGAGATCGAGTTTATTCTGGCTAACAGGGTGAAATCCCGTCTCTACTAAAAATACAAAAAATTAGCCAGGCATGGTGGCATGTGCCTGTAGTCCCAGCTACTCAGGAGGCTGAGGCAGGAGTATTGCTTGAACCCGGGAGGCAGAGGTTGCAGTGAGCCAAGATGGCACCACTGCACTCCAGCCTGGACGACAGAGCAAGACTCTGTCTTAAGACAAAACAAAACAAAACAAAACAAAACCTATTTTGCCTTTATCTAGCAGCTTTCCCTGCTGTGTAAGAGAATACCTGCTACTACAATTTTACTTCTCTCCTCTAGGCAGTACTATTATTTTAGGTACAGAACATCACCCATCACCATCACCATAGTAATTATTTATTATTGAAAAGCAATCACAAAGTATTCCTGAAGTTTTATTTCTTAAGACCGCACAATCATTATTTTATCATTACTTTTGCATGGTAAGGCCCTCATCATTTTCATTTTTAGATGACAAATCAGCAACCTGAGTTATACATAAAAATATGAATTTGAAGGTTTTAGGGTATGCCTAATTTAATGCCTGATTTTTGTGTGTGTTCTACCAAACACACATTTGTGCTACTCACCAATTCCCTGAAACGGCTAAGTTTCCTGGCCTCTGCGATTGTGCTTATTCCTTGAAAGTAAAACCTCTTGATTAAATTCCATCCCAGTGAGACTTTGCTCAGGAGTATGTTCACGTCACTCTTCTTCAGTATCACTTGATCCCTTTAAAATAAGCACAGAGCTTCATTCAGCCTGTCATTTATTATGACATTCTGATTACTTTCTTTACACAACAGTCTGAATGTTTTGTTCCTGGCCTTACAGTTAGAGTTTTTGTTCTTGGTTTCCCACTTGAATTTGTATTTGTTTATTTATTTATTTATTTTTGTTCTAGTATAGTCTGAAGGGAGAATTTAATTTTATTGTCTCTGAGATGACAGTGCAGGCTCCGAGATGATTTTGGTTGGAGAATAATCTTCCCAAGTCTTGTCTTACCTCATTTACCCAAGGTGGATTCAGGTTGGAGGTCCTTTCTCAGGAAAAGCCTTGGCTGACTTCTAGCCAAACACAGATACCTCATTCCTGGTGGACAATCTCTGTTCCCAGTCAAGCTTGGTGCCCACTTCACAGAACACCTGGAAGCTTTCCAGAAGCTTCCTTTATATAGGAGCTCCTCCTTCTACCAAGAGCCTGGTCCTCTTTCACTGACCTGGTGATGACCTGAACAAGGCAGGCTCACCCTGCAAGGTGCTAGAGAATGTCCCTAGCCAAAGTGACCCAAGGTATTGGGCAACACAGAGCCTATGGCTTTGTTTTAATGGAATAAGAATGGACCCTATTGTAATCTAAACTATGACGAGTCATTATCCAAAACAATACCCTTACCTTTTGTGAATGACACACCTGGAGTTCTTGACTGTCATCTCTCTGTGGTCCCCAGAAACTCCAACCATTTCTACTTTCTCAGGGAGCCCTCTCCAGACCTGTTGACCCCAACCCACTGGGGCACGTGCTAGAGTAGGTTGAGTATTGTGCCACCAAACCAAAGATGCACACTCATCCTTGCTTTTCTGCATGACTGGGATAAAGTCAGGCTTAAAGGAGCCTTACCCAAGGAGACAGTCAAATTTTATTTCAGTTCACATTGTTATGCTGTTTTTATTGTTGTGAGTTCCTTTTGTTCCTTTTTCTTTTCTCTTGGACGAATTCTTCTTCATTTTCTAGCTCTCCATTCTTGAGTAATTTATCTATTTCTTATTTCTTATCTAGCTTTCAGATCCTCCCCATCTTGTAGCTAATTAAAACCAGGTGGTCATGAGCTGACTATATATATGAACTCTTGTTCCACTTTCAAAGTCTGCTTTCAGCTGGGTCTCAGGATAATTGTTTGTTGTTTTTGCAAATTTGAGTTGGGATAAAATCTGAAGGAGGACAGATGCTTGCTGTATTTTTCAAGACCAGTTTGTCTTGCTAATTTATCTCCTCATACTTTTCAGTTTAGTCCTTTTTTTTTTTTTCCAAGTGGCACATTGCACAATTACTTCAAACCCCAAACCTCTGGATTTCCCTTGGTAATTTTCTTATGGATCCATAGGAGAATGGCAAGAGCTGTCTGGTCTGTGGATCCATGCCATTGGGATCACAAGGGTTTTTAATTTTTTTAAGTGCCCCAGGTTCTACCTCCAATGAGTCTAATTCAGTATGTTCAGGGAAGGGCAGGGAATCTGCAGTTTTAAAGAGCTGGGAAGTCTGTCCTTTATCTAGAGGAAGACTGTAGGCCTTTCTAGACTCTTGGTCTCTCCTGCACTTTGGCACATGAAGCCACTGCACTGTGCAAGGCCATCAGCAGGATCGTCAGTACATACACAAGGAGTGTAAAAGCTGGGATTGCCTGTCTCTCTGCCTCTGTGCAATCCATCCTTAAGCTTTGCGAACTCTTTCTCCTCATCATATCCAAGTTGTTCTTTTCTATCCGTTTCTATCACCTCCATCCTAGGCCATGCCACCATCCTTTCTCACCCAGAATAACCACTTTGCAATCTTTCCTCTACACACCAGCCAGAGTTCTCTTTTAGACTCACAAATCAGACCACAGCACTTCTGTCTTAGTCCATTTGTGTTGCTATAAAGGAATACTTGAGGCTGGGTAATTTATAGAGAAAAAAGTTTACTTGGATCATAGTTCTGCAGACTATACAAGAAGCATGGCACCAGCATTTGCATCTGCTGAGGTCCTCACGCTACTTCCACTCATGATGGAAGGGGAAGGGGAGCTGATATGTGCAGAGATCACATGGAGAGAGGAGGCAAGGGAGAAGGGAAGGTGCCAGGCTCTTTTTAACAACTTGCTGTTGGGAGAACTCTTGCTGGAACTAACAGAGCAAGAACACACTCATTACCTCATGGATGGCACCAAGACATTCTGGAGGGATCTATTCCCATGACCCAGTCACCTCCCATTAGGCCCTGCCTCCCACATGGGGGATCAGATTTCAACATGAGGTTTGGACGGTCAAATATCTAAACTGCATCAACTGCCCTTGCGTAAACCCCTCCTAACTTCTCTTGCTTAGAGTAAAACCCAAGCCCCTCACTTGGTCGTTTCAATCTTGACTTAATCTGGTGCCTGCTTGCCTCTGTTTCCTTCGATCTATCCACGGCTGACTTCTTCCTGTGTTCAGAGCTCAGCTTCAACGTCCTCCACGCCAAGAGACCTTCTCTGACCACCAGCATAGAGAAACCACTCACTCAGTCCCTCACTGTCACATCACCCTTTTAATTCATGGCAAAGTTCTTATAAACTCAGCTCTTGTTCTTGCTTTTGTTTGTTTGAGGCCCATTTCCTCCACTGGAGTGTAAATTCCACAAAAGCAGGTACCCTGTCAACTGATACACTACAGTATCCTGGCACCTAAAACAGCAGAGACTCAGTAAATATTTGCAAAACGTATGGATTTAAGTTGAGTGTGGAAGTATGAACAGAACGTTAACTAGGCAAGGTGGCAGTATTGAGGAATTGTTCCTTTTGCAGGGAAATAAATATTCCAGTGCCCAGAGGCAGGAGGTTACTTAGTGTATTTAAGAAACTAAAATAATGCACCCAAAGAAAAGGGAGAGAGAAAGCTGAAGCAGGGAGGGGCCTTACAGGCTACTCTAAGGATATTCATGAAGAGCAACAAAGAGTCCTAGAAGGGTTCTAAGCAGTGGAGCAACAATAAATTTCCTGACAAAAATGCTCAAGGGAGGCTGGTATCAAAGTGATGTCATACATATCGTAGCAGGCTAAATAGTAGTCACTGAAAGGTTTCAACGTGTAAATGTGACCTTACTTGGAAAAAGGTCTTTGCAGGTGTAATTAAGTTAAGGGCCTTGAGATGAGGGGATTATCTTGGGTTATTCTGGTGGGAACCAAAATCCTATCAGAAATGTCCACCTAAGAAAGAGGTCAAGGAAATAACACAGATACACAGAGAAGTCCATGTAAAGATGGAGGCAGAGATTTGAGTAATGTGGCCACAAGCTAAGGAATGCCTGGAGTCACCAGAAACTATAAGAGACAAGGAACAGATTCCCTTCTAGAGCTTTTGGAGAGACTCCAGACCTGCCAACACCTTGATTTCAGACTTCTGGCCTCTAGAACTGTGAGCAAATACATTTTGGTCATTTTAAACCACGAAGTTTGTTGTAATTTGTTACGGCAACTAAAGCATACACTTTGGGAAAAAGATAAAGGGAAATCAAAATTCAGATGTGCACCATTATGTACATGAGTCCATCCAATGAGTGTAGGCCCAGCGTAAGCGTGAGATTGGAGACGTCCACCTGCTGTTTCCGCAGTCAATCTTCTTTCCCTTGTGAGCTGTTGTCATGATTCTCTAGAAGATAAAGGTGGGCCTATTTCACATGATATGCCCCTCAACTGAAGTTAGCTGCTTTATTTTATGGTCAGCTCAAGAAATGGTATCTATCCAAGTGCCAGAGGACAGACTGGCAGGGAGACAGGGTGCCACTCTCCATGGTGTCACAAGGAATAAATGTGGCCACAAGGAATCGGACATATGAGTAACAGAAAGAGAAATGTACCCAGCCATAGTGCCAAGTGCTGCAGTCAGCTAAGGGAGAGCCATGTGTGCTGTGCACATCCGTGAAGACGGACCAAATGAGAACAAACTAAGGCCATTTATTCAGAACTTGCTACAGCAAGGAGTCAGCCACCATCATCTGTGCTTTGGCAGGGACTCACAGGCAGGCAGAGGAGTAGGAGTGTTTTAGAGAAGAAAAAAAAGGAAGGCTTTCCCTGCACCCTGATGGAAGCAGTTGGTGTGGGGAAGATGTAGGCAGGCTAACCAGAAGTGGGGCACCCTGGTGGGATTGGTTAGAGGTGCACATTTGACCCTTTCTAGTTGGTGCTAAGTTGGAAGTGGAAACAAAAATTAGGGACGCTGTCACTTATTAAATCCTGGCTAATTTAAGGTCAGTTGTTACAAGGGTTATTGTTTGGCTTCCTGGAATGTTACTAGAGCTAGACCATTGTAATTTGTTATTGATTTTTCTGCAAGTCTGACTTAGAGTGTGCTACCTTCCGGTAGGCTGTCATAGAAAGGGGGTTTTTCCTCAGCGGGTTGCTGCAGGTCATGAGTCAGAGTTCTGTTTTGTTACATGGTCTGGCCATTGTTCATCTGTATATTCAGTCTCTCAAGGTGATCAGACGTCAGTGAAGACTAACAGGGCATTGTATTTGGGCTGAACAATGTGGAACATATGACATGTGGGAGAAAAGGCCCTTGGCATCTTTGATTTATTCAAACCTCTCACTGAAGACACATGGGTTTTTTATGAGAAGAAGCTCAGAGGCAGTCAATGTGGGCCTTCTCAGTTTTAATAACTGCTTTACTTTCAAAAAGATGAAGATTTGGTGAAGCTTCATGGGCCAATGAAAAGGCAGCAGACCCTGAGCAAAGCCCAGCTGCGAACCCATGGTGGAGAAGAAACGGATGTCTTCTGGGACACGTTTTAATGCCAATGAGGTTGGGTTCTTATGGGGAAAACAAATGTACCAACTACACTTGCATTGAGGATTCAGAAAGATAAGACCCAGACTACCAACCAGCAAAAGGGGTACATGTTTGTATTTTTGAGGCAATACTGCCAGGCTTAATGACTAAAGTTGAAAATCCCCACATCTCAATAGGTAAGAACAATATAATCTCTTGCATGTGTACTTGTATTCAATCCAAAATAGTGAGGAACACCATTTTGGAGTTGTTTCCAAAGGGTCACTGCAGAGGTCAAGTGGTACCTGGGAGGGAAAGGACCTTAGCTAGAGGGCAGCCTGATCAAGGGCTTGCTTGTGGTCCTTCTGCAACACTCAGGTTCACACACAGCAGTGTGCAAGTCTCTTTCTCTAACCTCTGCCCCATGACATTCTTTATCCTCCACACTCTCAGCTAAGAAACCAAGGCCCCATGTTCCCATGTTCTCAGGATGGTTAAGCAATGGGCACTGCTCCAGTTTTAACAGACATTGGAAGACCTTCGGCATTGTCAGTTGCATCACCTACACTGCAGTGTAAAGCCCAAAACGCAGTTTATGCCTGCCAAACCTGCAGAAAGAATATATGGATGCGTTGTTTAGAGACTCAAGCAGGTGGTTGGTGATGGTTTCATGAACACCATGGAGGAAGAATGTAAGAGTTAATTGAGGGCCCCTCTGAGAAACATTGCCTAATGAAGACATTGGCAGTGGTTCTCTACCAGGGGTAATACGCCCTCAGGGGCCATTTGGGAATGTGTGGGGATGTTTTTGGTCACATAACTGGAAAAGAGCTACTGGCATCTAGTGGTACTGGCATCTAGTGGGTGAGGCCAAGGACACCACTAGCAACTGGCACAAAAATATGCAAATGACATGTGGGAAAAAGGAAAGATCAGTATCAAATTGAGGAAATTAAGTTCTGGTAGAACAAGGAACAGATCAGCTTTTCATGCCTGGTGTCTGCAAACCTTCCTCTTTTTCTGCTTTCCCCCAGGATTGAAACTCAGACAAGGCAACATAAACCAACTGGGGCCCTTGTGGATGAGAGCACTCAGGTTTGACAGAAATAAGATAGTAGGAACTTGGGTTACCGAGCAATCTCCCGGAGCTAAACCACCTATCCCTCAGGAAACCTGCAGACCTCTGCACCGTTATGTAGGAAAAGATGAACTTTTCTCTTATGTGACTGTTAGGGAAAAGGAAAGTGTTTGGAAAGGAGAATCATTCATACTATCAGAACAGTAGATCTGAGCTGTGACTCTTGAGATGTTAATACAGAAAATCCCAGTGCCATAAAGCCTTCTGCAGATGTTACATAAGGTTTCAACTCCCAGCAGTGCCTCCAGAGCCCCGTGCAGGTGCAGGAACACGTGGGCGCCATCTGGAGTGCTGAGCTGGGTGTTCTGGAAGTTGTGGTGGGCCAGTGGAAGTGCTGGTTTAAACATACGCCCCTATATTTTTAGAAGGTCCTTTTAAAATCTCAGTTTCTGGGACTGTACTCTCCAGCTAAGTTACTCCAGCCGATGCCTTTGTCTCCAATTCAGTCTGCCCCATGCCTTCTTTTTACTTTTGTGTTTTGTGTATTTTTTAATTTTTGGCCAGGTGTGGTGGCTTATGCCTATAATCCCAGCACTTTGAGAGGCCAAGGTAGGCAGATCACCTGAGGTCAGGAGTTCGAGCCCAGCCTGGTCAACATGGCACAACCCCGTCTCTACTAATGATACAAAAATTAGCCGGGTGTCGTAGTGTGTGCCTATAATCCCAGCTGCTCAGGAGGCTGAGGCAGGAGAATCACCTGAACCTGGGAGGCAGAGGTTGCAGTGAGCCAAGATCGTGCCACTGCACTCTGGCCTGGGTGACAGAGCAAGACTCGATCTCAAAAAAATAAAATAAAATAAATAATAATTAATTTTTATGGTTACATTGTAAGTGTATATATTTATTGAGTACATGAAATATTTTGATGCAGGCATACAATGCATAATAATCACATCAGGGTAAATGGGGTATCTGTCACCTCAAGCATTTATTCTTTGTGTTACAAACAATCCAATTATACTCTTTTAGTTATTTTTACATGTACAATTAAATTATTCTTCCTTATAGTCACCCTGTTGTGTTATCAAATACTAGATCTTATTAATTTTTTCTAATTATTTTTTGTACCCTTTAACCATCCCCATTTCCCTCCCCCCACTGTAATGCCCTGTTTTTAAAAGCTATGTTTTAGAGTGTTTGGATCTTGATTGCTTTTATTCCAGATGTGCTGCATGTAGAGTTTAGGGAGGCAGCACTTATTTCAAACCCCACAGGCAGTAGGATGGGAGTCTTACTATGGTGTCAGGGTTCACTCAGAAAACAGGTGGAGTAAAAGAAACAAGATGGGCCTCAGTTCTTACTAGATGCAGGCCCACCCTTTCCTCAAGAAGCCTACATGTAGATTTTCCTGTAATGCTGCTGTGAAGTATGAAAATCATAACGTTTCTATAGAAAGTAAACTTTAGTTGTCCATTACACCAGGATGACTTTGTTCAGCTCAACTAGGCAGACAAGCTGGAGACTGAGGATGCTGGAAGATTAAAACATCATGAGGCAGGAGGTGATGAATCTCCCAGGCACTGGGGGTGCTCAGAAGGAAGCTGGACCACCACTTGGTTAGAGTGGAGACAGGAGAAGAGAATATTCCTGAGTTAAGGAGACAGTTGACTCGTTAACCATTGACAGCCTTAATATTCTAGAGGGGCACCTCCCAAGGGGAGGGAAATGTACGTGTAGGGGCAACTTATTGGAGAATCAGAATTGCAAGTTCTTTTTGTCATTGACTTTGTGCCATTTTTATAAAAAGGCTGTGGAACTGAATGTGCTTCCTCACTCTATTTTGCATATAGCAACAGAGAGGAATATTATTCCATTTACAGTCTTCGTACTTTTGCCAAATTAAGAGGAAGCTTGCCTTTGTAATCAGGGTAAGGCAGAAAGCACAAAGCATCTACTGCTCATGATGGATTCTTCTAGATGAACTTGTCCATTTCCTGAACAGTTCAGAAAACTGAATTTAGAGTTGAGGCATATTAAGAAGCCTCTGCTTAAGAGTGCTTTTATGCTGGTTGG
Source organism: Rhinopithecus bieti (assembly GCF_001698545.2). Lineage (NCBI taxonomy): Eukaryota > Metazoa > Chordata > Mammalia > Primates > Cercopithecidae > Rhinopithecus > Rhinopithecus bieti. Next base: position 496,896 of record NW_016815913.1, on the reverse strand, counting down.
TTTCAAAAAAGAGACTAGAAAAGAAAAACCATTTCTTGTTTGAAGAGTATTCCCTAGCCAGCATGCAGCATGTCACCAAGGCTGTCTAGGCACTCAAGGGACTTCACCTATGCCTTGTTCAAGATTCTCCAGAAGGAATAAGTGGCCCCTTTGAATGCATGGACACTGTGTGAGCTCAGGTGAGCCACTGGTGCCTGTGGTGGAATTCTGTAACCGTTTCTATTCTTCAGCACCTTCTATAACACTTCAGCCTACCTACCAACTGTTTCTGAGTGGGGGGAGGATCTCTCTAAGTGGAGGTTCTCCTGCCACTGGGAATGTGGCCAAAGAATATGTTCCACCTCCTCCTTATGCATCACCATCTGGGCTGTCTCTCTAAATCTGTCCATCAAAGAATGCCCATTTCTTGAGTTCATGTCCTGGGTGAAGGTGAGAAACAATTTAACTTGTATAAATCCCCAAAGCATTTGTAAAGCTAACGTTAGTATAGATCGTGTGGGGAATGATACTTTTCACCTCAAATGAATGTAGGGACTAAATAGAGCACAGATTTAATTCAATGTTGCTTACTTGCTTACATGCTATGGGAGGTCCAGTCATCAGAGAACCAGTTCATGAATTTGATCTGATTTCCTGTCCTTTGGGTAGCCTGCAGTCTTTAGGAGCAAGATAAATTACCGTCTGTTAGCTTCCTTCAAGTGGCTTACCTACAGTCCTTTGGTGTCATCTTTCTTACGGAGTGTCAGGGTTATCCTGTTTCTCCACCACCAAAGGAAATACAGCCCTCTTAGAGAATTGGTCAATGAAATATAAGGGTGCCAAGGAACATCAGAGTAAAGAAGTGATGGCCCCAAAGGCAGATGCCCCATGTGAGAGGGGGAATGGAAGGTACTGCTTTCTTCCTTGCCTGAGGCTATGCAAATGTCCTTTGTGTGAACAAAAAGGTTTTCTACATTACTGGCCATTTAGATCATATTATTGACAATGTTTCAAAATTGTGGTTATCAGCTGATGTAAATTTTGGCGTTCTCTCCAAAGCCATGCAGCATTTGTTCCTCCCTGCATTTTCACCATTATAAAATACAGTTCCCACTTAAATTAATCAAAACATGGAAAATCTAAACTTTATTTGGAAATATGGTTGGAGTTTTTGTTGTTTTTTTTTTTTTATAATTTACGACTTGGCACTGCAGTGTTCTTCAACTGGATTTATGTTGACCCATTTTAGAAAATGCAGTTACTATAAATCTTTTGTTGCTGTTTCTGTTTTTTGTTATTCAACCCAAGCCTTTGGAATTATTCTAATCCTCAATATGACTCATGAAGTATCACTTTATCCTAAAGGCAAGTGGTCCAAGAGTTGAAATATTTGTAATTATCTTTCAGACTCCATGATCCTCCAAGCTATTACTTCATTATAACTCCATTTCTGAAAGACGGTTTGTTTCTTTTTTCTCTGATACAATAAACATTTTGATAGACACGTGGCTTTCGTATATTGAATTTCTTATTTCATGTTGATGTGAGAGCAGTTGTTTGCAGTTCTTCCCCTGATGCACCATCACCCATTTGTCTGCCACTGACCATGGACACCAATAGACATTCCCCAGGCTTTTATCACCAAGGAACACCTTGCTTAGGCCACAGCATCAGATACTGGGGGTGGTGAGGAAGTCACTAACCCAAGAAAGTTGGGTTTTGATGCAAGTCATTTCATCCCTCGGAGACTCAGTTTTCTCGGGTGTAAAATGAGAGTTTGGGTTAGTTCAGTGAATACCAAGAGTTCACACAAGTAGTAACAGGATCAGCAGCAATTCGGGCCGATATTTATCTAGCAGCTAATTCATGATTTTTAATATGCCAGGAAGTAGTTAGTACCCAATGGAGTACTAGGAGTACTAGGAGTGGGGAGACAGACTAATAAATGAATAATTCTGACTGATTAATAATATGGTGAGAACTCAGTTCAAGAGAAGCAAGGGAAGCTTTGGAAGCAGGATAAGAGGCCACAAGTTTTTCCAATACTTCAAACATTTAATGAAATACCTACATTTCTTCTGATAAGAAGAGCTGCTTCACAGAAATACCAAGTTTCTTTTTGGTACTCGGAAAAATGTCAACTGAGTGTGGTAAGGTTGGTTGTATCATGGAGACCTGGATTGCTGATTGGTAGTTATAGCCGCAGCTAGCAACCCAGGCACCTGTGCCAAACAGCATGCCATGAACCCTAAAACCAACTTTTTAATGCACACTGTGGATCACAGATGGGTATTATTAACAATGTGTACCATCTGGTAGCTTTCTATTTCAACTATTCATTCTTGCTCACTAGATACTGAGCTTTTAAAATTTATTGTTTTAAATTTATGTGACCTCTGAATGTTCATAACCGGGGACAAAAAGTTCTGGTCTAGGCCGGGCGCGGTGACTCAAGCCTGTAATCCCAGCACTTTGGGAGGCCGAGACGGGCGGATCACGAGGTCAGGAGATCGAGACCATCCTGGCTAACACGGTGAAACCCCGTCTCTACTAAAATACAAAACTAGCCGGGCGAGGTGGTGGGCGCCTGTAGTCCCAGCTACTCAGGAGGCTGAGGCAGGAGAATGGTGTAAACCCGGGAAGCGGAGCTTGCAGTGAGCTGAGATCCGGCCACTGCACTCCAGTCCGGGTGACAGAGCGAGACTCTGCCTCAAAAAAAAAAAAAAAAAAGTTCTGGTCATCTGCCCTCATGATCATCTTGATTTTGATTTAAAATGAGAAAATTGAATGTTACTTAATAGCAATGTGTTGCATAAACCAACACTTTTCAAACATGAGGTCCATGAAATAAAATTAGCAAAAGAGGCCTCACTGGTGAAAAGACTCTATGCACCACTACCAGATGGTAAAGGTTTTGAGTTCCAAAACTTTGTGTTGTTCTCCAGCATGCCTGCAGCTCTCGATGCGTGGCACGTAGTGGCCACGTGATAAAAATGTACCTGGAAGCATAACAATGGGCCAGCAACATTGTGGCATTCCAGTTTGGTTACTAGTGTACTTCCAAAAGGCTAGGCAGAGGCCTAAGCTAGGACAAACTCCAGGACGTGTTGTCAGTGGCGTGGTCAGAGCCATGAACTAATCTGAGATCTTCTTGGCACGTTCCAAAGCTTTGTTTTGTGAATCAAAATCTCCACGGACACCTCAGGCATTGTCCCATGTGAATGTTCCTGGTTTTCCTATTGTATTTTCTGACGTTATTAATGTTGTTTCTTGGTTACTCCTATCTTTTAATTTTTGTCAATATTTCTGTATGCATAGATTTTTTTTCTTTTTTTTTAAACAGAAATATCTTGCAGGGTCACTGGGCAGGCCAGAACAGTGACAGTGGCCCAAGTAACTGTTGGGGAAGACTGGGCAGGCTCTGTAATGCCCTGATTCATTTCTCTTTGCTTTGGGCTATAAAAACAAGTGGAGGAAGAAGAAATATCACAAGGCAGAATTTGTTTCCTCTTCTTTTTTAATCTTCCCTCTTCATTTTCCCCATTTCAATTCATGAGATTCTCTAGGAGACACTTTCTGCCATGGCTTACCTCCTATTTCTTGTCTTATAACATCTGTATTTCATAAACACTCACATCTTTTCTTACTAAACAATTTAAACTACTTTGTTGGTTTAGATGTTAGAAAAAAAGTAGAAAACGATGTTTATATAAAGCAATTCAGAATATATAAGAGAGAGAAACATGTTTTGAATTTAGAAAATTAGAAATTGCATGGATAGGGAAGAAAAATTTTGAAGTTAAAGTCAGGCATCAGAATGAGATCTGGAATGATTATGAGTTTGTTGTTACTAAAGCGTAAAATGCGATTTAAAATATATAATGGAAAAGTGAAAGTAGTTTAATTTAAAACTACTATCCTAAAAAGGTTCACCACATTTGAAAAGCTAACATATTTCAACAACTACCTACAAAGATAAATATTTATAACATGATAGACTAAGTGTTAGATTTTCATATGGAATATACTCTTACAAACCAATAAGAGAAAGTAGGACATAAATAAGTAATTGCAAAAGAAGAAATCCAAATGGCTAATATGTATGTGGGAAAAATGTACAACTTTACTGGCAATCAAACCAATTCAGATTTCAAAAAAGGAAATCCAATATTTGTTTAGAAATTGGCAAAGATTTTTTGAAAATGTAATACCTAACCTCAGTGAGGGACCCAGCAAATGACCACTCATTGTCTGTAAAAGTACAATTTGAGGCCGGGCACGGTGGTTCACACCTGTAATCCCAGCACGTTGGGAGGCTGAGGTGAGTGGATCATTTGAGGTCAGGAATTCAAGACCAGCCTGGCCAACATGGTGAAACCCCATCTCTACTAAAAATACAAAAATTAGCCGGGCATGGTGGAGGGTGCCCTGTAGTCCCAGCTACTTGGGAGGCTGAGGCAGGAGAATCTCTTGAACTCGGGAGGTGGAGGTTGCAGTGAGCCACGATCATGCCACTGCACTCCAGCCTGGGCAACAAGAGTGAGACTCTGTCTTGAGGGAAAAAAAAAAGTACAATTTGTTTGAGTTTGATGACTTTCTGGAGGGCATCATTCAGAGCTTTTAAAAAGTTCTTCTCTTTCAACTCATGAAATCCACTTTGTTCAGCAAATTTTTTAATTTTAAAATTTTTTATTTTTATTTATTTGTGTTTTTGAGATCTTGGCTTACTGCAGCCTCCACCTCCCAGGTTCAAGTGATTCTCCTGCCTCAGCCTCCCGAGTAGCTGGGATTACTGGCACCCACCAATACACCCGGCTAATTTTTGTATTTTTAATAGAGGCGGAGTTTCACCATGTTGGCCAGGCTTGTCTCTAAAATTTTTTATTTAAATTGGAAAATACAAATAAGAAATCCCTAAGGAATGACCTGACTTTCCATCAATAGGGGAATGATTGAATAAATTGTGATATAAACATATTACAAAATATGATGCAGAGTTTAGAAAAACAGTTTTGATTGCTATGGATTGACCAAGAAAGATGATTATAATATATAAATATGAAAAATATATAAAATATGTCGCTATTTTGCCATTTTATAAAAGCAAACAAAACCTGGCTATGTATATATGTGTTTATATAAGCTTAGAAAAGCTATGGTAAGATCCATACACTATTAAAAATGGCAGTGATGGCCGGGCGCAGTGGCTCAAGCCTGTAATCCCAGCACTTTGGGAGGCCGAGATGGGCGGATCACGAGGTCAGGAGATCGAGACCATCCTGGCTAACACAGTGAAACCTCGTCTCTACTAAAATACAAAAAACTAGCCAGGCGAGGTGGCGGGCGCCTGTAGTCCCAGCTACTCGGGAGGCTGAGGCAGGAGAATGGCGTGAACCCGGGAGGCAGAGCTTGCAGTGAGCTGAGTTTCGGCCCCTGTACTCCAGCCCAGGGGACAGGGCCAGACCCCGTCTCAAAAAAAAAAAAAAAAAATGGCAGTGATATTGAAGGGGAAAGAACAATATCACAAAGGTAGTGATACTGAAGGGGAAAGAACAAATAGCTATTGCTATCTTTTAATTTTGAATTTATAATTTTTTAAAAAGGAAAGGGTCAGTAAATATTTCTGAGCACCCCCAGTGTACCCTTGGTTTCTGGCTACTAGAAACTAAATGTCAAGTGCCAGGGACTAAATCTGTCATAAGGGAATGATAGGATAACTGCATACTCACTTACAAAGGTGTCGCTGAGTAATTATTTATAACAGTGAAATACTGAAAGCAAGTTACATATTCAGCAGTAGGAATTCAGTTAAGTAAATTATGGTATTCCATGCAGTCGGATGCTCAACAGCCATTCAATAACAGAGTGAAAATGCTCACAAGATACTGTGTTGTGGGGCCGGGCGCGGTGGCTCAAGCCTGTAATCCCAGCACTTTGGGAGGCCGAGACGGGCGGATCACGAGGTCAGGAGATCGAGACCATCCTGGCTAACACGGTGAAACCCCGTCTCTACTAAAATACAAAACTAGCCGGGCGCGGTGGCGGGAGCCTGTAGTCCCAGCTACTCGGGAGGCTGAGGCAGGAGAATGACGGGAACCCGGGAGGTGGAGCTTGCAGTGAGCTGAGATCCGGCCACAGCACTCCAGCCCGGGCAACAGAGCAAGACTCCGTCTCAAAAAAAAAAAAAAAAAAAGATACTGTGTTGTGAAAAGGGCCGGTAACAGATCAACATGTATGAACAAATCCTACTGCTGAAATATATAGAAATGCATAGAAAAAATTCTAGAAGTTTGTATACCCCCCCTCCAAAAATAAAGTATCATTTGATCATGGGTTGTTGGGGTGTTTTAAAATATGCTTTATATTTTCCATCTACAGTGAACATTGATTATCCTTACAAGCATACAATTTTTGTTATTAGAAGCAGTTTCTTGAAAACAAGATATGTGGCTTTGCACAGCATCATAATTGGTCAAGGGAGCTCATTAAGAGAGAAATAGAAAGCTCTCTGCCATTTAAGATGTTCAGCATTGAATGTAATGGACGTGAACACTGAGAATTTAAATCTAATGGAAGTGAAGTTGTTTCTTATCCTCAAGCCACAAACCATTTCACAGACACAATATAAGCTCTGTGGCAGCTTCGTGTGTTGGCACAGGCTGGCAGGATGCCCTTGTTGCAGGGAAATACCACCTCTTCACCAGTTTTACCTCTTCCAAGCAAATGCTGACATCTCCCACATATCATAAAGACACACAACTATCTCCGTGAGGACCCACAGTAATAAACTTGGTCCTGTTGTGATGGGTGGGATCTTCCACCACCACATTTCTTGGTTTATGAGGCTGACCTTTCTTCTAACATTTTCCTTGGAAGCAACAACAGTTTATCCTAAGAGACCCACACATACAGATAACTCAAGGAGTGAGTAGAGAGAAACCCAACAAAACACCTCTTTATTAGCCCATATCACTCCCAATCTAGCCAAAATATTATTGTAAGGAATGTAACCTGGGGGATTGAAGTATTATTTACTTCCATGTCTAAGAAGCCCATCCTGTCCTTCCTCTTTGTTTTCTTGGTTCCATTGTCATAGACAAGAATCTGGCTGGTGGGAAGTAGATGTGACTGAGGATGGTCGTGTATTTCTACTTCCAGGTTTATTGTGCATTTTGAGTGGGTGTTGTGCCATTAACCCATAATGACGTGTGGTTGTTGTTCTTTCCCCAGAATGTCGAGTCGTGAAGTCCACTTCTTACACCAAAATAGCTTCATCATCCCGCAGGAGCACCACCAAGAGCCCAGGACCGTCCAGGCGCAGCAAGTCCCCTGCCTCCACCAGCTCAGGTAAAGCAGCAGAGGAGATTTTGAAGAAATTGCCTTGTTCCTGACACAGGATGAGCAGAGGGTGTGTGAAGCTCAGAGTGTGAGGTTTTTAAGCGAGTGTAGGTTCCGGTTTATAATTTTAGAACATGTTAGAGCGGTTGAACAGATTTGCTGGAGTCTAGCATATTGGCTGCAAGAAAAAGCATTGAGCTTCAAAATATGTGCTTAGTGAAGACTCAGGAAACCCAGATTTGCCCACAAATAGAAGAACGTTACCATCTTGTATCATTTCTATCACCGAAGTTAATCTTTCAGATTCTGGGAGTCTCTGTTAAAGCATTTATCCTACCTGAGACTGGCCTATGAAGAGTTTCCCATTTGTATTCGCTGAACCTTTGTTAAACACACTTTTAGCCCTCAGTTTCCTTTCATGGCTCTGGAGCTAAAGGTAGTGAGATTGAGAGGGTGGAGCAGGGATTGCTGCAGTGACCTTGGCCTGAGCCTGCCTCTCAGTGGGTTCTAGTGCTGGTGTTGGAGAGGCTGTGTATGCACAAGATGAGCACCTCAACCCTACCTTCTCCTTTTTTGTTTTAAAACTGACGTGAAGTCAGTTAGAAAGTTTCTTATTCATTTATCTCAGGGGAAGGGTCTGTATCATTATTAAAGGGAATTATTTATTAAATGACACAAATTGTTGATTGGGAATTATTAAACGATACAAATGTCAAAGTGATTGTTACCTGATTTCATGAAGACAAGAGGCTCTTATAAATGAGAATAAAGACCTCTGGGGCCTACTTGGAGGCCTTCTTTTACTCAACAGCATTGGCCAGGGGGAGGGTGAAAAGAGCTCTCAGCTGAGGCTGCCTAAGAAGGAACTTTCAGTAGGGTGGACCATTATAGACCATTACAGGTCATGGGCCGACTAGACCACCCAACCCACCTTGATTCTCTGAGAGTCTCCTTCCCCTTGGAGTTTTACCAATTACTGCTATTCTCTAGACAGATCTCCAAAGACCACCTTCCCCTCTGACTCTCAGCCTAGGGTGGCATCGATGGGCTGCCAATGCCTCCTTCCCACAGCATGGCCTGCATCCTAGCCAGTCAGGAAATATGTTTCAGAGCACAGCTGGCACTTGAGATGCATCTTGTTTGCCTCTGTAGTTAAGGGTGAGCTGAGAACTCCTCCCTTAGTATGACACTGCTCATCTAAATAGGATGCAGCCCTAAGATGAGGCATTGCTAAAGGATGAGGCAGTAGACTCAAAGCTTAGAGTTCATGAGAGTCACTTAGGAACTTGGCGAAGTTTGTCATCCTGACCCCCAACACCCTGAGATTCTGACTAAGGACCTAAACCTGTGTTTCAGCAAGTACTCCAAGTGATTAGGATCTGGTAGTCCATGGCTCACATTTTGAGAAACAGTAGGTAAGGGCAGTGGTTCTCAAATTAGCAGCATCACCATCACCTGAGCACTTGTTAGACCTACAAAGCCCTGAGCCCCCTCTCCAGAACCACTGAATCAGAAACTCTGGAGCTGGAGCCCAGCAATTTGGATTTTCCCAAGTCCTCCAGCGGATTCCAATGCACACTTTGAGAAGTAGTGGGTTATGGAAAACAGAAATGAAGTAAATGCAGAAAATCATTTGACTCTGGATAATCTGGAGGGAAAGATATGACTTGTTCATCTTCATTTACTGGCATGACATTTACTACCTCCCTCTTTGCCTCCAAGTGACAATGACCATCAGTGTTCTTGCAATCCAAGAGCAGACCTTTTAGATACCTTGATGTGTAGACCAAAGGAGCAATGAACAAAGGAGAGTACCATATGCCAACTTCCTTTTCTCCCTCCTTGCAATGGCCTGGCTTCAGAGAGTCAGTCACCTGGGAGAAGAGAGAATTTCTTTCTGAAGATGATCCCTTCCCCAGGATATTGGGGAAAGTGTCTCTTCAAGAGAGATATCACCCACACATAGAGAAGAGGACCTCCACAAAATGACAGAGTGATCCTGGAATTGCTGCATGGAAAACTCCCCTGGAAGAACTGAGCTTGTCCAGCTGTCCAGGTTAATATTGAGCTCTGTGGAGGATGTTCAGTCTTAACTAAAGACCATTTCTCACTTTCTCTGATTAAATATGGAATGTAGGGTCGGGTGTGGTGGCTCACACCTGTAATCCCAGTACTTTGGGGGGTTGATGGGGGGGTGGATCACTTGAGGTCAGGAGTTCAAGACCAGCCTGGCCAATGTGGTGAAACCCCCGTCTCTAATAAAAATACAAAAATTAGCCAGGCGTGGTGGCAGGTGCCTGTAATCCCAACTACTTGGAGGCTGAAGTAGGAGAATCACTTGAACCCTGGGGGGCAGAGGTTGAAATGAGCAGGAATCACGCCACTACACTCTAGCCTGGGCGACAGAGCGAAACACTGTCTCAAAACAAAAATATAAATAACTAAATAAATCTGGGCTATGGGATGAACTCCCATGGAGCAATAAAGGAGAACAAAGTCATAAGCCTAGCCAGCATATTGCCCCCAAAATTTTGGCTACTTAATGCAATCATACAAGGATGTGAAAGAGAAGGAGAGCCTATATTAATGAAATCATATCAGTACTATTAAAAACCATCAGTATTAAAAAACAAAATTAGTTCTCCATCCAAACCAACTTCGACTTAAATTTTACTTAACCTTTCCTATCTTCTTCCTATCAGTATATAAGATGAATTAAAAAAAAAATGTGGGGCAGATGCATCTAATAATGGGTGATTAGCCAAAATCTTATGTTTTTTTATATTACAGATATTCCAAGAAAATCAATAGACACTACAGCTTTTAATTTTTTATTGTCATTATTTTTAGCAGCTTTGTTGTTAAGAGCTATAGGTTGTTAGATACTCCTGGGTTTAGGTTTCTTTCTTTCTTTCTTTCTTTCTTTCTTTCTTTCTTTCCTTCTTTCCTTCTTTCCTTCCTTCCTTCCTTCCTTCCTTCTTTCTTTCTTTCTTTCTTTCTTTCTTTCTTTCTTTCTTTCTTCTCTTTCTTTCTTTCTTTCTTTCTTTCTTTCTTTCTTTCTTTCTTTCTTTCTTTCTTCCTTCCTTCCTTCCTTCCTTCCTTCCTTTCCTTTCCTTTCCTTTCCTTTCCTTTCCTTTCCTTTCTTTC
>NW_016815913.1:461823-484624 GCF_001698545.2 Rhinopithecus bieti | reverse complement strand
AAGTCTTTGTTTTCCCCCTAAAACATTAACCTAAAGTTTATAATGATTTCTACTTCAGTGTTTAAATTTCTACTTCCAGTATTCAGTTTCCTATATTATACAGAAATTGGAGCATATTACAAAGTTAAGATCTATGCAATTTTCAGGCTATGCTGCTTTGAATATAACATGGTTAACGGCCGGGCGCGGTGGCTCAAGCCTGTAATCCCAGCACTTTGGGAGGCCGAGACGGGCGGATCACAAGGTCAGGAGATCGAGACCATCCTGGCTAATATGATGAAACCCCGTCTCTACTAAAGAATACAAAAAACTAGCCGGGCGACGAGGCGGGCACCTGTAGTCCCAGCTACTTGGGAGGCGGAGGCAGGAGAATGGCGTGAACCTGGGAGGCGGAGCTTGCAGTGAGCTGAGATCGGCCACCGCACTCCAGCCTGGGCGACAGAGCCAGACTCCGTTTAAAAAAAAAAAAAAAAAGAATATAACATGGTTAACTTATATTTACCAGACACATTATTGTTTACATATGGCCTTTATTTCTTCAATCTTTTTTGATCCTCCTATTAATTTCCTAACAGCAAGCAAGTAAGGCAAGTTATTATTATCTCTGTGGAAATAAGAACACAGTGGCAGGGCTGGGATAACTGCTTTGCTCTGAGTCCCAGAGTTCAGAATGGCAACTCAGGGCTGGCACCGGGGGCTTCTGGTGCTCTAGACACACAAGGCTGGCAGTCCTTGATACCTATTTCTTCACCTCCACTTACTAGAGTTTTGATCCAGAAAACAATTAAGCTAGTCCCTGGTTTGAGAGTGCAATTCACAGCATCACAACACCTTGCAACATAAGCCTAAGTATTAGTCCCCTGGCACCAGGGTTCCAGGAGGTGAATGATTTACCCCAACTTCCTAATGAATAGCATTGCTGGACAGAAACCTCCCTTGTAAGTCAGCATTAGAACAAGAATGAGAATCCTCTGTAAATCCTCCCTTTGTCCCTTACCCAGTTCTCTTCATTGCACTAAAAGTGGTTCAAAGTGATTTATTAAAGTGTAAAGTTCATTTACACTTTCAAAACTATCAGTTACAGACCAACTAGTGTCAGGCATTTGCTAGGCACTAATGATGCCCCTATTCTCAGGAAGCATAGGGGTCAAGGCCTCACAGATAACATAATTCACATACCTGTTGAATTATGATTAGTCTCCATAACAGAAAAGGCTGAAAGGAGGCAAACAGAGCTAGCAAAGAGAAACCAGAAGCCTTAATAACACATGAAAAGAATAAAGAGCCTCTAGATAAATTGCATGCTGAGACGCTGGAGGATGAATCACTAAGAAATTGGAAAAAGACTTCTAGTTGCTTCTTAAAGAAACAAGAATGTGTAAGGAGTAAAGAGTTTCATATGGGTTGACTCTTCATACGTGTGTATATATTTGGAACACAGATCTAGTAAAATGTATAAGTTAAAAGTAAACTGCTTGATTTTTATTTTTGAGACAGGGTCTCACTCTGTCACCCAGGCTGGAGTGCAGTGGCAAAAGTGAAATTCTTTTAAGCAATTTTTTTTTATCTACATAGGGAAGTTATAACAAAATAACTCTAAAAATAAGAATAAAATATGCATTAATTTGGTTTTAATAAAGACTAATAAAACTTCAGTTGGCTTTATATTGTTCTCTTAATCTTACAAGGAAACTGTGTTTATCTTGAAGTTTCATAGCTGCAGTTCTCCTTAAAACTTACAGATTTCAGAATTTTGATCTTTTCTTGGATTTGGGAAAGCTTTGGGGCCAGGCATGGTGGCTCATACCTTTAATCCCAATACTTTGGGAGGCCTAGGCAGGAGGATTGGTTGAAATCAGGAGTTTGAGACCAATCTAGGCAACATACCGAGACCTGTGTCTACAAGAAATTTAAAAACTAACTGGGTGTGATGGTGCACACCTATGGTCCCAGCTACTTGGGAGGCTGAGGTGGCATGATCTCTTGAGCTTAGGAGTTTGAGGCTGCAGTCAGCCATGGTCACACCACTGCACCCCAGCTTGGATGCCAGAGCAAGACCCCATTCTAAAAAAAAAAAAAAAAAACAGAGAAGAAAATGGGGTTTTTTGTTTGTTTTAGAGTTTTTATTTACATTTAGATAGCCAACTTTTTATCATAGAATGATACCCTGTATTTAGAATCTCTGTCTGTGGAACCCATAGCAGACATAACTGAGGCCCAATGAGTACCTCACACCTTTCGATTCCAATATGAGATAATGTACTTTCTTGCCCTTGAGAAGCTTACAGACTACAGTAGAACCATTCATGGCAACAACCATTCATTCATTCAGTATACATTGAGAATCTACAGTGGATCAGCAATGTTGGGTGCTGGAGATGCAAGGGCAAACATTTGAAAGAAGGTAAAGCCAAATGGCTTAGTTAATGAACATCTACCAAGACAAAGCACCATTCTGAATGCCCAGTCTTAAAACTTCTGTGTGACTCCAGAAATCCTGAAGTCTTTTTATTCATGCTATTTAAATTTTACTTTTTTACAGTTCTATAAAAATATTTTATGCAGCATATGCAGATAAGAATCAAAGCTGGGGAAGTGAAGAGAATTTTAATCAGCTCACTACTAGTCCAGTTTGTCAAATTCTTTTGATTTATATCTAACACCTTCAAAGGTAGATTGCCAGCTATTAATTTTTAGTTCAGTCTTTTCCTTTAGTGTAGAGAATTCAGCCTTATACAATCTATGGAGAATCTTTTTTGCTTTGGAGCTCCAAGGGAATTGTTGAGAACAAAATACATCAAGAAAATCAAGAGGTTGGTGAGTCATCCCTTGTGTCTTTGGAATTTCTGGCTGCACGTAAGGCTCATCCCTCCTTCCATTTCTTCTTTCTCTGCACCCACCAACTCTCCCTGGTGCTCACCCCAGCAGAACCTCCAAAGATACTCTTCAAAGCCTTGAACCATTATCTTGACTTACTGTCTACTTGGGGGCAGCAACGTACATCAACTGCTTGTATAAATTTCTTACTGTTAATGCCCCATGTTAATTAAATATTTCCTGAGTATCTACTGTGTTCCAGACATGCATTAGGTCCCAAGAGTGCAAAGATGATTAAACTACAGTCCTTGCCTTCAAGTTGCTTATATTATAGTTGGGAGAGAAACATATACAGCCACGTGTCCCTTAATGGTGGGGCTGTCTTCCAAGAAATGTGTTATTAGGCAATTTTGCCATTGTGCAAACATCCTAGAGTGTGCATACACAAACCTAGAGATAGTGTAGCCTGCTACACATGGCTATGTGGTATGGCCTGTTGCTCCTGGGCTATAAACCTATACAGTATGTTATCGTGCTGAATATTCTAGCAGTTGTAACCAGTGATAAGCATTTGCACATCTAAACAGGTGTAAACATAGAAAAGGTGCAGTGAAAATACAGTATTATAATCTTATGGAACCACCATCGGATCTATGGTCCATTGTTGACCAAAACATTTTTATGTGGTACTTGACTATATACCATGTAACTGTAATAGTGTAATAAGTGCTGTGATGATCTAGAGGAAACAGGTTAGATCTCATTAATAGGGTCTGAGAGCTCTTCCAAGAGAAAAGGATCTATACATTTGGTTGTAAAAAAGGGCCAGGAGGGCATTCCCTCCCAATGTGAGCTAAGGCACAAAGACATAAAACTATATGGCATAGTTAGGGAATAGTTGCTTGTTCAATAAAAACGCAGGCTATAATTCTAAGAAAGAGTTGGAAAGATGGTGGTAGCCCCATTGGTTGTGGTCCAATTGCACAGGGTCATGGAAGTATATTTGTGCTATAAGTTGTAGGTATTATGAAGTGAAAGGGAATTTTTCACCATGCCATGAAAGACCGCAGTTGAGTTTTGGAAACAGTGGCACGGTGGTAGAAAAAATTGCTACACACGAAAGGCTAAGGGCCAGGAAGGCTCTATGAGGCCATTGTAGTCATCCTGGAATGAAATTGTTGAGACAGAACTGAAAGAGCATTGTTGGGAATGGGGGAGACCTCAAAGGGAAATGAAACCAGAAATTGAACTGGATGTGAGGCTAGAAGAAGAGAGAGGAATCAGAGATAGGAAGCAGATTTGTTGGATGAGGAGAGGTAGGGACTGAGTTTCATTTTAGATATGTGGAGTGTGAGGTGATTTGGAAATGTTTGTAAGCAACTGGAAATAAAAAACTGTTCTAAGTCAGGAGATCTGAGCTAACAATATATATTTGGGAGACCCTGGTACATTGTAGTGATTTGAATAATAGAAACATAAGGCCGGGCGCGGTGGCTCAAGCCTGTAATCCCAGCACTTTGGGAGGCCGAGACGGGCGGATCACGAGGTCAGGGGATCAAGACCATCCTGGCTAACATGGTGAAACCCCGTCTCTACTAAAATACAAAAAACTAGCCGGGCGACCTGGCGGGTGCCTGTAGTCCCAGCTACTCGGGAGGCTGAGGCAGGAGAATGGCGTGAACCCGGGAGGCGGAGCTTGCAGTGAGCTGAGATCCGGCCACTGCACTCCAGCCTGGATCGAGTGAGACTCCGTCTCAAAAAACAAACAAACAAACAAACAAACAAAAGAAACATAAGGTACCTCCCTGCTGCCTCAAGAACAGATTTGTAAAGATGTAAATGGAACCATGGGGTAAGTCTGCATTTCTAAGAGCAATCAGCAGAAGCAGGGAAGAACAGTAAGAGTACAGAGACAGAAGTCAAAGGGGCAGAAAGTTTTGAGATGAAGGAAGGGGCAGAAATGCTTGATGCTGAGATGTCAGGTAGCATGAGAACTGAATGGGGATCATAGGATTCAGCAATGAGGATGCCACTGTGGCTTACAAAGGAATGGGTAATACCAGATGGCAGGGGGACCTGATCTGGGAGTATCATTTTTGGGGGTCACTGTGGGTCCTCTCCCAGGCTGGCTCCAGGCTTTACTCTAGCGGGAGCTGTCCTGCAGCAATTGGTTGGTAGGGATCAACCCCAGGACCGCCATCCACCCTGACCCTTGGTGCTTGTGGTCCCTAGTTCCCCTGTCATAACCATAGCCTGTTCTTGGATCCCAGCTGATAGGGATCAGATCCAAAAATTGCCTAATTTTATATCACAGGACTCTAGTTGGTCTTTTTTCATTGTTTAATTAAAATTTTTTTCTTGTACCCCAAATTGTCACCACCTCTTTTCTCCCCACCCTGTCCACATTCAGTGGGTCACCATTCTCCCTGTGGTGATGCCATCACTAGCTGACATCCTCCCACTTTATCTTACATCTGCCCTGGGCACCAATGTCCAACCTGCTGCCATCACTTGTTGTCTGCCAAATAAAGTCTGGACTCGTTCTCAAGTGGAGGACATCTTCCTTTCCAGTCATGTCTCCCATTTCTTCTCTGGACCCATGCTCCATCCTAGAAACAAATTTAAATTGTCCCCAGCTTGGGCTTTTCCACCTCATCCCTTTATTCCTCTCACTTGGCCTTGCTAGAACGTCTTCCTCTGTTTCTTCAGCTGTCTAAAGCCCACTCACCCAGTTTGGCCCTGCAGACCTCTGCCACTTTCCCGGATCACCTCGCTGTCCAGGGTCTTCGCCAGCCCTGCAGTACTGCGGCAGCTGATTCACCGATGACACGTTGTACCACCTTGCTCAGTTGCAAGGTCTCTGAGAGCAGGGGTTCTTTGTGCATTCTGCAGTGACTATGAGTTCATGGTGACTACTGGGTAAATGTTGACCGCACGAATGAATTGAGAAATGCTAGGAGCTGTTGCCTAAATTTCCTGAGGTTCGGAGCCTTTGTACGTATTTATTTAAAAAATTAATTCACAGAGCCATGTCCCTGTCTCCCTCTCCTCTGTTCCTGGGGTCCCTCCTTCCCTTTATTCTCAGTAGATGGTTTCTTTGAATTGGACCCATTGTCTGAGTTCAAGAGAAAACAGACATGGAGAAAATCAGAGCGCCACCTCACCTATGAGGTGAGCACCCAGGAAGCTAAAGTTAGGGGAAAAGTGCATCTTCTTCCCTCTGTTAGGTAGTTGTCTCTTTTCTCTTGGTCTCAACTGATTCCCAATGTGCCCCAACCCCTGCATTTTTTTTTTTTTCTTCTCAATAGTGTGGCAAGCAAGGAACAAAAGCTGAGAAAGAGATTTTAGGGAATGAACAGCCTACACCATGATTAGGGAGTAAAGGAGAGTCTAAGGCAGGAAGCCAGATCTCCCTGGCAGCATGCCTGAATCGCCACCCCCAAACCCAAGGACACACACATATATGCAAACACATTCTCTCCCCAAATCTTGACAAGTGCAGCACCAGAAATAAATGAGCCGCTTTAAGTGCTAAAAGAAAACAGGGAAACAGTAAGGTGGATTTCATGTCCAAAAAGTTGTACATCTTTTAATTAGATGGTCTCACTTGGAGATTTCTCTGACTTCAGAACCAATTTGAGATGCTTACTAACATTTCAGCTTTCACTTGGTATCTGAGACTTTTAGGAACGCAACTGCAAAAAGAAGGGTTAACCTACATATGCGTGGAAAGTCATTTAAAAGGACAATGAATTTGTAAATTAAGCCAAGTATTTCCAAATTCCAGAATGTTTAAAGTAACTTTGATATTTAATCGTAAGCATCTAGAGGACAGGGAGCAATAAGAATCTAGCATGTATTAAGTGTACACTATGTGTGCTGATACGTTGATATCTAGAGCCCTGGACTCGTGGCTCCAGTTAGTGAACAAGAGTGGGTTCACCTGTCTGAAATGATGAAGGAAAAAGTGGATCTGCATACTTCCTGAGGAGTATTATTCAACAATGCACTGTGACCAGTATATGCTGTTGGATCCCTGGCAGGCTTAGGTGACAGCTGAGTTGAAATAAAGGAGGGTCATGTACCGTCGAGAGAGATAGAAGTCAGCTCTGCAGTGAGATTTCTTCCACAGCTCTTTGGTGACCAGTGATGTTAATTGGTCCTCATGGTATCAGTGAATGATCCATCCTGAAGTCGAGCACTTCTTATTCAAGGGTAACAAGCACAGCAAAGGAAGACATTTCCTGTTTTTTAAAATAAGAAAATGTGCCTATACAGATATAAGCAAAGGAGACCAGAACTGGGTAAAGGCAATGATTCTAATGAATTCTTTACTAATTCAGAGTTTAGTGGATTCAGAGATTGAAATAATTAATTGTTCAGCCCTGCTTGGCTGTTTAACAACAACCATATTAGTTTAATTGTTCCCATTCAAGATAAAGAATTGTTTAATAAGGGCCTCTGAAAAATAATGCCATTTTAAGTTGAATTTTAATAAGTTCTATTAAATAAGTAACAAAGCCTTGTTATTGGCACTTAGAGACTTCTGGCATTACAGAGCAAAAACCAAGTGAACTCAGTACATGTGTCAAACTTATTTATGAAAGAAAATTATTTATCCCAGCAGTGATTCAACAAGAAGGTGTGTAATGCTTTCTGGATGTCAAGAGACATTTTAAGAAGTTGCTGATGCTCTTCTGCATGGCCAAGAGGAAGAGTCTGAACAGAGCTCTGACCCTAAGAATACAGGCTGTTCCCAATGTTCAGACAAGTTGTGTTCCAAAAACATTTGATTGTAAATGACTTGTCTGGCACTTGAGTTTCATTTTTCTAGAGATGGCAATGCAAATAGAAGCACTGAGCCCAGTGGTTTTATTAGGTTGGTGCAAAAGTAATTGCAGTTTTTGCTTTACTTTTAACGGCAAAAACCACTTTTACTATTGCAACAACCTTACCTAAAGGAGGCAGATCCAAGTGTCCCGGCAGTAGAGCGAGAAGCCTAGGTATCCTTAGCCCTACAGACACGAGGAGGGTTCTGGACATGCCTTGAGGTGCCAGGACCAGCCACTCATAGGAAAAGTGCGAAGTTTTTTGAGTAAGATCTAAATGAAATCTAGTTTTAGCTCTACCATCTTCCAGCTCTTTGTCTTTGGACAAGTTACCCCACTAAACCTGTTTCTTCATCTAAAACAGAAAACATCGTACCAACTTACATGGCAGAACTGGTGTCACCTAAGGTGCTTCCGTTCAAAGTGTCCAAACTCTCTGTGTCCTTGCAAACATGCTGCCTTTTGGCCTTAATCTTCTACAGCCAATCAATTACCAAGTTCTATAGTTTTTACCTCTTACCTTTCTCTGGAATGTTTCCATTTACTGCCACCCCATGGCACTACCCTAGATCAGCCACGTCAGCATCTCTACCATAGGACCCTTAAATGTGCCCCACTCTCTCCTAACTTGACATTCTCCTTGCATCCAGTATTGTTTCCCTGTAATCCACTCTTGACAGGGCAAGAGCTCTGGAGAGCATTTTCAAATGCAAGCCTGATCCTGTGACTCCTGCTTAAAATCTTTTTTGTTTTGTTTTATTGTTTTGTTTTATTTTGTTTTGTTTTGCTTCTCATTGCCCTTTGGATAAAAACCAAACTCCTTAACATGAATTTTAAAGCCCTGCTCACTATGCGACCCCTGCCTCCATCTCATTACTGAAACTCCTCCCCCTCCAACCCCACATACTTGCTGTACTAACTTATTTAAATCTCTTCAATGCACCACACTGGCCTCCTTTTTTGCATCCAGCCCTGAAACAGGGGATCCCTGGTCCGAGGACACTTTTCCTTCATTGTGCCCTCCCTGCTTCACCAGGCTAACTCCTGTATCCACTGCCTCTATGAAGGGCATAGGCCAACTCTGACTCTGTTGGTTATTAGGATTCCAATTGCAACACCCAATACTTCTGTTGATGGCTGTTGTGATACCTTGGCTCTTGTCTTCTTAGTTTAAAAGAATTTAAACAAGAGACATACAGCCAAGGAGATGCAGCAGAGAGTCATTCATTGCAAAAGAAAAAGAGTATTTTGAAAGTTAGATGCAGAATAAACAGTATACCCTGAGAGAGAGAGAGAGTTCAGGGTGAGCTGCTTGTAAGGGTGAGGCAGTGTTGATTATTGCTGGAGAAACCCCCTTTATGAGAGTCTTACATGATAATTCATAAGGAGATGGGAAGAGGTGTTACTAGTAAGCATGTTCTGGGTGGTCCTCTGGGTGCACATGCACTGTAGCTGTATGTGCATGTTCATATATCACATGTCTCATTAGCATCTTAAATCTCCACCCAGGGGTGTGTTTTTTACTATAAATGAGCAAAGGGTCAGTTTGATGACAATTAAAATCAAAATGCACATGCTCTAGAGAAGGGACAGTCCCTCCTGAAGATAGCTTTGCTTACATGAGCTCAGTTACAATGTGAATGCCAAGGCTTATTGTATTGGCTGTGAGGTCACCACCATTGCTGCATCCCAAGAACATGGTCACTTCCTTGACTATCCTGCCTCACTTCCCCTCTCAAAATACTTTATTGTAATTACTAGCTTAGTTCTCTGGTTTACCTGTAGGCTAAAGGGCTGACACAGTAAGGCAAGGTAGTAGTAAGAGTGCAGGTTTTAAACTGCCTAGGTTAGATTTTGCTCCATATTTGTTTGTCAAATGACCCATCATCTGTAAGCCTCAATTTCCTCACCTGTAGAATGGGTGGAAATGATACTGACAATCTTATAGAGTTATTGTGTGAGTTAAATGGTGTAATATACATACATGCTGATGCATATAGATGCATATATGTGCATATATAAAAGGTTTAAGTACATTGACTGGTGCATAAAAATGCCTTCAATAAACTGAGATACACATGTAATGGGTACTTACTAAATATGTACAGACTTTTATTGTTTTGTTTTGCTTTTTAAAGCAAAGTATTCCTGAGACTGTTTTCTTGTGAATCCTTTGTCTCTCTTTCTTAATTTTCCATTAGCTGGGTAAGATCAGAGTCTCAAAGTAAAAAGTGTTAACACTGTGTTTGCTTCCCTATTTGCTGATTTTTTCTCCAATCTATGTAGCCTTTAGGTATGACATAAAGATGTGCAGTAGAATGCAGGTGGGCAAAGAAAATATATTCACAAAATGTGTTCTCCAGCCAACCAGTAAGGCATCCCTTCCTTATTGGTTGTAGGCTCTGCTTCTGCCCTTGTCTTTAATCCTTGCCTATTTCTGAGCCCCTTCCTTAGAGGCTACTGGCTGAGGAAGTCTAATGTGATGAGGTCTGAGCATGAAGTTCACTCAGCAAAGACAGGAGAGTGGCATGCAAGCAAATTAAAGCATTCTTAGCTTTCCAGTTCACTCTCTCTGCGAGAAAAAAAAAAAAAAAAAAACATACATAGCTTTTAGGCTTCTATTTTAGGACTTGCCAAATACATTTCAAAAGCAAAACTACAAATTAATGCAGCATGGGGTACGTGACATTTTTTAAGGTCTTTGGAGGAGATGACAAAACAAGGAGCTTCCCACTTCCCAGGGTTGTAAGTTTTGGGAAAACATCAAATACGAAAATCAATAAACATCCTACCTTGCCACTGAATTGTGTGAGGGTTTCCAGATTACCTGGTAGTCACCAGGCTTTAGAAGAGTTATTGTCATTTCGATTTTCAAATGAGTCACTGGATCTCTTGCCCCCAGGGCCACTTCATTATGATTCAGTGCAAAGTACTGACAGCACCGGGGCTTCCGGGAGGGAGTGGTGTCGGGGTGGGGGTTGCTGTTGGCAAGAGGCTTAATTGACACCTTTGATGTAGCCTAAGACAGAACCTGCACCTCCCACTGCTGCTTGGGAGACGTCAGCTTTACGCAGAAAAGGCATCTGCTGATGAATCCTGCATCTCATTCAGCCTGCTCTGAGAGCAGCCTTAGCCATCCTTAAACTCATCCAACCAATTCCCGTTTCCGCGGGTGCTTGGCTTAGTGCTGAGACGGGATTCTGCCCTTGGTATTCAGGTCCAACACTAAGACTGTGTCCATGTTAGAACTCATAGAAGGTAAGTGAAATGCATTGCTGCTCTCCCATGTGGAAAGCGTTTATTTTGCACCCTCAAGAATCTATGTGTCTCCTGGTTAATTCTACTTCACTGACTGTGGGGCTGTAATGTTGTCATTTTTACAGGTAAAATAGAGGCGACCTGATACATCTTTATAAAACCATGTCTTTAAGTGTTTCATTCTGTTGTTAGAGATGATGTTACTTAGAGAAAAGAATTGCTTACTTGAGTTCTGTGGCTTTAGTTCAGTTTAGTGAAAATGTGCATAAAACTCTTGAGTATTGGGTAGAATTCCAGTGATTTGAACTGGTTAGCAGTTTTTCTTTTCAAAGGCAGCAAAGAGAAACTGTGAGGAGTTTCTCAGCATCTGTGGCCAGTGACTGTCCAGTTCAAGGCAGGTCCATCACAATCAGGCTCGGCGGATGGACAAGACACAGGTGGATGCAGGACATTTTTCTAGAAGTGGGTTATTAATTATACAAATACAGTGATCTATTTATCAGGTCATTGGAATGTCACTGGTGATCTGTGCTTATATTTATTCCTGCTGGGGAGTACTAGGTAGCTAAACTGAAGAGTTAAGAATGAACCTCATTGAAAATGCCTCAGGACCATACATTCCTAAAGTCCCTGCTGGCACAGTTAAAGGCATCATTAATACATTCATCAGGAAAGTTGTGAAAGGTACATCTTAAAAAATAATTCTGTAACCTACTGCTCTGTGAAACACAGGATTTGCAAAACTGTGACTCTCTGAAGGCTACTTCCCAAAGCTCTTTCTCAATGTACACATGGAAGGGTGTCTAGAGTTCTAATAGACAGCTCTCTATATAATTGTTTATTTCTTGGAGATGATTTGTCATGAAAATTATTTAACATGCCATTTTTCTCTGTGTGTGATTCTTTGTATTTCTAGTTAATGGAACCCCTGGTAGTCAGCTCTCTACTCCGCGCTCAGGCAAGTCGCCAAGCCCATCACCCACCAGCCCAGGAAGCCTGCGAAAGCAGAGGGTAAGGAAATAAGCAAGCTGCTTGTTTCAGACTTGTCTCAGCCTCGGTGCAGAGTGCCAGCAAATCGTGCTGCTCGTCTCTAGGTGATATCTAAGCTAGAACAGGAGGTGACCAATGGGGAGTTGCTTATTGCTGTGGTTTAGCTAGAACTCAGGGCTTTTAGCTTCTCTGTAACCTTGTCCAAATCTTAACTCAGAAGAATGCACCTTTGCTACCTCACTTTTACGTACTCCTCTTTTTGTTCTGACTGTACAGGCTTTATTAGCACTAGTTTATAAGCCTTCTTAGTTGTGATGAGTTTGATTAGATGTCACCATTAAGGGAAAGAAGAAGTGCTGTGAATGGAGGGGAGGGCCCTGGTGGAAAATTGCTTATGGTACAGATGGGACCCCGGAGCAGCAGAGGGTCCATGAGGTAGGGGATGGGAACCTATGACACGTGCTTTTGTGGATGAAACCCACATTGAGCACCTTTTCATCACTACTTACATTTATGGAGAATTTGGCTGAGCTTGGAGACCACAGTGAAAAAGTTACTGGAAACTGTTAGCTTCTCCATACTAAGGAAGAAGGTGAGAGCACTTCTCTCAGGATGGAGAGACTACTGTTCTTATCCTGTCACAACCTGTACTGTTTGTCTTTTCCAGTAATACCAAGTCAAAAATAAAAGTAGTGGGAAGGAGGCAAAAGGGGAGGTACAATGCCAAAAATGGAAGGCCCTTTATGGTCCTGATTTCAGACGCGAGGTCGGGGGAATGTACGCTCCTAGGAGGTTTCATGATGGTGTTCGCCGAACACTTTAATACGCGAGGACTCCTTGCAGTCTACTGCACTCAAATGCTACATTCTTGAGTTTGGTTTCTTTTAATATGTGTTTTAAAATAAAACTTCTGAGTTCTATAAAATTAGGTGTCATCCAGGATGGAAGGCCCTCTCTTCAAGATTTCTGCACAGGTTGTGTCTTTAGGCTGCCAGACGTCTAAGAGTGTGGGGCAGGGAGATTCATTTGGTCCCTAGCTCCTTTGGAGCCTATTGCACCAAATATCAAGTTTGGTTATCTTTCTCCGCTGATTCACCTGGCATCAGGTGGAGCTTGTTTTGAGTGTTTGATGAAGCCTGGGATCTGACGCCAGCTTGTCCACTAAAATGGCCATGGTATCTTAGATAAGCCTATTCTCTTTTCTGGGTCTCCGTTGGAAACACAAAACAAAACGAGGAGGCTCTTTCCAGATACAAAGTCCAATACTTCTGTTCTACTTCCATTTGAGTGTTTTCACTATGGTTTTTTTCTTGGCCACAGTCTAATTTGGAATTTTAAGGTGTTGGAATCATTCGCGAACAACTCAAAGAATTGACCAAATTTATTTACTCTCCTAAAGGCCTGTCCTTGAGTGGAGGAAGAGCTGGTCAGTCATTCTTTTCTTGTAAACATCACCCAGTGAGGCATCAATCTATGGGGACCACCATTAGATACAGAGCAGGAAGGGCCCTCTTTCTGAGAACATTCTGTGTCTTAGAGTGTATGCTTTCTAGAGTACACCTAGCATAGAAATCCCTCTTTATACTTTGAGCTAATTGAACTCAGATTACGGATTTATTGGTGTCGTTTATGCTTAGTTGTTGAGATTAAGAGTGATTGGGAATTCCCACTGCTAATGAGAGCTTCTCTCCCTGCTCGTTTACTGAGGAGACCTCCATCGTAGGGATGTAAAGCTATGCTCCGATATCCCTTTCTTGGCAGAATGGGGCTAGAATTCGCTTCTTCTGCTTTCTGTATTTCCACTTTAGTATGATTTTGTCCAATTGAGGCAGAAAATTTCCATTCAGCTCTGTGGCTATTGGCTTATATAATTAACATTTCCTGTACTTGGGGAATGATTATAAGATATGGCTGTCTTATAGATTCTTCACGTTACCATTTAAATGATCAGTGCAAACACCATACTTGAGAGAAAAAAAAAAATCCCATTTGTTTTAGGAGGACAAAGGGTTTATACCATCTGAAAACACTTATTGAGCACATGTTGTGAGGCAGGGCACTGGATATATTCTAAGATGGTTCCACATCCAAGCTGTTGAATTTGGGCCATAAATGAACGTCCCCATCCATGTGCTGTGTCAGTGTATGAAGGTATTCCCAGCTGCTTTAGCCAGAGGAGCTTTCATCTTGGCATGTAGGCAACTGCATCAAATAATCCCTCCCATTTAAAATGGGCCTAGAAGATCCCTAAAAATTGATCCTGTTTCAAATTTGGTTAATGGTCTTCTCAAATGGTTGGCTATACTCCTATGCAGGAAATACTGACATAAGTGAAAGATGGCATGTGCTAAAAGAAGACACTTCAAAGAATAAATTAACTCTTTTTACTGCAGATTGGAAAACAGTAGCTACTTCTATTTTTTCCTTCTGTGTTGCCTAGCAACATGGCCAAGAAAATGAGTTGACTACCCCCACCCCAACACACACACACACACACACACACACACACATGCACGTGCACACACCTTACCCCCATTTTAAAAATACAGGAACATAAGGTGTTTTTTCAGAAGGAAGGTTGATACATTTGACTGGTTTCTTTACAAATAAGAAAATCTAGTTTTTACTTATATTAGTTATAAAATTTAATTCGCTTTTTTTCTTCTGTTAAAATCACATTTTTATGTTACCTCTCTTGACATTTTGGAATAGTCTTATACAATGAAAAACCTGCATGCCAGACATTTCTCTTCATAAGCATATTTGTGGCAATGTACCAAGTAACCTATTTTTCCAAAGCAGAGTTATTTAAGTTGCTGTCTACAGGCATTTGACTGGTCACAGAAGCAGAGCCTGGAGACTCTTTTCCCACTCATGAACTTTTTTTGGTCCCATTTCTTAATCCATCAGGAAGAAATGTGTTGTGTTATGTAGGCTGAATGAAGCTCCCCATTATACTCCCACATCACTGACTTTTGTAGATTATCTGATCAGTCAGATGATGTGAGGAGTGGGTGGTACAAAACAGGAGAAAAGCCAACTCTAGATGCTCTCTGCAGATCTGAGCTGGTTGCCTGGCTACCAACCGAGATCTAGTAGCAGGAAGGGGAGGGGGGGAAAGAGAGAGGAGGTGATGAGTGAGTGGTCTGTTGGAGAACAGGGAAAGAACATTGGGAAGGGATTTGGGGTGAGGTGGGTTAATTTTGCACTCTTTCTGTTGTCCAAACATAGTATTTTGAGAAGGCAATGCTTTCTTGGGTTTTATGCTACATGCAACTACAACATTTGAGTTGCTGCTCTGGAACCAGAATTTGCTGAATGCCATCTGAGCCTCCTTTTAAATTATTTTATCTTGAGGTAAGCATGTTCCTTTTCTACCAAGAATGGGAAGGAAATGGTCAAGAAAGAATTGCCTAGTCACACAGTAGTGGAGGTGACCTTTACAGACCTCAGGGGCTATGCAACTCAACGGGCATCAAGGAAGGTGAAAGATTAGGGGTCGACCAAGAGGCATTTTCTTGCCAATAAGGTGAAACCAGCACCATTTTGTTTATTTAGATGGTTTCTCTATTATTATCTTTCCTCCTACTCCAAGTTGGTGACTTGAAAAAGTCAATAATATTAGAAACCGGGGATGCCCATTCAGTGTTGCTCCCACGAGAGCCACAGGGCACCCAAGAAAGTTGAGTAAACGAATCTATACCGCCCTTCATCTTGCAGGACCTGTACCGCCCCCTCTCTTCGGATGACTTGGATTCAGTAGGAGACTCAGTGTAAAAGAAACAATGGAGCAATGTATATGGTTTGTGATTGGGTGAAGGTTTCACATTTCCTAAGCAAAAGTCTAACAGCAAAATACACAAAAGAGTTTTGCATACCTTGAAATGATAAAAGACCAAATCATACGAAAGTAAGTATGTAGGCATTTTGTATTCATAATGTTCAACCTTGAAATTGAGAGACTTTTAAAAATATCTCCCATATTGATTTGATTGGGGAGAGTCTGAACACAAAATGCTGAGATTTTTGTGCAGCGCCTGGCTCTAGATGAATTTCATTTATGGACCCAATATTGAGTACAAGAACACACTAATTGTGTGGCAATATAGAGCCAGAATTTCTGTAGATGGAGTTTTCTTCTTAATTATAAGTAGGCATAGAGATATAATTTTTCTGTACTTTCTGTAAAGCATATTAAAATGGCACTAGCACTCATATTTTTTCTTAAGTTTATGTTGTTTTTTAAAATTTGAATTGCTGGTTTTAGAGGTATTTTATTGCAAAATAATAAAATGCTTGGGTAGATTTTTTCTCCCTAGACAGTAGAAAAGCTACTTATTGTTTTGTGGGTTAGTATATCTGAGAGAAAAGAAAATTATGACAAGGACACATCTCATAAAGACTCTAAAATTAGGCGTTAGGAACTTTCCTTGTTTTTGTTGTCAAGTACATTTTATTTTTTAAAGTTATTTTAGTAGAAACAGTATAAATTTAGCTTAAGCTATATGCCAACATGAAGAACTTGGCCAATGGCATTGCTATAGATTGTATATTTTTTTCTTACAATCATATACATAATTTTTTAAATGTGTAAAAACTAAAGCTGGGAATTTTTTTTTTCATACAGACCTAAAAAAAATGGTATCTGGGCTTTTTCCAGGAAATCCATTTGAAAAGCAAGATTCACTTAAATTGTGCTGTATAAATCAGGCCTAGAGTATCCAAATCTCCACTCTGAAAATTCTCAATCTTGCTGGTGTTTTGGAAATTTTCATATGCAAAACTCCTTTTGTGTTAAGCCAATTAAGTCTATGATTATAACCCATTGTTAAACATTAACCTACTAATTCTGCTCTTCTAGTCCTCTATTTTAAAATTATAGTCAGCTTTGCTTAAACATAAAATAATTATTTTAAGTCTGAATGTTAAAAATTAATTTAATATGTATAGTCTATTGTATTTAAGCCATATCCTAGTGGTCATTTACTTTTACTAGTTCAAACACTAACAATTTAAGACTTGTGAAGCATGGTTTTGATATTCTCCAGGCTTGACATATCTCAGTAGGTGACAAATTAAAAATGTTTGATGCCATTTCGAGGCTTTTACATGATTTTTTTCAAATTTTACTTGAAAACAATTTTCAAATGTTTGATTCAAGATGGAGAGAAATTCAGTTGTCACACGCTGTTTTAAATGTTATTGATTTATCTCCCTGATAAATTGTTCTACTAGCAAATTTTACCATCTGGTTTATAGTTACATATGTTATCATCTCACTTTACAAGTGAATAAAATATTCCAACCAAAAGAAGAAGAAGAAGAAAAAACATCCAGGCAATCTAACAGCATTTGAAAACTTAGCCCTATAATAATTAGTGCCTCATTATGCTGTCTGTTGGAGAGAAAGACATTTCTCTGGCAGGTTATTCAAGAGCTGCAAACTGAACCATTCCATCTTGAAAGAACAGTTCATAATAATACCTGTTCCAGGCTTCAGGTTTTAAAACTGTTTCCAATAGAAATGACCAGAGACTCCTGCTGAGATCAAAAGGCTGCTTTGTTTTAGCTGAAACAGTAAACATCTGTGAGGTTGCCTATGCTGGTGTCTGTTTTAGTTATGTCTTTGTAAAATGCATTGCTTAATACAGTTGAGTCCATAAAAGATTAGTATGTATTTGACTAAATTGCCAAAAATGCAAAGAAAGCAATGGAACAGTTACTTTAAATCTGGTGGGGTCAGATGGTTGAGAACAAAAATAAATTCTAATAATTTTAACTTCCCTGCACTGTCAATCTTATGGACAACTACTGCTAGAAAGGTCCGATAAATGCTATTTGTTCTAAGTGGTAGATATTGCCAATTGATATAGAACCCATGGCTTTGTTTAGACAGGGCAAAAAGAAACTGAACTTGTACTAATTGCCGATAGATATCATGGCCAACTTT
Organism: Rhinopithecus bieti; assembly: GCF_001698545.2. Classification (NCBI taxonomy): domain Eukaryota; kingdom Metazoa; phylum Chordata; class Mammalia; order Primates; family Cercopithecidae; genus Rhinopithecus; species Rhinopithecus bieti. The sequence continues at coordinate 466,780 of NW_016815913.1, read as the reverse complement.
CCATTCAAGCAGTTCCAAGGGAAGTGCTTTCCACAGCATTCAATCTCTTGAACATATGACTTCTATTAAAGGACTGTTCAGGGGCTATATATATCATTTACTTTTTGAAAGTAAAGTCCCTCAGAGATTGAAACAGCACACCATTTATAGTCTTTGAGATCTCTTTTTATGCAAAACATAATTCTATTAAACTAAAGCAGAAATAAAAAATTCTTAGCAACAAACCAGAAGTTTTCAGTTCATTGGTGGAAAAGAATTGGTGATTTATAGGCACTTATGATTGACTTACTTATAGAATTCTTCATAAAAAAATTCGGCAATGAATTTTTAAATTGTTCTACTGAGCAGGGAGCACTTCAGCAATAGCCATGCAGTTTTGTCCTAATGATAATCCTAAATGTGCTCTGAAGACATCGTGCTGTAGTTCAAAGTTCGATACTTTCTCACTTGCTCTCACTTCTTTCTTAGACGTAGACATTGTAGAAAAAGATATTAGGAATATTTCCCTACTTTCAGCATTTTAGAAGTGCAAAACTTAAAAATATATAAAATGTGAAGTTCAGTGTGAACTCAAAAGACTATAGTTCTGAAAGCCACATGGTGTGTTTTTGTCTTGTTTAATCATCTAGGCAGGGGGGAAAATCTACACGGTTTCCGTACTGCCATAGAATTTTAAGAAGTGTCAGGTTCTCTCATCTGTATACATCCCTGTGTACATATATTGACTCATCTAAATATTAAGAACCCAAAAAACATTTTCTGAAAACATTTGAACCAGCACTAACGTACTATATGTGTACCCTACATAACCAGCTGTGGAATTTCCAACACATGCCCTGAAGATCTGTACATGATTGGACTCTTTTTTCTTTTCTTTTCTTTCTTTCTTTCTTTCTTTCTTTCTTTCTTTCTTTCTTTCTTTCTTTCTTTCTTTCTTTCTTTCTTTCTTTCTTTCTTTCTTTTTTTACTTAAAAACAATGAAGTGTGCAAGTCAGATTTCTTAATGGAAGTAAATGAAGATATAGAATAATATTCCTGAAAATTCCACATATTTTAATTCTTGGACTGCTAAATTTTTCATATGTGGCCATATATCTATACAGGTGTTTGGGTGTTTATGTAAATTTGCCACGCTTGGTGTGTATGTGGGTATGCTTCTGTAAGTATCTGTGTATGTGTATAAACCATCAATAGTAAAGTATAGTATTTGTGATACAGCCTTATAAGTGACTGGCTCTTGTGGAATTATACATAAAATCTTCATGTCATAAAGTGTTACTCTGTGACATATTAGTTGGGGCATGTTTAAGTTAAAAAGCAATTTGCTCAACTAGTATGGCAAATGGTTCCAAATATTCAGATATACTGATTTATCAAAAAAATTGAAATTCAGCCAAATCCAACATTGTGTTAACTATTAAATATAAGTAACATTAATGTTTATATTGATTTATCTTTGTGTTCAATTATTAACAAGATTGAATACTATGACTGACTTTTTTCTATTGTGTGTTTATGGATGACTTGTAGTGGTTGTCAATCACTATACACTAAAAAAGTGAAACACTGATACAGTTGCAGATTGTCAAGTATAATGTGGGAACATAAATAGAAGAGAATCCAGAGTATATTTGATATGAAGTAAGTTTAATAGCAAAGCCAGATAACCTGTAAGGCGATCCTGTATGTTCTTTCAAAACTCTAACCTGTTGACAAATTTTGAATATACATGCTGTATGTGTGTATATATCTACATAAATATATACACACTTGAAAATGTTAATTGGATGAATTTACTATATATGCATACATTTGCTCATTTATGCATATTTGCATTAGCCTTGCTAGCATCTCTATTTGTGCATGTTAGTGACAACTGTCTTTGATTGAAATATCCCACAGAGGCATAGTGTGAAAATTAGAGATACATTGAATTCAGTATACCAATTGCCTGATATAGTGTGTTGTACTGTCAGTTGAAAAATATTTGTAATTTTGTGCCTGTTACGCATGTGGAAAAAAGAGGAAATCAGAGGCCCTCACTATAATTTTTAAGGGTGCATGACATATGATGTCTTTAAAATATGGTTCATTTTAGTAAACATGATGGATAAATTCCAAGATAGTATAAATGATGCATGTAATACATGAATGTTTGTATTATATATGGCCACAAAATGTTTTTGAAGCCAGGGTAGTAGATATCTAATGTTATAGGCAAAGAAGTATGAAAGTTAACTTTCTTGTGATGTGTTTTTGAGGAGTTGATACTCATCAGTAAGCAAGGAATTGAGTTTATTTTTTCTAAGAACTCTTTACTTTGAAATATATTATGAATGTTGTAAATTTGGATAACATTTTTATAAAGAAGTTACATACTTTCTGCTCACAATCTCAGTTGACTGGATGTGTATTCTCTTAAAAAAAGCATTTGGTGTTAAAACGTTTGACACAGCAATATATTTTTTAAATCCATCAACTGAGGCCATCAGCAGAGCTTTGTAGAGCGAAGCGTTGACAAAATGTTTCATTGAACTACCCAATTTTGAAAGTTCAGTTACTTTGTGCTGTGGTTTCATTGTAAAATGTTGTACCTTGTGTTTCACACTGGACCATGTTATTCCTCTTGAAGTTAACTTTGTGACACTTACCACCTTAGAATAACTATATAATAAACAGGAAAAACTGCCTATGTTGTTCAGTGAGTTTCTTTCAGAAAACTTGATAAGTAGACACTGAAATTGAAATGACCATGTGTGGGATAAGGGTGACCTTCACAATCACGTGTATGGCATTCTTCTGTTGTAATTAGCATCAACAAGTGATATTTGAGAGACTACAGAATGGTACCACATAGCATCTGAAGTATAAAATACTGACAAAATAAGATTATCATATATAATACCAAAATAAGATTATCTGATGAAGAATTCTGTTTCAGGTAGTTGCATTAAAATCAGGACTCTACCTTCCTTTCAGGGTTGGCTTAAAGGATGAATTTGTCAGACATATTGATAACTCATTGAAAAGAAGAAATTAACATGCATTTTTAAAACCACCAGTGGTCTCCTAGGCTTGAAGGCATTTTTCCCAAGGTGATCTAATTTGCAGGGAAAAAATGTGCATGTGTATGTGAGCATGTCTGTGTGTGTATTTTTACAAGCTATTTCTTTTAAAATCACTGGATAAATATATAGTTTTCGAAATAAAGTTAATTAAAATAATGATAATAAAATACTTGACTCTCTAATTCAGAACAAAAATCATAATATATTTCATTTATAAAAGGAGGATAGAAAAGGATGTTAAAGAGGATAGGAAATTCTGCTGACTGAGCTAGAAAAAAAATATATATATTTTTGAGACAGAGTCTTGCTCTGTCGCTGAGGCTGGAGTGCAGTGGTGTGATCTTGGCTCACTGCAACCTCCGCCTTCTGGGTTCAAGTGGTTCTTGTGCCTCAGAATCCTGAGTAGCTAGAATTACAGGTGTGTACCACCACGCGGAACTAATTTTTGCATTTTTAGTAGAAACAGGGTTTCGCCATGTTGGCCAGGCTGCTCTTGAACTCCTGACCTCAAGTGATCCTCCAACCTTAGCTTCCCAAAGTGCTGGGATTACAGGTGTGAGCCACTGCGCCCAGAGGAAAAAAATATTTAGTATTACAATTATAATATAAGTTCCAAATTCTGGTTTTAAATCTAACATTTTCACTAGTTTTACTTTAGTCATCAAATTACATTTGCTTTAATTGGTTCTCTGTATTATTTCCTTGATGAATGTCCACAGCAATGATCACAGCAAAATGTAATCAGTGTCTGTAGCAATAATCATTGGAAGGAATGTTTCCAAATTTATAAATATTTCAAATTGTAGTTACAGTTTCTTAATATAACCAGAGTTTAGCATAAAATGTAGCAGGTGCCTAGAAGAGTAGTGAGCTCCCTTCATTACAGGTTGGGAATCCCATTTGAGGAGTAAATCATGGAGGGAATTATTCTATCCAGAGGAAATACAGTAGATGACTTCCTGGGCTGCTTCCAAACTACAATTTCATGAAGGGTGTAACTCATGAGAGGAGGCATGTGGCCACCAAGTGGCACAGTCTCCTTGGGACAAATGGTTCAGATTATCAATTTATAGATCTTGGCTTATATGAGTATAGTGATTGGACAATTGAGGCCAGAAAAACTACCCAATACAACAAACGGTATAGATCTAGTTGTAACTAAATGCATTTGTCTTTGAAATCTTGGCTCTCGTGGTTTCACTAACATAGACATAACACCATTGTTTCCATTTGCATTTTCGCCTCCTTTCAGTAAACCAGCTTCGTGAGTAACAGTTCTCTAGTCTTTTGAAAAATTTATCCAAATCTTTATGATAAAGTTTTACATTTTTCAGTATTCATTCTTACTTATGCTCATGCTTATCTGTGCCATCAACTTTATTTAGGCTGAACGTACTACTATGAAGAGTGCAGGCAAAGGAATTTGGAAAAAGCAGTTCCTTTGTGCCTTGTTTCAAATAGTGGAGCCTTATTAGTAATTGCAGAGTGATGCCTTCAACTTATTGTTCTATACCCACTTGGGAAACAAATAAATGGATGGCTTTTCTATATCATATAGAATCCTGTGAGTTTCAAGCTCTCTTCACCAAGATTATTATTTAATTTTGTTAGAGGTCATCTTTAGAGCTTCTGTGGATCTCAAGTCAAGATCACCAAGACAACTGTTTGAGTTTGTTAAAAATGTATTGCTTGTGTTTCCTTTATAAGATTGATTCAGAGGCCGGGCGCGGTGGCTCAAGCCTGTAATTCCAGCACTTTGGGAGGCCGAGACGGGCAGATCACGAGGTCAGGAGATCGAGCCCATCCTGGCTAACACGGTGAAACCCCGTCTCTACTAAAAATACAAAAAACTAGCCGGGCGAGGTGGCGGGCGCCTGTAGTCCCAGCTA
>NW_016815913.1:430858-461569 GCF_001698545.2 Rhinopithecus bieti | reverse complement strand
AAAAAAAAAAAAAAAAAAAAAAAAAAGATTGATTCAGAAATCATATGCCAGTGATTACTTGGTTTCTAAATTATTTTTAACCATTTTTCAAATCAGTATCAACTCAATAAGGTAATAATTGTATGCCAAGATAAAATGTGAAGTGGAAATGGTGCAATTATCCGGCCAAAGCTTAAGTGTGGTGAGATTTTTCTACCTTGATTAGATCAATTCTCTCAGATATTTTCAAAATCTTCATGCAGCGTGGACCCCAGCTGAGTGACAACATTAATACAAATGGCAAGAGTAACTCACACCATTTAAAGTGAACTGTTTTCCACTACATCGTCATCAGATACATCTTGATAAAATGTGGTTAGAGTTGTCATGTCAGCTTTCTCGCTTACTTCAAAAAGTGTGATATGTTCTCCATCTGTTATATGATCCCAAGCTCAATAGCTACACTTAGGATGTGTTCTTACTTAGGGCAGTGCTTTTATGAAGGTGTGCCATAAAAGCATCCAGGTGCCAGCAACCTTTCCAAATGGTTCCCATTAAATCTGCTTGGGGGGGAGGGGGTGATGACATTTCAAATGTCACAACATTTCTCAGAGCAGCTAATTGCCCTAAATTCTGAAATAACTGTACATTTTGTACTGTACACCCAGATGCCTTGGAATTAGCAAATTGAAGCAAACATAAAATCTTGTTGGCATGTGGACTATAAAATGATTTATCTGCTCGGAAAAACCAAAAAGGTAAATTTATTTCATTTACAAGCAACGAAAAAATATAGGTGGGCTTTTCAGCTTCTGTTGGTTGTAAAGAAAGGCTGGTTAATCTCAGTAAGTTAATTCTAAAGAGCAAGCACTTACACATTTTGCCTTTACTATGTTCGAAATCCTTCCGTTGGACTTACGGATAACAATAGAAAGGTTCCAGCAGGGTCTAAGTTAGTATATTTAGGTGGATTAGTAAATAATTGGTGGATTACCCAAAGAGCCATGCTGATTACTGGAATGGCTTCAACTGGGAGACAGAGCAAAAACATTAGGAGACCAGATCAGAATCTAAAAGATAACAGGCTGGGAGGATATTAATGTAATAAAGATGACATTTAATGTGGGGAAATGTGAAGTCCTGGACTTGGTCCAAGACAACCTTTCAAACACACACCAGGGAGACCTGACATAGCTGTGGGCTCATTGTAAAGGTGAAATGCTATGGCCTCATCCACATAAGCCAATAAGATCTTGAAGTTAATTAATGTTCTATTCACGAGAAAGAAAACTCTATCCTTCTCTGCTTTGTGCTAGTCAGAGCACACCCAGAATATTGCATTCACTTTTAAGCACCACGGTTTTTTTTTGGTAGAGACAGGATTTCACTGTGTGGCCCAGGGTGGTCTTGAACTTGTGGACTCAAGCGAGGCTCCTGCCCCAGCCTCCCAAAATGCTGGGAAGACACAGATGGAGACCAGTAGCTATTAAACACCTGAAAGCACTGTCATGTGAAAAGTGGATTAGACCTGTACTGGGCAACTCTGGAAATCAGAGATAAGACCAATAAATGGAAAATGTAGAAGGACATAATTTCATCATAACTTACAGAAGAACTTCCTTTATTTTGCCTCCTATTAAAGATGAAGGGTTGCCTCAGGAAATAGTATGTTCAGTACTAGAAGTATTTGGACAGAGGCCATCTGACCACCCACTAGGGTTTCTGTAGGGGGCATTTGGTCTCTGGGTGGAAATGGGGCAGAATAGGTAATATTTAAGGTCCATCCCAGTCCCCCAAACTCTTGGAATCAATGAATGGTCACTATCTTGGAAAAGTATTTAGTATTAACTATCTTACTTCTTTGGGAAAAAAGAGATAACACTATTAGAAGTTTAATACATTGATTTTACTCTCTTTGAGCATAAAATAAAATGAAAGCTTTACATTTTCAGAGAACTCTGTATGTCCGTAAGTACATTTTTCTCTTAACTGCCCATCATCTGTTACTCTCAAGCAGCAGAAAATTTGAAATGACTCGGGATACATTTTCAGAAACACAAAAATACAATCATAACGTTGAAAACAAGCAGTTACAAACATAAGCAACTTGTGTTAACCCTACTTTTTTTTCCTTTTTTTTTTTTTTCTACCAGAGCCTAAAATCCTTGAGAGGTTTTTGTTCAGAAAGCAGAGAAAACCCAGCTGGCATTGTGACAAGCATTCAGGGATCTACCATTTGGTGGCACTGTTAAATCCAATTCATTAGTTGATAAAGCATTGAGTGAATGATAGCCCACAAGTTTATAGAATGTTACAATTTAAAAGATGTTTTCATGTACTATGGGTCAGAGCTCTGTATCGAGTACCTGATGTTCTTACTGAAAGAACAAGCTTTTGGAATTGAGTGTCTAAATTGTGAACATCTTTGCTAGGAAACATGCTACTGGTCTATTAATTTGGTGAAAGAATGTGTCTTTGTATTCTAAATTTAAAACACCACGTGACAAGGCGGCACCTGCCAGCCTAAACCACACCATGTGTCTCCATTATGAAGTACCATTTGTGCTGCTGCTGGAAGAAATTCAAGGACCAGAAAGCCCAGAAGGGAAGGTCTACATTGTAGACATTTACTTAGTGTTTCTCTGTTTAGAATGCCATTATGTCTGCAGCAAAAACAATGACCCAGAGGATGAAGGATCTCACTGTTCTGGAAAACACACACCTTCCCCTCAAATGTGGTTATGTTTATTTTCTTGGGTTATTGACATAATAAATCTGCCTTGTCTCAGCCTCATACCGCAATATTATAAATACTAGGTTTTCACAAAAAGACGTTCACCCATAAAAGTCAGCAAAGCATGACTTAGAAGCTCCCACATTTATAGTCCCTTCAACAGAGTGGATTATGGGCACATAGTGTCACACTAAGAAAAACTCTGTGTCAAGGTGACACTCTTAATCCGTTTTTCTAGCCTGACATGACAAATGTGTGCTGCTGGTTACAAAAGATAGAAAAACAGCTCAAGTCACCAGGCTTGCTGAGGGGGGATTTTCATAATATTGGAAACAATGGGCACATTACACAAACTGTGTGGTATCCAGGGGTATACGAGAGTCATCTCTAAACTTTTAGCCTGTTCTTTAGGAAAGCAGATGTGCTATTGCTATTACATTAACTTTCATCCCAATGGTGTCAACTGTGAGCTTTGATGAACTTGACCAATGGGACATGCTTATCTAAGTCACACCCAGGAAAAAGTTCTGTGATGTTTGACTTAGATGGCTCTGCAGTGACTTAGGCAGCATTTCCCCAACTATATTAACCTTTTTAATGAAAACTAAAATCTTTGAATCTCCCATGCAGGATACTATAGACCATAATGAAATTACGTCAAACCTGTCTTTCCTCCTACTTTGTACATACTTTAAGGCTGAATGGGTTGGGGAGGAGGTTGAAGGGAAACAGGTAAGCAGAGGAAAAACAGGTCAGCTTTGCTTCTTGCCACCTCTTCATTATTAATTCAACTACAGATGCTCTTTCCCTTCTCTCTGCTCCACAGACAGCCGGCACCATGAGCCAATGCCACCCGCCCCCTCACCGCCTCCTGCTCCCATCAGGCCAACCAAGTGGATAAACCCAGGGAAACAGAAGGAAGATCTTTTAGGACAAGCTGTGTTCACTATTTAGAAATAGCATTGAAATGTGCAAATTGTTTTCTCAGGAAATAGATGCAGAGATGGAAACATTCATTGTTAAAGTACTGTCCCATAGCCAGTCATAATATTAAATATTTGGTACTGTTTTGTCCTCTGAGCTCTCTCATACAGTTGTTACCCAGTTTGCTTTCATGGGTCTTGGGTCAAAATCAAACAGAACTATAAGGCCTAGGCTTTTATTCTTGTCTTTACTTCAGACTTATTATGTAACATTTAACAAACCAATAACCTACTCAGTGCTTATGTTTTGATCTCAAAATAGAAATGACAACGCCACTCCTTAACCTTTCTCCTAAAGTTGTGGTAAGGTGGAGCATTTAATTTTTTTTTTTAGGATATTTTATAAAACAAACTGAAGAGAAATGTTTTCTATTGGAAAAATAGAAAAAATAGTGAATGGGATCAGAATGGTACCACATTTGATGGCCATTTGCCGAGAGACTGTGGAAGAGTCAGGTGAGATGCTTGAACTCTTCCAAACCCAAAGAGTGAGCTGAAGGACCCTGGTTTTGAGCAAAAGGAATAAGAAGTCATGGAACATTCAAGTTCACAATAACCAGCTTGATCCTGTTATCACAGTCTATTATTGGTTAATAGGGAGAGAGGGAGATGTGGCCCCAGTTGAATATGCTGAAGACGTCTTTTTCCAAGTGTTAAGATCAAATCCTCCCTAGCATGGGCAAAGGTTTCTCCTGAGATTCCGAGCTGGGCACGGCCCCTGGAAACTCAGGCATTCTGACCCAGTTTTTGAATTACCGGTTTCTGTTCCCCTACAGAGCTCTCAGCATGGCGGCTCCTCTACTTCACTTGCATCCACCAAAGTCTGCAGCTCGATGGATGAGAATGACGGCCCTGGAGAAGGTGATGAGCTTGGGACTTGGTATCTGAGGAGGCAGAGGATGGGTTGGCTAAATTTACTCCAAGAAACTGTAGCTTCTCAAGCAGAATGACGTGGACAAGGCTGAGCAGCTCCTGAGGGTCAATCACAAGGGGATAGGGTTGAATATGGTGCCCACCAGGGATTGGTATCTGCTCTGTGAGAATGGGAAGGGGAAGTTGGCCCATTTTGGAGACATTTCCCATCCTCTGAGGGCATATGTATACTAAGAAGGCCAGCTATTGCCTGCTTTGGAAATAAAAGGGGATCACTGGGATCATGGCTGTTTTTGTTTTCCCAAATCCTGTTCACTTTTAGTGTTACTTTAAGTGAACAAAGGCCATTCAAATTTAAAGACAATTTATTCTTTTGACTGTTGTAGTCTCACAGATGTACCCTAAATTAAGTGAACTCAATACATGAAAATATGGTTTTACAAAAGAATTGGTGGAAATTGCAAAAATATCCTTGAGCTAATTCACTGCAGAATGTCTCTGTGATGTGGTCAAATGATCAGGATTCCAGAAATGATTTTTTCACTAACTCACTGGATTGTTTTGGACAAGCATCTTCAACTCCCTGCATCTTACTTCCTCTCCTATGAAATGGAGATTGTGAATCACACCTATTTCCTTCCTGAAGGCTATTACCAGGTTCAAATCAACTACAGGGAAATATTTGGAAAAGATAAAAGTGATACCACCAAGCCACTGTTAAGGAATCTGCTTCTCTTATTTGTGTTAAATGATATGATTTAAATTTTTTTTTTTTTCCCAAAAAGTACCCTTTGGGAAGTGCTTTTGTTGTATTAAGTGAAATACGTGATTTACTGTGTAATTTATTTTCTGACTGCAATGCAACATCAGAATTTTTTGTACTTCCAGAAATATGAAAACCAGCCACCTAGACATCTCTTTTGTTCAATGTGTTTTGTATTTTTTAAATGAAATGAAATGGTTCTTGATTTAAACCTTTGGCTAAGGTTTTTTTTTTTTTTTTTTTTTTTTTGGAGTCTCAGTCTGTCTCTCAGGCTAGAGTGCAATGGCTCTATCTCAGCTCACTGCAACCTCCACCTCCCAGGTTCAAGCAATTCTCCCGCCTCAGCCTCCTGAGTAGCTGGGATTACAGGCATATGCCACCATGCCTGGCTAATTTTTGTATTTTTAGTAGAAATGAGATTTTGCCAGCTTGGCCAGGCTGGTCTCAAACTCCTGGTCTCAATTGTTCCACCTGCCTTGGCCTCCCAAAGTGCCGGGATTACAGGCATGAGCCACTGCACCTGGCCTGGCTGGGCCTTCTTAACCAAAAGTGAGAAAAGATACCTTTTATGAATAGTCAGGGGAAAAAATCCCAAGCCATGTGCTTTCAATGGGTGTCTCAACTCAGTGAATGCTCCCACCAAAAGGCAGGATGGAAGTACCTTCTTCCATTTCCCACCTGCAGGGTCACACTTGTACCCAACAGCCAAGGAGGGTTCCTTTCTTAGCCACATAGTAAAGAGCCTTAAGATTGTGTCATCTGGGAGTTGTTTTGTAAATCTGGGTGCTTTGCAGTAGACAAAACTTCCCTGGCTGAGTCCTTCGAACAGAGGCAAAATTGTGGCTTCTTTAGAGGGGTGAGATGGGGTTAGGGGGATTGGCTCCAGCCCTCACTTTATTCTAGAGACCACCTAGATGGCTTATAGCACGGTAAGAGGGAAATGTCACCTGTAAAGGGGTGAAGAGACTGTACCAACGCCAAGGACAAAAGTAGCAGCAGCAAATGTCCTACATTTGTTCAATACTTTCTAGAAATTTCATCCACTCTAGAATTCAGATTGATGCCAACCGTGTGTCATTATAAATCAAGAAGAAAGGCCCTCATGCAGATATCTAATGATTATCAGTCTCTATTTGATTATGAGTCTCCAACAACACAGAGCAAGTGTGAATACAAAAACTACTAAGAAAGCCCATTCACCCCCTAAAGTTTTATTTTGAGGAGAGATGTTTAGTCTCAGTTTATACGATGAAAGGTCGGAAGAGGAGTACATTAAGAAAACACACCAGGGTTCCATCACATTTTGCATTCAGGTTGCCTGAGGGAGAGCTGGGATTTATCACTTTAAAGCATGTACATTTTAGAGTCCAGCTATAAAAGGCTTTTTACACCCTTAAGATGTTAAAGGTTATTCAGTATATTTACGTGACCTAACTGTGGCTTATTTAGTTTTATGGCCTTAGATATTTAAAGCATTATTAGGCATTTGCAAAATATTTCAAAACGCATTTTCAGGGGGAAAATGTGTTGTGTTAGTGGCACTAACATAATTGAAACTACAACACTGTTCCATTCACAGACATAATAGATATTGTAATTTTAACTCAACATCTGCTATGCAGGTTGCTGGTGAGAACATTTGTCTAAAGTCTACTCATTGATACCGAGGACGGGTGGGCATCAGGGCTTAGTTCATAAGGAATTTTACGGAGATTTCCATTTCAGGATGTAGTAAAACTAACTGTCCAAACAGCAGGCAATTTTCATGCTTGTACAATGTCAAGCAGCCCAGAGACCCTTGCGAACTGCAGTTGCCGCCTGCGCCATACATGGGAATGCTATTTTTCTGTACACAGTGGGTATTCAGTAAACACTATTGATCAAATTGGCATGAAGTAAAAGGAGCAGAGCTTCCTCCTGAGAATCCCCACAGCATCAGAAAACCCAAGTTTCTCTTATATAGGTGGGAGTGGACCCCTTACGTTTCTTTTTATTTTATCATTTGTCTTAGTAAAATCTGTTGAGTATATACAATGTCAGCAAGGGAAGGAGGCAGTTGCCTCACTGTACAGAGAATGACATATTGATTCTGAATCCGTTCCAGTCAATTAGATGATACTTTTAAATGTTTCCTTGTGCAACATCTGTGTTCCCTTTTCTACCAATAAAAAAGTATTAATGATTCTTTCAGAAGTGTCGGAGGAGGGCTTCCAAATTCCAGCTACAATAACAGAACGATATAAAGTCGGAAGAACAATAGGAGATGGAAATTTTGCTGTTGTCAAGGAATGTGTAGAAAGGTGAGAAGAACATCATTTGCATCAAACCTTAAGGGTTACATTTGGCATTATGTTTTCCAAGATTGCGTCTCTATTTCCAGTCTGTGGTACATATGGAATAAGTTAGTGTCTCAACCCCACATGCAAAAGAATTTTTTGCCAAAGAAAGACCCATCTAGCAACAGATTTGAAAAATGTAGTGATACCTGGGGACAATCTATAAATTAAAGACTTTGATTTTTTAAAATGTACTCAGAGAAACGTTGCCAGCTTTTCAGGTAAGCCTTTTTATTGTTGTTAAAAACCATATTGAATAGTTTTTCTCACACACTTTGTGACATATTTTGTAGAGGTCAGAAAGTTCTTGTGAGAATTTGTGTCTGTAATGCATACTAGCAGAAGACGAAATGCATCAACAATCATTTTGAAAAGCTTTAAAATGCATAGGTGCTGACCCCAACAGAAGTGGTATTTAATGCATTAAGACGTGTTAAAATGAATGAACCCGGTACTCTGTGGGCCAAAGGGAAGGGTTTATCCTGAGGTTCTAGATATCTAATCGAGGACGTTAGCTGGTGGCTACTAGACGAAGAAGTGACAACCGATAAAGTTACAACCCAGCTACGGTGGCCTCAAGCCCTCTACTCGGTGTCACGTTTGGGTTTCTTTTCCCGGGCAGCTGCTTGCTTTGGGGAACCTGGTCAGCCAGCAGCTTCTCCTCAGGGCTGGTGGGCAGAATATTGAAAAGTCGGGGGAACTAGCCACTTTCCTTGAGGGACTGTGTCCTCTGGCTTTCTGGGGGCTGGCCTGGGGTGTACACACTTCCTTGTCACCTTTCTCTGCCCGCAGTGGGGCTGGACACCCTGCCCATTCTTAATCCTCTGAGAATCATGCTCCTAAGCTCCACTCAGAGAGGATGACTGAGGAGAGAAGACAGACGAGAAGGCTTTGGCCTGGAAGATCTAGACCTTGCCTCCACTATGGGCTTTGATTCAGAAGCACAGGTTCCTGCCATATTAAAGCTGGCAGTCTCTACAGAGCCCCACATCTCATGAGGGTTCTTCATTTGGCCAATAGCCACTTGTGTGCTCCCGGCACCCCTTGCGGCTCTTTGGAAGATGCTTCCCCAGCTCAGGTAGCAGAGCCCTCCTTATCGACCTTTGTGCACTGGATCTCAAACCTTGTTCTACTCCAACATGTCAGCAAGGCTGGGATATTCCCAACAGTGACAGAGACCCAGCTGAGCAGTCACTGTGTATCCAGGAGGGGCACGAGTCATAGGGAGCTTGAAAAATCCCTGAGTCCATGCTGCCAAGCCACGGTTCTCCTCTCTCCCTCTCATTCCCCCACCACTCCACAAAGCTTGGCCATTTGGCATATTTGTGCTAAGCATGAAAAATGTCCATTGCATCCCTGGGCCTCACACCTCCCAAAGCAGGAGCAACCTACGCTTTGCTGAACATAAACTATCTACAAAGCCCTTAATTTGTGACATTTTATTTAATTAACATGATACTTTCATAATATCAGTGTTGTTGTCTCCATGTTGTAGATAGAAAGCACAGACACATTAAGTGCCCAAGGTCAGTCAGCTAAGAAGTACTTAGCAAGACATAGGTCCGAGCCCAGCTCCAAAACCCACACTTTTAACCACTACTCCACTGCCTCTAGTAAGGAGTCTCCCATAAGACTCTGGCTTAGCTGAGCCAAAATCACGTACTTTCCCTTTGGCCCTGTACAAATAAGACTAAATTAATTAGGGAAAGCCATTCCTATGGTAATGGATAGAAGCGTGCATGCAAATGCATGTGTGCTTCTATAATTTTATATTTCATTGATGCTTTTACTGATAGTAAATCTAGCTCTTTTTGGCTTTATTTCCACTGTAGCAGAAAACCCCATTTCTAGCAGACTGCCATGCCCCTGAGCTGTGGGGTGTCTGGTGATTTGCCAGCATCCGTCATCTGTTAAGTCTGACATGGTGGCATGTGCTGTTTCTCCTAGCTAGTCCTCGGATCGGGCTGGTGTCTTAGTCCAACAGGGCTGGTCTTCTCACAATAGAAATTTCCCATTTCTCCACCCAGAATCAATTTGTTTCTTTCTCACTTGGATTGCGTTCATTTTGCATGAGTTCCTATCTTGGGTCTCACTGTATGAAACTTCAGAACCTAAACACCAGATTGCTCCATGAAGTTAGTATTCAGCTCCCGCTGAACGAGGACATATGGCATGTGCCCTCTCTCCCCAGAGGTATCACAAAACATTCTTCTAATATTTTCCAGAGGTCCAAGAAAATAAAAAGCGAGCTAAGAATGTTGTGAATGGCACACATTGCTTGTGGGTACATTCTGCTGTGTTTGGAAGGATGAATATGTATTACCAAGGGTGACTATGCCCCTCCTCTGCTAATCATATCCTGTCACAGGCAAGATTTATCTACAACAATGGACACAGTAACGATGTCTTTCTGTGGTCCTGTTCCAGCATAGTCTTTGGCAGCTAAGTCCATTTAGATTTCTGCCCATGTTCCAGGAGTAATTTCATGAGTGGTCTCTGGGGCATCCGGGACATGCTAAAGGAAGTTAGTGGACTGTGACTCCAGCTGGAAGAGACATGCTCTACTTTGAAGCTGTTTTGTGGAGCGTTTTGAGGCCCCATAGCAAACTCAAAAAGCAGGAAAGCACTAATGACCAGTCAGAGCACAAGTAGAGGGTGTGATGTGAGATGCCCTTCATCCCTAACTTTCCTGGCTCTGTGTGGACTAATGACCACACAAGCCAAGGGTAGGGGTGATATAGTCATGAGCAGGGAAGGTGCCCCTGGTGGCTCTTGGTCCTCTTCCCCACCTGCACCGCTGGAATTGCTTAGTGATATAGGCACCAGAGCTGAATTAAAATCCTTTCTGCGGATGCTTCTCTCTCTCCCTCCGGCACCTATAAACCTGAGGATGTGTGCAGCCAAGATGCTGGCTCTAGCAGTGAACATAAGCAGGCTCAAACCCACCAGAACAAGCTGAGACCTTCGGGTCACCAAAATGCATTGCTTCCTCCTAGAAAATCTTCAAAATTCGCAATAACCTCAACAAAGCAACTATGTGTCTATAGTTTGAAAGCGTTTCCGTCGGAACTGAGATTTGGAGGATGCCTTGTGCTGAAGCTTAGATCACTGCTCTTGGCTAGTGGATTACTGTTCTTCCTTCCTTCCTTCCTGAGGAGCCTCTGGCTCCTGACAGCCATGGGGCCCTTGTCAAATTCAAAATAAAATTCTACTTGGGAGCCGTCTGACAAGGCACTGTGGAATACCTCAGTTCTCTGCTCTTGGCAGTTATCTCTTTACGGAGGAGGCTGAGATTGGGCTTTGTTAGGATTACTTGGTAAACAAAGGGTGTGTTACTAACTCCTTTTTGCTGGTGTTGGGGGTGGTATTCCTGTCATTGTGCTAACTGCCACCATCCTCTGGAGTTTCCACAATATGTGCAGAGCACCTCCTAGTTCAGGCTCATGCTGGGCCCTTCTGGGGTTAGAGAGAGAGACAAGACACAGCCTCATACAGAGAACTTTACCCACAAACAAGGATTGCCATGAAATTCAATGAATGCTATGGGAGAGGACTGCTCGGGAGCTGCCTTTCCTTCTCCATACACTCTTTTTTTAAATCCTTCAAAACACAGTAAATAACAGCAACAAGAGAAACCATGTTAGCTCAGAACATCCCAATCTTTGCTAGCCATTTCCACACCACCACCTTTTTTTGAGACAGGGTCTTGCTGTGTTACCCAGGCTGGAGCGCAGTGGCAAGATCATATAGCTCATTGCAGTCTCAAAGTTCTGAGCTCAAGTGATCCATTCTCCTGCCTTGGCTTCCCGAATAGCCAGGAGTATAGGTGCACACCGCCATGCCTGGCTAATTTTTGTGTTTTTATTTTTTGTAGATGGGTCTCACTATGGTGGCCCAGGCTGGTCTCAAACTCTTGATCTCAAGTGATCCTCCTGCCTCAGCCTCTCAAAGTGCTGGGATGACAGGTGTAACCACCGTGCCTGGCCCATTTCTTTTTTTGACAAGCATTCTGTTACACTCTCTGGGTGAGGGGTGCAGTGGGCAGAAGACTGGCCTGAGTTGAGAATCACTAAGTTAAACAAGACAGCTGTCTCCAAACCATTTTTTGCACAAACACCAAAAGTTGGATTTATTTGAAGTTTGTAAAATTTGAAAATTTCCCTCTAGTAGTTTGGGTTCTAACCTTGGGTCACATTTAATAAGAAGGCAGCCTTACAAATTGATTTCCCATAGTCAAGGAGGAAGACAAAGTTTTCTGTTGCTGCTGTTTTTGTTGTGGCAAAGAGGGTTCCGTAAAAGGTCAAGAACGTTATTTCAAAAACAAGCAAGTAAATGGCCTGTATTCCCCTCACCAGTAATCAATCAGGTCATCTAGGATTCTTCTCAGTACACTCAAATGTAGAATCCTTGAAGACAAGGATCAGGTCTTGTTCCCCTCTGAATCCACCAAAGAGCCCTGCATCCCACTGTTTGCTGAATAATTACACAGGCACAGCAGTCCTCAGAGTTCCAGGTATGTAGGAAGGCAAATTCGTTATATAAGATTCGATTTCTTGCCAAGTGTTTTCACTTAAAGCAGACACTTACATTCTTATTCTTATGACACACATTTAGTCCTAACACCTGTTTTCAGGCTCACTTTCTAGACTAGCTACTTTCCTGTAAACCTGTGCTTCTAGGAATTAATTTTTATTATGTGGCTTTTATTATGGATTTTATTATATGGCTTTATAGTTCGACCCTCAAGGAATCAAAAAAGAAAAGGTGCAACATTAATTTGGTGGGTCCTCTATGGAGCCCATTGTCCGCTGTGAAATGTGAGTAGACGTAATGGAAGGTTTAATCCTATTACAAAAGGTTCTGTAGTGGAAATCCACAAGGCGTTTGTTCCTAGTAAGCCCTAGGTTTGCTGCCCTCTTCCCCTCAGCTGTAGGCTCAGGACAGAACCTGCTTCCTTGGCCTGCTGGGAGCCAACACACCCTCTGGCTCACTAGGGATCCGGCTTCTTGTCTGACTGGCTGTAGAGGGGGTTCAGCCCTCCTGTGCTCTACACCAGCCCTGAGGATTGAGTGCTTTAAAATTACTCCTTCAAGGGAAAAGAGCAGCAAATGGCAAACAGGAGGAATCACCAAGCTAAGAAACCACTTTCTCTTCTGACCAGCACGGTCCTGTCCATCCATCTCCTTTGTGGAGGTGGTGAAGGGAACGGCAGCTTTTATTTTTCAGCCTCACAAACGTCCCTTCTTGCTCTCTGGCCCAGCCTGGGATTGCTGATGGTTATCCAGGCAGGCAGTGCAATGGTCTAGATTCCCTGCCATCCAATGGCACATGTTAAGCCACATAGGAAATTGCTCAAGTATTCCAACCTGAGATTTGCTTTATCATAATTTTTTAGTGATTTATGAAAAGCAGAATCCAGAAACACTTGGGTTTTTAGTTTTCCTCTTGATTAAGTATTTTCAAGTTTGCAGACAAACTCTACAGGAGCCTCTTAAGAAGCAGCTACTTAAAGGGACCCTGTGGTCTTATAGGATGTGGAGCTTCTACAGTGAAGAATCTCTTCACACGTGAATCATGTCACTTTCTCATTTTCTCATTTATGTTTGCCCTTACATTTTAAATTTCCCTGTCACCCAGGCTGGAGTGCAGTGGCATGATCTCGGCTCACTGCGGCCTTCACATCCTGGGCTCGAGCAATCTTCCTGCCTCAGCCTCCCAAGTAGCTGGGATTACAGGCATGCAACACCATGCCTGGCTAATTTTTGTACTTTTTTAGTAGAGTCAGAGTTTCACCATGTTTACCAGGTTGGTCTCGAACCCCTGACCTCAACTGATCTGCCCACCTGGGCCTCCCAAAGTGCTGGGATTACAGGCACGAGCCACTGCGCCCAGCCCACATTTTAAATTTCTAATGTTAAGTATTTTGGTTTACCTCTTCCTGCAGTGCCTTCTCCTCCTCTACCCCCCAGTCTTGCTGGTGGTCTGGTGTTTATGTGGGAACATCTAGCACACCAAGCCCTGCATTTAGCCACAGCCTGGCTCACACCCCATCATGGCCTCTCTGCCCAGCCATGGCTGATCCTTCAGCCATGATCTGAAGGATCAACAGAGACAGTGGTAGGGGCATCCTTGGGCTTCTAGTCCTTCTCCTTCCTGAGTGAAAGCTATGGGAATTCCTCTGGACAGCTGCATATCTGCAGGAGGGGAGCCTCGAAGCAAAGGGTTTACCTTCTACCGGCTGAACCCCAAAGCCTTCTAGTGAGGAAAAGAAGCTTCAAAGTCATTATCTTGTGATTTTATTCAGCAGATAGAATCATAATTCAGTGTTCACTGTTTTTTGAGGCTGGCACCATGAAAGGGACTGGAAATGTCACGGAAGAAGCATTTTTAGAAGTAAATGACGTGAAAAATTTCTAAAATGCCCTCAAAACACATTAATGACTGGCCTGTTGATTTGCTTAGAGGCAAATCATTTTCTTGCTATAACCATATAACTAGGAAATCTCATTTAATTCACCATACTGAAGATTTTAAAGCCCTGTTTTAAAAGCGTGTTCTTAATTAACCTCATTACTATTTGTGTCCATTGGATCCACAAAGTTGGCTCTAATGGATCCACAAAATTGACTCTTATCTATAGGTAAAAAGCTAGGCTCTCTCAATTTCACACCAGAAATAAAACAGCAATGCTTGTGAAGTCGTAGTTTACTATGATTATGAAGTATGCATTGTGCCCTTTAATAATAGACGTGTTCTTGTGTTTGTCTCTACAGTATCTTAGCAATGTTAGCACAAATTAGGAAGCTGTTTAAAGGTAGCGATAGGACTAAATCCTTCCTCCTACACCTATCACAGCGGAGGGGCAGCATTGACTGTCCTATGCAGGGAGCAGGGACCTCGAGAACTGAGAGTCTGATTTTAATGCTGCCATGTGGCTTTGGGGAGTGAGTGGATTCTCATTGTCACCTTCATTTTCTTTCAATGAAATGAGACACCCCATAAAAGGGCCCGGGGTCCCAGGAAGCTCTGAAATAGATTTTATCCCTTTCTTTACATCTTGACCATATCATCCATGAGTTCTTCAGCAGAACTCACACAGGCTCTCACACTGAACTGAGGTCTAAAGAGCGTGGACTGCTTTCTCTAGAGTCTTCAGTGTGATTGTGTGAACATTCAGAAAACAGTCACAGGTGCCCTGGGTGGATAGAGAACCTCAGGAGAGACTTGAGGCAATGGGAATGGCAGAAACTCATCTCTGCTTTAGGCTGCCACTACATCACTTCAGAGGGAAGGGGAGGGAAGAACAACCTGGAAGCAGGAGGAGCTAAGACGCAGTAGCAATACTAGTGTTTTGTTTTGTTTTGTTTTCAGAGCAGGAGTGGAAGTTTATTAAAAAGCTTTCCGACAGTAAGAAAAGGCAGGAAAGTACACTTGGAAGAGAGACAAGTGGGCAACTTGAGGAGCAAAGTGCCAGTGCTAGTGGTTTTATTACAAGTATGGCAACATAAACAGCCCAAGATTTCTCTATGCCAGCAGACTTACTGTCCTTACACTTGGTCAGTCCATCAACATTTACGTATTTATTTGTTTAAAAAAAAAAAAAAAACAGAAAGGAAATCCTTTCACCAAATATTTACAACATGACACAAGATCTATGGGGTAGGAAATTGATCCCTGACAAAATAATTCAATAGATTTGAAGTTAAGTTTTATGTTAAAAACACAAACTTTCTCTTTGCAGATCGACTGCTAGAGAGTATGCTCTGAAAATTATCAAGAAAAGCAAATGTCGAGGCAAAGTATGTATAAAATTTGTTCTTATGAGATAGAGGGTTCAAGACGTCAAAAGAAACACAAAGATCAGCTCCCAAATAAACATAAGTTCACCCTAAGGGTTGAATTTTGCTGGAATAGAATGTTATACACTTACTAGAATATAACTTTATGTATATCCCTAGGATAAAAGTTATTTGGAATGATTATATATGATTTATCTTCCTTATCTTTTTGTTTGTTTACTCTCTTCCCTTCTTCATGTGATCTAAGTTTCATCTCATTCTTTGCTATGAAACTGTAGTTATCATGATAGGTTCTGAATTTATAAGCATTATGTAAGGACCTCCACATCAGTTGACAATTCTAGGCTATATGTGAATATCAGAATACAAGACAGGCTCATTACATTTTACCAAAATGCATCTCTCTTGACCCTTACATAGTATAGTTGTATTCATTGAGTTAGCTCTCCATATGTTTTGTGTGGAAGCTGATGAAGATAACTTTTCCTTTGGACAGGAGCACATGATCCAGAATGAAGTGTCTATTTTAAGAAGAGTGAAGCATCCCAATATTGTTCTTCTGATTGAGGAGATGGATGTGCCAACTGAACTGTATCTTGTCATGGAATTAGTAAAGGTGTGTATTTTGGAAAAAAAGTAAGCCTTTATTGATGGCACCGCGCTTGCCTATATTCTAGAGCTCTTTTCCTTATTTTCTCTCACCAATATTCAGGTTCCCATTTCTGGGTATTGGCCCAGTGATTAGGAATGTTCACAGGAGAACTGTACACAAGGACTCAAGTCCCAGCCTTGGCACAAAGAGGCCCATGACCTTGGGTCTACCTCTTTATGCCTCAGTTTCAGCATATGTAAAGTGAGAATACTAATAATACCTGCTTAATGGTGTTTTGTGGGGATGAAGAGATAGCTCCCACCAGTTTGTGTGACACACAAAGTATTAGGTACCAATACAGTTGTCATTGTTGTAATGGAAAATCATTCACTTTTCCATGAACTATATCCAAAGGTACCAGCCATCTTGTAAAAACAAGCTTTAAACTTTTAGTCACCAACATAATGGGAAAATAGCGCTGTCCTAATAATGATGTGAATAGCGCACTGACTTTCAGTGAATGTCGTGACCATCTCATCCTGTCACATAATATTACCTTCTTATTCTATGAAAACAGAGACTATGGGAATAGCCAATTGATGATGGTTGAATGGAGATGAAAAGTCTCTTACTCTCCTTCCATACATTTGACACTTTCAGGAATTAGAAGTTTTAAAAAATGTCATGCTTCATTTTCATGAAGCTGTTGTGTTCTCAAGTCTTTTCTAGTATATTCATCAAATTTAAGGTTTTTTTTTGTTTTTTTTTTTTGAGACAGAGTCAGCGCTCTGCTGCGCCGCAGGCTGCGAGCTGCACAGTGCGTGCAATCTCGGCTCACTGCAAGCTCCAGGCCTCCCGGTTCAGCGCCATTCTCCTGCCTCAGGCCTCCCGAGCTAGCAGGAACTACAGGGCTCGCTGCCACCACGCCCCCTGCTAATTTTTTTGCGGTAGTTGTTAGTAGAGAGTGGGGTTTCACCGGTGGTGAGCCGGGATGGGTCTCGGAGTCTTGCCTGACTCGTGCATCCGGCCCCGCCTCCCAAAAAGTGCTGGCGGATTACAGACATGAGCCCACAGCCACGCCGGCCGGAGACTAACTGAAGGTTTAAGTAATGTCTACCTTAGTTGGAGACTGTTGCACCGCCTTCTGCATCAGCTGTGAGCACCGCCAGGGGGCGCCTCAGGCTCCCAGGGCATGTTTGGAATCACTGCTGACTTGAATGTGAGGTTTTCTCTTAAAAATTCAAGACAAGGAAAGCATTTAGTAAGCTAATCTGTGATGATATGATAAATGTTCATTCTAGGGTCTTTAAGTTTTTGTTGTTCAGAGTTGTTTCACCTTAGACATATCGGCATTTTCTTTAACTTAGTGATTATTTGTATTTATAGCTGAAACCTATTTTTAGTCTACTTCAAATTAGGACTTGTTTCTTTCAAAGAATGGGAGCCTTTTTGTAGTAACAAGGTTATCGTCATGTTTGAGGCTGAGGGAGGTAAAAACATTAAACTGATAATCCAATAAAGAAAAGTCGGCCTGGCACGGTGGCTCACGCCTGTAATCCCAGCACTTTGGGAGGCCGAGGTAGGCAGATCACGAAGTCAAGAGATCCAGACTAGCCTGGCCAATGTGGTGAAACCCCGTCTCTACTAAAAATACAAAAAATTAGTCGGGCGTGGTGACGGGCGCCTGTAATCCCAGCTACTTGGGAGGCTGAGGCAGGAGAGTCTCTTGAACCCGGGAAGCAGAGGTTACAGTGAGCCGAGATTGCGCCATTGCACTCCAACCTGGGCAAAAAGAGCGAAACTCTGTCTCAAAAAAAATAAGAAAAAGAAAAAGAAAAGATAAGTTGATTTCATTTGAATAAAGAAAAAATATGAAGATTTTCCTGTTGGTGCTTTATTATCAAATTATCTTTTTGCCAACATTGTAAATTATACTTTCCCTAGTACCAAGGAGACTTTTCCAACAATGTTAATTTTAGACTACCAACTTCAAGCCATTCTGTTGCCCTTCTGTGTGCTGTTAGAATTTGAATACCCCCCTGTTATTACTGCCTTACCCCACTGTTGGCTGATTTTGGAGTGCTGAGACTAAATGAAATTTCAAGATGGCAAAGGCTCAGGCACTCTGAATGGGGAATTTTGTAAGAAATCTTAGTCTGACTCTCAATCGTGTGCTTGGTTAGGTGACTATGTTAAGGTCCTCGTTACACTTAACTGCCTTTGTGAATTTTCTCTGCATCACCAAGATACCCTAAAAAGGCCATAGAAGGTCCCCGTAGCCCAGCACTGGGACTGTCAATTGTGCTGCAAGATCCTACCCTTCGATTTAATCTCACCCAGAATGCCCTGTGGGCAGCTCGAGAAGCTTCCCAGGGAAGTGAAGGCCAGCCCCAGGCTTGACTTGAAAGACTCCCAGGACTTTTCCACTGAGACATGTGGGTGGGGTGTGCTTCTCAAACCCTCAGGGCCCAGTGATGTGCCAAAGAATGCCTGAAGCTCTTAGACAAACAAGGCTCCTGTTTCGGAAGGCAGTGGATCAGCATGAAATTCCATACTGATCAGGCGCAGGACTTTAGCCTTCTGCCTGCCAGAGGCGGTGCACATGCAGGCTGCCTATGTGTTCAGAGGAAGGCAGGCCTTGCGGAGGAACTGGGCCTGCAGCTGGGCCCTGAGAGAGCAATGGGAATTAGAAAACTGAAGGGGAGGAGACAGGACACTTCAGGAAGGGGGCTCTCAGGAGGACAGGCTTGAGGACAGAGATCTTGGCCTGTTCGGATGGCTAGGGAAGAAATATCCTGGAGCATGAGGGTCACTTTTTTTTTTTTTTTTTTTTGGCAAGAGAGGAAATTAAACAGGGTGGAATGAAGGTTGGGGCAGAACATAGAAAGCCTCCTCCTTTTGGCTGTGGGAAAAGAATGGTGATTTCTTGAAGAAAGAAAGAAAATAGTGACATAATGTGTGGGAAGGTAGCAGTCGGTGTGCAGGATGCTTTGGATAAAGAACTCATGGAGGGAAGCAGAGCGGATTGTGAGACCACATGACAACAACCCAGGGATGAGGCAACAGAAGCGTTTGGCAGAGTAGGAAGGCCCAGATGGCTGCGAAGGAAAAACGTGTCCAAGAGAGGACCGATAAGACCTGTTGACTGCGTTGTTGAGGACAAAGAAGAAAGGAGCCAGATGCACGCCTGTAATCCCAGCACTTTTGGGGGGCCAAGGCAGGAGGATCACTTGAGGTCAGGAGTTGGAGACCGGCCTGGGCAACAAAGCGAAGCCCCATCTCTACAAAAAATAATAGTAATAATTAGCCGGGCATGATGGCCTGCTCCTGTGGTTCCAGCTACTCTGGAGGCTGAGACAGGAGGATCACTTGAGTCCAGGAATCTGAGTGCAGTGAGCCATGATTGTGTCACTGCACTCCAGCCTGGGTGACAAAGCAAGACTTTGTCTCTTATAAAAAGGGACATTACAAGATGCCAGGAGCCCAGGTAACTGGGACTGGTGGAATCTTTGCAGGGTCTCCATATACAGCCACACATGCCCTGTGGTGGAACTCCAGGGTGCTGTTCACATAGAGCACGGTGACTGTCCCACCTCCTCAAGTGGTACAGAGACAACCTGAAAACCTGTGTGTAGCAGCCTTACCTTTGAGAGAAGCAGAAAGTTGAAAAAACTATTCATTTTGAAAAAAAAAAAAAAAAATCTGTGTGCTTAGCTCGAGAACCGTTGCAGCTTTGGGGATAGTGAGAGAAGCCTCCAGAGTGGAGACTATACAGGGGTGCAGAGGGCCCAGGCCCAAGAGGCAGATTTGAAAATCATCAGCCTACGGGGACTATCTTTTGCTTTAGCTATTTAAAAAGGAAAAACTGAGTTCCTTAGCACATCAGGTAACAGATGATCACAGTTGGTTACGGTGCGTAGCAGTTTGGTGCACTGTAGGCAAGAATGATGCACATACTGATAGTAAACCAGACCCCAATTCTCTGAAAGGGTTTTGAATAAATGGTACTTAGGTTGAAGCTTAAAAATCATTGCATTTTACCAAAAAGCAATATATTTTAAAAAGGAACAAGGGAAACAAAAGTTCAGATGAATAACAGTCCTAGAAAACTTTCTTTGAGATTTCCCCCCTCTTCCTCCCTCTTTTATCTGGCTCATCTTTGAAATGACAGTTTCTAGTCCTTTTCTTTGTTCCTTACAAAGAAGCACAATATTGAAAAAGAAAACACTACGCCCACTCCCAAAGAGCTAAATGTAGCGTATGAAGGGGATTATGTGTGTGTGTGTGTGTGTGTGTGTGTGTGTGCGCGTGCGTTTTAATAATTTCACTAGGCAGTAGAACATTTTCAGTATGCAGTTTGCAGTATTACCTGTTCCTCACTGGAGGAGGTTAAGGATTACGAATTTGAACTCTGGCTGGCAGTCAATGTGAGGCAGGTAGCATGTGCCACTGGGATCTTCATGTGTCACAGGCCTCTGCCCTGGGGATCCAGCTGCATCTCCTCCTCCCCTAGCTGGGAGCTGTGGAAATGGCCTTGTGTCTGGTGGTGGAGAATCCTCACCCTGCCCCTGTCTTTGAGCTCTGGGGGAAATGCCGCTGGCTTTTGTAGTGGGTGGAGAAATCACCATTCAGCCTTCGGGCAGGAAAAGCCCTTAGGAACCCAAAGATTCCACATCCATTCTTTCTGTCCTTTGTGGTTTGTGAGTGACCTCAGCAGGTGACACCACTGGCCCATCTGTTAATGTGCTGCTCCACCTTCTGTTCTCTTCTCAGGGGGGAGACCTTTTTGATGCCATTACTTCCACTAACAAATACACTGAGAGGGACGCCAGTGGGATGCTGTACAACCTAGCCAGCGCCATCAAATACCTGCATAGCCTGAACATCGTCCACCGTGATATCAAGCCAGAGAACCTGCTGGTAAGAGGAATTCCACCTACAGGGCATCCTGAGTTCCAAGAACTCATCAATGAATATGAATATTTCTTTTTTCTTTTCTTTCTTTTTTAAAAAAATTACCTGAAAGGTTAATTTCCAATTAGCCTTCAGAATCTCGTTGGAAACTAGCCTTTTAGGTTGATCTAGATGAGTTAATGCACCCTTAAAAACACCTGATTTGTTAGCAAATAAAAACCAGGCACAAGAATGGTAACTGAACTTATAAAGGGTAGGGCTGTATTGAATACCTCGGGCTAGGACAAGATAGTAACAAGTTACACAGACACAGATGTCATTTATCTCAGGCGCTTTTATGTTAGAAAGTTTTTACTTGCCAGTTGGGGCAACATAGTGAGACCCCCATCTCTACAAAAAAAGAAAAAAATTTTTAATTAGCCAGAGATTATTGTAGTGTGTGCCTGTAGTCCCAGCTTTTCAGGAGGCTGAGGTGGGAGGATCGCTTGAGGCCAGGAGGTCAAGGCTGCAGTGAGCTGTGGTCACACTACTGCACTCCAGCCTGGGTGACAGAGTGAGACCCTGTCTTGAAAGAAAGAGAGAGAGAAAAGGAAGAAAAGAAAAGAGAAAAGAAAAGAAAAAAGAAGTTTTTACTTGGGGAAAAAAAGGAAGCCCTTTTAGACTTTTTCTGAGTCTCCCAACTTTATAGCTCAATCATGTGATCCAAAACCTAAAAGAAAAGAATTATAATGGGTTTTAAGACTCTAGCCCCTTAGCATAAAACAATTTCGAAAAGACTAATTTTAAAACCAAAGACATCCTTCCCCCTACTTTACACGATTTGATTTGCTTTTCATGTACTCCACATCCCTGTGGAAACCTTGAGAGATCTCCACAAAAGCAAATGGGGGTCCTTCCTCACCCAGTTATTAAGGGAAATGCAGAGGAAAAAGAGAAGAGGTAGAGACTAAGTATGCGGCACTTCACTGGGAAATATGGGAGTAATGTAAATGTTGCTGGCTCTTCAGGCTGGAATTTTAATGAAATATATTTCATTTCTATATACTGTGCATATATATATGTGTTTTCCCAATGATGCTAGTTCTTCTTTTACTTTCATTATCCACCCCTGAGCATCATGTATAATATATGACTTCTGTTACTTTGCCCATCTCTTCAGAAATCTGGGAAAAGAGGATTCTCTTTCTAAAGTAGTGTTTCTCCAGGGTGGTCTAAAGACTCCCTGAATCAGAATTATTCCCAGATGCCTGCTAAAAATGCAAATTCTGGGCCTGGATGCAGCCCTACCAAATCAGAATCTGGTGACTGAAGACAGCTACAGAAATCCACGTGGCAGCCAGCTCCCCCAGGTAACCTGCATACACACTCAAGTCTAAAAGCACGTGAGCCACCCAACTCCCATGACACAAATAAAAGCTAGTAAGATCTGCGATGACGGAGAACCATCTATGTACTTGGCCCTGTGCTAACGTCTTTATGGTCATTATCTCATTTCATCCTCGCAGCAACCATATAGGGTAAGTTCTATTACTATGTCATTTCATAGGTAAGGAACATGGGTACTTAGAAGTTAAATGACCTGCCCACAGTTGGAACAGTTCTTAAGTAGAAGAGTCAAGGTCTCAACCTAATTCCGACTTCCAGAGCCTTAGCTCTTATCACTACACTACAGTAAGCTCTGCGTTAAGGACAGGTACTGAGTACTTGCTGTGTCAGGTACTGTGCCAGGGAACAAGAGAGACACATGTCTTCGTGAAGTTGACACTGAAGCCAAAAAGATAGGCATTCAAGAAATAAATATGCACGCAATTAGTTCATTGCAATTACGCTGGTAATCTTGTAGCTACTGGCTAATAAAAGGCAGCCGAGGTCAAGTGACTGAGCCCTGACTTAATTGCACCTTAAATTCCTCATCTCCACAGTAGCCTAAACATTCTCTTCTGCATAGTTGCCTCCATCAACTGCAGCAATTTTCTCTCATCTGCACTCATTTTTCCTGTGTCTTGAATTGTGTAGGATTGTCTCATGGGAACGGACTTACAACTGGGCCTTTGTTTAAAAACTTCTCTAAGCTCCCAGACTTCAGCGATGGAAAATTAAAGTTTCATTTCCTTTCCTTTTTGCTTTTCCTGCTCAGTTTTGTGTACCCATTGTTCACTTACTCCTCTCTGAAGTGTTATCCATTTCTGTAAATGCCATAAGTGATTACATAGGAGTGCACTTTTACTAAAATTACAATTTACGGGATACTTCTAACGTATTATGCTGATTCAAACATATTTTACTTTAAATTACCATAAAAGAAAAAAAGTTCTCTCCTTTCTTTTTCCTTTCTCTTCTAATTTAAGAAGCTGAACTATATAGAGAAGCAATTGCAGTCATTTATAATATAGGTTTAAAATATCTATATGAAAAACTAAAGAGATTTTATTATCCATTACGGTGATTTCTGACTGTAGGGATTAGGGGTTGGTGAATTTTGTAGGTATAAATCTATTACAGGATAAAATAGTTCAAATAAGTTGAGCAAAACTTAACACAACTTATTCTGTCCTGGTTTAACAAAACTAGGATGATGTCACTAATTGCACAGGAGATGACTGTTGATTTCACATTCAGTGGAGAGTTGTGGAAATAACAGAACTGTCACAGAAGGTAGACCCTCACACACCCAGGATTTATAGTCAGACGGACAAAAGTTCAAAACCAGGTGGTTCACTCTTCCACTGACTGGTCTTATGACCTTGAGGAAGGTACCTCCTTCAAGCCTTCTTTAAGGGAATTTGATGAAATAAAGAGATAACACATAACTATTAATTTCCTTTTAAAATTTCCCCTTTCTTTGTAATTAAAAGTGAAATTAAATTATTCCTAAAATAAAACAGCCTAATGATAATGTTGAATGTAGTGAAAATCACTTTTAACCCTTTTAAAATATTGCTTTAGAAATTTTACTGTTCACCCATGCATGGATTTGCCACCTCATGGCAAAATGTAAAGCTATAGACTATTTTTGGAAAATGTTATAATAAAGTTAATGTAAAGATTTGGAATCCATTTACTTATGATAGGGAAACTTACCAAATACATAAAAAGACTTCACAGCATACTTTGTTTTACTACTTTATTAAAAGGCTTATAAAACCCTTCTAAATTGTAAGACTGACAAGATTTCTGTTAGGTAAGTGTTAGATTAATATTTGTTATAACTAGCAAAGTATTTTTAATACATATCTAATTCAGCTATAGATTTCATTGTATGCAGTATAATTGTGTATATAGAACTTTTAGCGTTTTTTTATCTTTAATTCTTATAGAACAGCATAAAAATGTAGCTTGGCCTTAAGGATCTATATTGATTGTATGAATGATTTGTTTAACTCTAGTGTTTGATCAGGTTGAAGTATTTTGATGAGAAAATATGATTTGACTTTCAGGAAAGTTTCCAGCCACATTTTAGGTGAAAACTAGGTACTGACCCAACGAAAAATACCCCTTATTAATTTATTATTGTATTTAACTAAAGTTTTTCTACCTAAATTGATCATGCCCATGATTTTATATGGTTCTTGTTGCTTCACTTGTTGTCATGCCTGGTACTTAATAATTGTATGGACAGGTGGATGTCAAAGTGGATGAGCGGAATGAGTGAGTGAATGAGTGATACTTCTTTTTTTTTTTTTTTTTTGAGACGGAGTTTCGCTGTGTCGCCCAGGCTGGAGTGCAGTGGTGCGATCTCAGCTCACTGCAAGCTCCGCCTCCCGGGTTCCCGCCATTCTCCCGCCTCAGTCTCCGAGTAGCTGGGACTACAGGCGCCCGCCACCTCGCCCGGCTAGTTTTTTGTATTTTAGTAGAGACGGGGTTTCACCGTGTTAGCCAGGAGGGTCTCGATCTCCTGACCTCGTGATCCACCCGCCTCGGCCTCCCAAAGTGCTGGGATTACAGGCTCGAGCCACCGCGCCCGGCCTTTGAGTGATACTTCTTTAAACAGAGGACAGAGCCGCCTGGCAAGCCCAAAACATTCCCAACTGGCCTGTTAGACGGAGTTCTCACACTGGCCTCAGTATAAACTTCACTGAGCAGTGGGAGAAAACATGATGCTTCCCCAGAGGGGCTTAGGCATGGGACCACTGTGTATGTATGCGTGGATGTGTGTATGTGTATATGTATGTGTGTGTGTATGCCATGATAGTTTATGACTGAAGGAACTTTCTGCTTAATTAAAAAAAAAAAAAAAATTAATACCTTCAGTTTACACAAGTCACCACTAGATGGCAAGCTTGTACCCTCAGCAGCAAAAACCATCATTAGCAGCTTGTGTTTCTTCCAAGGACCTGGGCAGGTCTTTCAAAAATGTGTACACAGGTGCCTCCTCCTTATAAAATTGAATCTTTACTAACAAAACTGTAGCTCACATCACTAGTTTTATTAGGTTCCAGAACCAAGCATAGTCATTTTCTTCAAATATAAACATTCAAAAATCTTTTCCCTCCCAAAGTCCCCAAGAGCCTCTAGTAGAAAAACTGCCTCTCCTTGGATAGAAACTCTGTGTTCAAGTGTTTGTGCCTGCTCCCAGCTGCCCATCAAAATGACACGTGCAACTCATGGTCGTTGTTTTCACACAGTGGATTATATCTAGCAATAAGCTAGTCCTGTTCCACTAAAGTGACGATGACAGGTTGTGCTCCAGCTCTTCCTAGTTTTCAAGTCCATGCTCACAAGATAACATCTTTCCTTCACCTTAATCCCATGACTCTTAATTCCTCAAAGAAATCCATTTGGTGATGGGATAGCTAACTGCACTGTTGGACAAGATGAGTCCACAGAGAGAATGGGTCTAAGGTCATGGACAATAACACAGAACTTGAGCCCTCAGAGTGTATTGACTAATGGATTGGAGGTTACCCAAAGGAAGGGAGCCAGTGATCTTCTGTGAGTCTGGTGCCAATCCTGCCCTACTCATCAGTATCAGTGACTCCAAATGAAAATGAATTATACCAATGACAGAAGTGAGATCCAAAAATATTTTTGGCTCTATAAAGGTTCAAAATTGGTAAGAAGAAGTTAAACAAGAGATACACATAAATCTCTAGAGACTAAGTTAGTTTTGGTGTAGTTGTGTTATTGGCAATTACAGAAACAATAATGGAATACTTGGCCTGACTGCAGGTCCAAAGGCTATTAGTTGACCTGGAGAAGGCTGTTCGTTCAGTGTGAATCTCAGTATGACAAGACTGCTAAAAATATTCATATGCCCTTAGACTTCTTTCCCTGAAAGAGTCAAGAGAGTCCTTGGCGCAGCTTACCATGTTACCCCTTATGGTAATAATTTGAACACATTCTGTCTGGGCCTGGGGTTGACCCAGAGAAGGGATGCACCACTTGAGGCATGGTGGTTCTCATCAAATATAGGAAAGGCTGCCACATGGAAGATGGGATAACTTTCTTGTACTGTATTGGACAGCACGGAACTAAAATTAAAGAGACGATATTAGTGGGCAAGAGATTTAGGGTTAACTTTAGAAAAAGTTTTTAATAATGTAATTTCTTTGAAATTTAAATGTCCTTTATTACTGGTAGCTTGTTGTCATTGTAAGTGTCCAGGCAGAAACTGAATGATCCTTTTTTGGGGGGAGGTGTTTAGAAAAAAAATTCTAGTCTCTGAATCTGCATGGAAGTTGAGGGAAAATAGAAGACACAACATTTTCCTAAAGCATTATTTAGTACCCTAATTGGCCAGTTACTGTACTAAGTGTTTACTGGGGGCTCTTGTTCAAAGACCTGTGATTTCATCAGGGAGTTGAGGACAGGAAGGAAAAGATATTCCTTTAAGAAGACATTGATTTTCACCTTGTGTCACCTTGGTGGGTCTGTGTTTGTCTACTTCACTGCTCCTTTTTGCTGTCATTAAGAGATGACACTCATTTCTTTCTAAAACAACATAGCCTTATCAGACTAGCAAAAATTAAAAATAGCATACAATGATGGCAAAGTTAAGAGGATAACAGTTATCTCACATGTGTTGGTGGGAGAGTCACTTGACGGAACCTGTCAGAGACTCAATTTGGTAATATATAACCGAAACCTTCAATAACACGTGTGCCTCGTGACCAAGTAATTCTACTTCCAGAAATGTAACCTAAGAGGAAGAAACTGGATGTGTAGCTATCCAGAGGGATGTTCATGTCAGGGTTTTGCAGTATGGGGAAAAACAAAGACAACAAAACCCAAACAACATATATGGAGATAACTTATCTCAGGGCACTGATGAATTAAATAGTGGCACAATGGTGGTTAGACCACCAATAGTGTTAGGACATGCTGGTTAGACTCTTGGACTCAGACGTATCTGAGTTTAAGTTCTAGCACTGCCACTTATTTGCTGTGTAACATTGGGTAAATTACATCTTCGAATCTCAATTTCCTCATCTGCAAAATATGAGTAAAAGTGCTAGATTAATAGGGCTGTGGTGAAGATCAAATGGGCCAAAATGCACATGAAGTCTTCATCACAATACCTGGTATGTCCTGTGTGTGCAATAAATGACAGTGGTAATAGTAGCTGTTGGGATTACTAATATGGTGCATCCATATAATGGAATATCCAGCAGCCACTGAGAGTAATTGTATAGATATATGCGATTCACTTCAGAAAAACATTCAGGATATGTTGTTCAATGGAAAAAGAAGGATAGGAAAGAGAGAAAAAAAGCCCTGGAAGTCCATGTCCCAAAATCTGAACAGCGTTTGTTTATGAGTGTCAAGATTATGGGTGAGTTTAGTTCCTTTTCCTCTATAATGATCATTTTCCTACTATGATATATTGGATAATAATTGTGTGACAGAAATGTAATAACATTTTTTTAAATTGCAATGGCATTGAGTTCCCACAGTTTTGGCAAAATCCTGGGATGTATAATTCCTAACAGAATCTGGAATGTGCATGTTTTGTGTATCTCGCTGCAGCTGCATAAAACTCCTTTTAAGATAGTTTCATGACTATTTTCAATTGAGGGTGAGAATCAGGTTTCCTGGCGTTTCCGTTCACTTCTCCATCTTCCCAGATATCTCCAGTGTAATATCGAAGACCAATTTTACTTTTTCCTTCTCTTCTGAATTTTACCTCTCTTCTGAATTACTCCTTTCTGACATCTGCACAACATTCATTGTTTTATTATTTCATTTAATTTTGATTTCATAAATATTTTACATGTAGCTATAGCATTCTTTTATTATGTTTTTCCAGGAAATTTAATTCAAAAGTACGTGGGCCATAATTCTACAAAATGACTACCTGCTTAAATGTTGTTATATTTCATTTCTTAGAGGTTAAAGATTTAAATTTAATCCATTTTCCTCAGAAAGCATCATAAAGGCCATATACCGTAGCTGAAGGAAAATCAATGTCTTCTTAAAGGGATACCATGTATGTTAAAAAGTAAATTGACCCTTTTTCATGGCTTTGTCAATTTCATGCCACTTTTGTTCAATTCTATTTGGTGAAATAATTTTTAGTACCTACCGAGCTCCTCTGTAACATAGTTTTCAGTGGTTACTAATAATTCATTAGCCAATGTTTCATCAGGGTTACCCTTGGATTCATGGAAACATTGAGAATTATGTTTGTTCCAACACATCTGTTATATTAGTCAGCTTTTAGTGCCATATGATGGGAATCTCAGAAACCTTTTGACTGGGTTCAGGTTATCTGTGAGTTTTCATATGATTTTATGATCACCGGCTGCATTTTATGACTATATATTAAATGTTTTATTTTTTCAAATAACTTTTCCAAATGGTCTCAGTTTCCCATCCAAGGGAAATCAAGCATATGCCTAAAGATCTACTGTTCGGTAAGTTGCAGCTAATGCAAAACCCCAAATAAACAAAAAAAATAAAAAATAAAAAATAAAACCCTTCTTCAAAAACAATCCTGTGCAAAATACCAGTGTGCCCCAAAATCTACATACCTGACCTTTCGTTATATCCGTTCTTGGTTGGTTATGCCTTCAGCTTTTAATTGGAACCTTTTTCATAATTGTTGCCATTTAACACATTTAGTCTGTCAAATCGTAGGATGTCTTTATAGTCATATAATAAACCCTAGAGAACAACTTCTCTGACTGTAGCCATCTGCAATGATCACAAGAGTAGCTTACAAAATACTGACAGTCTTTATGGTAATAGGATACATATGGCAGCCCACAATTATGTGTAGCTGCATTCAATTAGTGTTGTACAATTACACAGTTTTATTGCTTAGTTAAAACGGTGAAAGCACTACATACTGGGTGATTTGCACTAATCCTGTCCCTTTAATAGCCCTTCAGTGTTTAAAATGCGGGGTGACATCTATAGCACTTAAAGGACCAGGGATGAACATTAAATCATACCTCATGTTGTGAATACTCCTTGACTGACAATTAATGTACTCCGCTTCACGTGTGGGTCACGTTTTATAGAGGCTTTAAAATACAGTTATGGCAAAAAGTTTTTTTTTTTTTTTGAGACGGAGTCTCGCTCTGTCGCCCAGGCTGGAGTGCAGTGGCCGGATCTCAGCTCACTGCAAGCTCCGCCTCCCGGGTTCCCGCCATTCTCCTGCCTCAGCCTCCCGAGTAGCTGGGACTACAGGCGCCCGCCACCACGCCTGGCTAGTTTTTTTTTGTATTTTAGTAGAGACGGGGTTTCACCATGTTAGCCAGGATGGTCTCGATCTCCTGACCTCGTGATCCGCCCGTCTCGGCCTCCCAAAGTGCTGGGATTACAGGCTTGAGCCACTGCGCCCGGCCGGCAAAAAGTTCTTACACCAGAGCTCCACTAGCTGGACCAGCCTGTCCAAGCCTGCGCTTGCAGCCTGCTCATGCCCTTTCTGAAAGATGGTCAGAATAAGGAGGAACGCCAAGTAACAAGTCAATCCAGAGAGTAGTCTAAGCCAAGGATTTGGCATTTTCAATGTGAACGTGTTAGAAGCCTTTCTGATTTCTAACTTTTAATTAAAACTTTAGTTCAAAGTGAATTTATGGCTGCCATTTGGAATAACACTTTCTGGAGATGGTTTTGTGAGGATATGTGTGTATGCACGGTGGGCTTTAAATGGATGTATTTAGCAATCTGTGATTTTTAAACAAAGGTTTAATTACATTTTCAAATGGCCTCAGTCATGCCCCTCTGTAACTGGCTTGGTAAGAGATAAGGGTGCACGTAGCTTAGGCTGCAGCAGGTGCTAATGAAGAGCTCCAGTTCTGAGAGGGCTTCTGAAACCATTGAGGGAAGGGCTCTCCCATTGGAGAAGAAACACTGAAGTATATTCTTCTCCATCCTTCTCCCAAAGTGTTGACAGAGAAAAAACCAGAGTGACCTTGTTTCCTGCCCTGCCTGACAGTAAGTTAAACAGAATTCCAAACTAGAGGACTGGACATTTATTCACCTGCAAAAACATTTTGTTGCAGCATTTCAAATGTACTTGTGTCTAGATATGGTTTCAATTACTTGGAATTGGCCTTTGTCTTTATACTCTCATTTTCTCTCCTAAGCATCCCTTGAACCTCTTTATGTTCACGAAAATCCTACTATGTGGTTTTTAAAGAAAAAAAAAAAAAAAAAAAAGTGGGGGGCACTGTGCAAGTGATTAAAAGACAGCTGTACAGGGAATAAAAGAACATCACAATTATGGTTCAATGTATTTTAATGGTTTTGGTTTTGTAGGCCTATATTACTTTTATAATACTTTTTTATTAG
>NW_016815913.1:369598-430183 GCF_001698545.2 Rhinopithecus bieti | reverse complement strand
TTTTTTGCCTAAGAACAGTTAGGCTGGGGCCGACGTTGTGTTTTGCAGCTGTGATGCCTCAAAGTTTTTAACTTAACTCTAAGTGACCAAGGCTGGACAGCTGCTTCCTTAACTAAGGAAGAAAATGTCCATCCCAGATGACAGCTGGACAAAGCCACATCTGTGAGGGACATATGGCTGTTTTTGCCCTAACAACCCAAGCACAGGTGACCTCACAAGCCTTCAGATACCTGCCAGAGGGCAGCCCAAACTCGATCCTGATCACCAGCTCCTGGGAATAAGACTCCATGCTATGAGTATGGAGAAAATGTAAAAGAATATTTTTGCTCAGAAAAGACACGGTCTCTCCAGATAGGAGGATTTGACTGCCTGCTTCTGCCAAAACTGTTGGATCCAAATGATCATTGCTGATATTGCAGCTTAGCTGGCCAAACATCCGCACTTTATGTTGCAGTGAAATGCAAAGTTAATCTGCTTTTTCCAAAGGAAGGCAGACATGGCGTGTGAACAGTAGCGGTGCCCCTGATGTGTGGAGATGTGCCTTGCTGTGCAAGAGATTCAGACTACCGCAGCAAGTAACAGATGATCACAGAGTGAGAACAGGAGAATATGCAAGCCTCTGCTTGCTGGATCAAGTATTTTGATGTACATGGAAAACGTGGCTGCTTCTGAGGCATCTCCGAAAGATTGCCCTTGCTGGAATTACTAGACTTTTACTGTGGTTTTCTTTTCTTAATCTTATTCATTCCAACAGAAGGCACTGAATTAGGATTCTGAATGCCCTTTCATCTTTTCTTTGAAATAAAATAAGTTATTTGGGATACTTTTTAGAGCAGCTCCATTTGTTTTGATCATGGCTGGAATTAAAGGAGTATAAATACTTGCCTACAGTCACACGCATCCTTTTCTTGATTTGTTGGGTGAAGGAGAGAAGATTTTACTGCCTTAATAAGGGAAACCTGGACAGGATGCTGACTCTGCACCTGATAAATCTTTCCAAATTGCCACAGGTGAAATGAAATGTTAATATCTCTTTCAATTATTAATTTAAGAAATGTAAACAGATCATGTTGAAAATACGGGGCACTGAAAATAAAGTATTTTCTATAAGTATAGTTTTTTTGTATTCAGTTACTAAAGAATTGAATTTTAAAGTTTCCTTTTTTTTTTTCCAG
This sequence comes from Rhinopithecus bieti, assembly GCF_001698545.2. NCBI lineage: Eukaryota > Metazoa > Chordata > Mammalia > Primates > Cercopithecidae > Rhinopithecus > Rhinopithecus bieti. The sequence continues at coordinate 429,008 of NW_016815913.1, read as the reverse complement.
ACAGAGTTTTGCTCTTGTTGCCCAAGCTGGAGTGCAATGGCTTGATCTCAGCTCACTGCAACCTCCGCCTCCCGGGTTCAAGCGATTCTCTTGCCTCAGCCTCCCTAGTAGCTGAGATTACAGGTGCCCGCCACCACACCCAGCTAATTTTTGTATTTTTAGTAGAGGCAGGGTTTCACCATGTTGGCCAGTCTGGTCTTGAACTCCTGACCTCAGGTGATCCACCCGCCTTGGCCTCCCAAAGTGTTGGGATTACAGGCGTGAGCCACCGCGCCCCGCAAGTTTTCTTAATATATTGAAACAAAGAGATTATTTTCATAAATCGAAGACACTGCACTAGTGACTTTCTATACTTCATTTTATTATGCAAATCAGTTTTAATTATAGACAATATCAAATACAGATAAAAGGATTAAGAAAACCTACAATCCTACCACCAAGAGACAGATACAGCCACACTGTGTTCTTTCAGACTTTTTCTTTTTTTCTTGTATGTACTTCTTTTTTCTTTAATGGATGCTTTATGAAAACCAATCTGCAAACTACTCTGTTCATTTCCCAAACATAATTCAATAACTATAAACTCATATCGCCATTTTAAGGTCATGTAACCTTTTGTTGTATGAATGTACTATAATTTATTTAATCAGTTTCCATTTGCTAGGTGTCCACCATGTTTCCAGTTTTGCAGTAATCTAAAGGAAGTAAGATATGTTGTATGTATATCCATTCTTGCATAATTGCCTAATTTATTTTTTACCTTCTATACATTAAATTTAAACACAGTGTTCCTCATTTCTTCAAGAAATTACTTTTGAGCTCTTGGTTTTCAGACAATTGTGCTTTTTACCTTTGTTTTAGGTGTATGAGCACCAAGATGGCAGCAAATCACTGAAGCTGGGTGACTTTGGACTGGCCACCATTGTAGATGGCCCCCTGTACACAGTCTGTGGCACCCCCACATACGTGGCTCCAGAAATCATTGCGGAGACTGGGTATATGCTTCTCTTATGTTTAAGTGCTGTGCTTGCAAAAGAACTAGCCGGCTTCAAGAACAGGAAAAATAGTTCTGCTGTGCCCTACCAGACATAATTAGCTATCAGGTTTCTTTCACTCTTTTTAAAATTTATTTTATTCTTTAACATTTACAGTGGGAGCCGTTTGCTCTGTTTTCCCGATCTGTTTTGTCAATTACTGCAATCTTACGGCTTCCATTTGGTCTTTGTTAAAGGTAGAACAGAAGTTATTAACCCCAGAGTAAAAAATGTTCAGACTAACAGAAACACACAGCGATGGTAATTAACTCTCATTTGGAGATAAAAGAAACAGACACTGCCGTGTGCAGTGATTACAGTCTCCTGCGGTTATTTCTCTCCGCTGCCCTTATCCTCCAGTCCAGGTCCCATTTGGGACCTCTTGGGGATCCATTGATTTTCTGTGGAGTATAAACACCCTTAGGCATCAGGGACCATTGGGAATTTCCTGGTTTCTGTGTGCAGAATCAGATGAATGTGGGGAGAAGGGCAGGGTAGCCTATTCCTTACTGGGCCCCACAATATGCCAGGCCTGAAACTCCTTTACTTCTTACTCTTCCAGTAGATGGTACGATTCCCATTTTGCATTTCAATAAATTGATACTCTAATGGGTTAGATACCGTGTAAGCTCATGATTAGTTTTAGTGGCTGAGTCAGGATTTGAACTCAGGTCAGCCTGAGTCAAAGACTCCTTTGGTAAGAAGCCCTATTTCTTACCAGACTCTGAGGTGTCATCCTTGAGCAGAAGGAATAGGGAGGTGGGGCGCCCAGGGGAGGCAGCCCTACTTTTTCTTCTCGTTAGCAGTTTCAGTCCACAGCTGGGACTCTAGGTGGCGCTCTCCCCTGTTACCAGTTGGAGATAGTTTTTTGGGATTTTGTTTTGGTTTTTGGTTGTACCATAGACCACAAGGGCAGAAAAACCAAATAGATGAGAAGGGAATCCCAACAGGGAAATTCCTGAGGTGAGATATGAGGGAGTGAGGACTTTGCTACTTGGCAAATTTGAATGAGGTGGGAGCCCACATCCATAGCCTTGTCTGACCTCCCTCAGGTGGGACTGCCTGGGGCACAGCCACACTTTCTACTGGGACATACTCTGCCTGCTGCTGGGAGGAAGTGGTGGGTCTTGAAGACCGTAGTGGAGACCAGCTCTGACACTAACTGTGTGATCTTCAGCAAAATTACTCACTCGTCTGAACCTGTTTTCTGTGCAATAAAAAATACTTGCCTTGTCCAACCTACAGAGTTGCTAGGAAAACAAAGTACGATCATGTATGTCAGTGCTCTATAAATTGGAAGACTTTCTAGAAATAATTATTATTCCTAAAGTGAGGGAGTTTATCTCAAGGGTGCATCCTTATCTCAGAATTGCTGTTACTATAATAAACCTTTTTGCTGACACTCTTCATTTATTGATATTTACATATAAGTCCATTCATGCCTTCCTTTGATTTTTTATTCCTGCACCTTGGTCTTTTTTTAAATTCTTATTTTTTAAACTTTTTTCTTGAACTCTGTTTAAGTGGTGGGTTTTAGTTTAGTGTTTGTTGTTGGGATTGTTATTTTGTTTGGTTTTATTTTTGGCTTGGAGGAGGAAAGTCATTGATTTTACCAAGCTGCATAATTTGTCCACGCCTGACTCTCCTAACTCTAACATCCCTTATTTTTCCAGATACGGCCTCAAGGTGGACATCTGGGCAGCTGGTGTAATCACTTATATCCTGCTGTGTGGTTTCCCTCCATTCCGTGGGTATGGGCAACCATCTTTTATTCAACGCCGACAAAGCATTTCTCTATTCTCCGAATGATCCATTAGCCCTTCTTGCACAAAGGAGCCTGAGGCAGGAAAAGAGCACAAGAACTTTACTTGCAATCCCTGTTATTTTTTTCCCTGTTACGTCGTGCATGCTAATTTGTATGCCTTCCACATTTCTTCCCCATATCATTAAAAACTCATTCTTTCTTTCTTTTTTTTTTCTTTGGTTTTGAGACAGTTTCTCTTTTGCTCAGTCTGGAGTGCAGTGGCACAGTCTCAGCTCACTGCAACCTCCGCCTCCTGGGTTCAAGCAGTTCTCCTGCCTCAGCCTCCTGATTAGCTGGAATCACAGGCACATGCCACCACACCCAGTTACTTTTTGTATTTTTAGTGGAGGTGGGGTTTCACCATGTTGGCCAGGCTGGTCTTTAACTCCTGACCTCAAGTGATCCACCTGCCTCGGCCTCCCGAAATGCTGGGAATACAGGTGTGAGGTGCCACACCTGGCCCAAAAACTCTTTCTTAATTTACCAAGGCAGTTCCACATTGACATTTTCAATTGTTTAAAATACACATTTTACACATTTATGGGGAAAGCAAGGGCTCCAGCGCCTAAGACTGAAAAGACGTACACTGAGTTGATATCTTAGTGCTGTTTTTCCTTGTCGTTCACCTAAACAGAAGTGGTGATGACCAGGAAGTGCTTTTTGATCAGATTTTGATGGGGCAAGTGGACTTTCCTTCTCCATACTGGGATAATGTTTCCGATTCTGCAAAGGTAGGTTTCCAGTGCCTTCCTCTTCCCTATATCATACTGTGTGTCTTCACAGAATTATTTATTCCAAATCATTGTGTGCAAAGAAACTAATGACATCATAAGTATGTTTCTTGTACACATTGTAGTTGTAATTGCTACATTTTCCGAGATCTTACAGTCATCAAGTCATCTGTCCCCAGACATCCCAACAAGTACTTATCAAGCGTCTCCATCTGCTGCCTCCATCTCTCTCAGGGGCCATTCCAGTGACATTGCTGTAGCCTCTTGCTGTGCCCTACCCTTGCCAGGCTTGAGCCCAGCTCAGTTTTCTATATGGCCTATGGTTTCACCTCTCTCAGCTCTTGACTTACTGACTTAATTTCTCAGTGAAGCCTTCCCAGACCATCCTGGTTCCAACTGCATCTCTTAAACCTTATCTGACTTGCTATATCCTACTTGTCTGTTTTATTTTTCTTCAGAACACTTACACCTGTGTGTCCATCTGGTATACCATCTAACTACCTATCTCTCTACCCAAAAAAGATAGATATAAATAGGTAGGCATATCTTCTTTATCTAGTCAATTTCCACACTCTCCAGTAGAATGCAAATTCTGTGAAGGCAGGGATTTTTATCTATTTTGTCCATTGCTGTACCATCACTGCCTAAAGTAGGACCAGTATACTAGTGCTCAATATATATTGAATAAATGAACAAGTATATGAATGAATCCATCAATTAATCAATCAGAGGGAAGAAAATTCAACCTCAATGTAGGTTGAAATTATCAAGAAGGACTTTATGGGGAAGCTATGATTTAAGTTGAACCTTGAATAATAGCCAGGATTTACAGGCAGAGGGGAGAAAACACAAGATTCATGGTTTTATCCCATGAAACTAAAAGATCAGTCCTTAACACAAATGAAGGTGATGGTCGCACAACAATGTGAATGTACCGAATGTCAGTGAACTGTGCACTTAAAAATGGTTAAAGTGATAAATTTTATGTATATTTTACCACATTAAATAATATTTATAATCAATCAACCTCTAAGAAGGCTATAAAATCTTACATATAAAATCTTACAAGGTCTATAGACCTTGAGGAGAAAAGGAAAACCTTCTCATTGCTCTTTTAAAATTTATATTATGTCTTCAAGTGCTGACTTAAATGTTTGAAAATTTGGGAAAAATGTTCTCAATAATTATCTAGAGAAATAACTATCTTTTGATGGCTCAATGTGTATGCCTTTGCTTTTGTCTTGTCCTGAGTGTGAGTTCCCTTTAAAAGCCAACCCCTCAGACCTGACCACTTTGTGTAGAAAATGATGCGTATTGGGTGCAAGTCTCTCATTTTCTTCCACTGTCCAGGAACCTGCCAGAAAGGGAGTGTCAGAGAAAAGCACAGGCTAAAGGAGATGGGGCGATACAGCTGCAGGACTGGGGGCTCTTCAGGAACCTGTCCAGCTCCCCATGCCATCACTGCATGACCTGAGGGCTCATAGTTACTGACAAATAGGACCATCTCCTATACCTCCCTAGCACCTGCAAAGGGCATTACACACAGCAGATGCTTTCACGAGTTCTGGTCCAAGTGAGAAAGTGAATGAAGAAGGCTGAGTGAACTCTCTCCTTCAATGACATTAAACCACCTGCTTCCCGAGTGGTACTATAAAGCCTGTGTATGTAAGGAACTGGATAATGCATATCTAACCATTTTGTGACATGGGAACTTCGAATCCAAAGTGGACACTTGCATAGCATACTCATTGTTAAGACCCAAGTAGAGCATTCCTGGTCCAAGTCCATTTGAGCTCATAAGGAAGTTCCATTCATTTCAGGATGATAAAATTGTTTACCTCTTAATAGTTCTGTTTTTGTTTGTATTGATTTGTCTGGAAATTGTTGAAGCAATTTTAACATATTTCTTTAGAATTCTTTAGCTACTAAAGGATCAATTCTATCTTGCCACCTAGCTGTTGGCAATTCTATGTCTTTCCTCCTTCCTTTCTTTCAAACCTAAGTATGCTGTCTTGAAATTAGGGGAAAATTTCGTTTTCCTTTCAGCTGCTAAAGTGAAATTTTAAGTAAAGTGTTTTTTTAAATGTGACTTCTATATTAAACTAATTAATAAATTTGTCTTTAACGTGCAAAATGCTAGACAAAGAAAGGAATATTAATTCCTTAATTTGTATGATTTGTTTCTTTTCTACATTTTATGAAATTGATTTTGATATTAATTTTATTCAACCACAAGCTATGTATTTATAATTCCAACTGCTTACCATTTGTAACTTTTGAAGGTGATAAGTAGCCATAGGTAAGTGGAGTTGATGTATTTAAGATTTAGAGCTTTTACAAATGCTTTTCAAAACTAAAAGAGAACTCTTGCATTTGCACACATCCAGCGTTTCACCTTAACTTCAGATAAATGGACTCTAATGTTCCCCTTCACAGGAGCTCATTACCATGATGCTGTTGGTTGACGTAGATCAGCGATTTTCTGCTGTTCAAGTCCTTGAACATCCCTGGGTTAATGTAAGTGACTTGCACCGTTTCCTATGTTCTCTCCTAACATTCCTTTTAAAAATCTGTTGCAGATTTTCTAATGCTCTTGCCTCCTTTTGAAAGTGTTGTGGGCCAGGTGCAGTGACTCAAGCCTGTAATTTCAGCCTTTGGGAGGCCAAGGTGGGTGGATCGCCTGAGCTCAGGAGTTCGAGGACAGCCTGGGCAACATGGCAGAACCCGATCTTTACCAAAAAGTATGAAAAATCAGCTGGGCATGATGGCGCAAGCCTGTGGTCCCAGCTACTTAGGAGGCTGAGGTGGGAGGATTGCTTGAGCCTGGGAACCAGAGGTTGTAGTAAGCCAAGATTGTGCCATTGCACTCCAACCTGAATGACATCTAAAAAGAAAAAAAAGAAAACAGTGTTGTGTTTCATTTTGTTCCTCCCCCTCATATGCACCAGGACAGTTACAGGATCTTAGACTTGTTCCACAAGGGCATCTGATGTAGCCATTACATTTTATTCTGATGAGACTGCCTTCTAACTGGTGAGGTGCCAGTGGCCTCAATCTTCTACCCCACAACCTGCTTTCTGAGGTCCAGATTAGAGCTGAATAATCATCAAGAAGACATAACAGACTTTCTGAGTCAGTCCTGCTTTTTGCATGATTGATTCCTACCAAAAGTACAAGTGACCTAAGGATTTCTGCATACACCTTGGGCTACTCCAATACAGCACTTCTCAAACTTGAATGTGCTCACAGATCACCTGGAGATCCTATTACAATGTAGATTCTAACACAGTAGATTGGAGGCCCTTCATTTCTAAAATCTCTCCGATGCTGCCTCTGTGGCTGTTCTTTGAGTGCAAGGGTCTAATGATATTTCATTAACTATGAAGGAATTCTCCAGAGCAGAGTCATTATTTTTTAACTTTGTATTTCTCTACAATGGATGGGTAAAATTAGTTTTGATTAATAATACTCATAGTTGGCTGGGCGCAGTGGCTCACGCCTGTAATCCCAGCACTTTGGGAAGCTGAGGCAGGCAGATCGCTTGAAGCTAGGAGTTTGAGACCAGTCTGGTCAACATGGTGAAACCCCATCTCTACTAAAAATACAAAAATTAACTGGGTGTGGCGGTGCGCACCTGTAATCCCAGCTACTCAGGAGCCTGAGGCATGAGAATAACTTGAACCCGGGAGGTGGAGGCTGCAGTGAGCTGAGATTGTGCCACTGTACTCCAACCTGGACAAAAGAGCAAGACTCCATCTCAAAAAATAATAATAATAGGCCAGGTGTGGTGGCTCACGCCTCTAATCCCAGCACTTTGGGAGGCCAAGGCAGGTGGATCACTTGAGATTAGGAGTTTGAGACCAGCCTGGCCAACATGGCTAAACCCCATCTCTATTAAAAACAAAAAACAACAACAAAAAATAGCTAGGCATGGTGTCATGCACCTGTAATCCCAGCTACTCGGGAAGCTGAGGCAGTAGAATCACTTGAACCCAGGAGGCGGAGGCTGCAGTGAACAGAGATTGTACCATTGCACTCAAGCCTGGGTGACAGAGCAAGACTCTGTCTCAAATAATAATAATAATAATAATAATAATAATAATAATGCTGCTCATAGTTAATACTGATAGAATGCTTAACTTCTGGAGTCTGCCAGAAGTATTTTAAGCATCTTATATACCTTAACTATATTGTGTTTGTACTGATTGTGTTCTTCCCAACAACATTATAACTTTGTAATCTAGTTTCTACAGTAATCCCCATTGACAGATGGAGAAGCTCCATCATTAGGTCTAATGGCCAGAATAGAAGACAGATATAGGCTTGAATATATATATGGACATGGTCATAGAGGTAGACAATCATAAAATTGTCAGCTCATTGATATAAATTTTATCAGCCTCCCTACTGCACTGGATCATCTGGCTGTACATTGAAGGCAACAAAATGTTCCATTTCTCTGAATTGTCACCTTGGTGAGTAGTCGAGTGATTTGTTTTGTTTTGTTTTCCAAAACAACAAAAGCTTGAGGTCAAGGCATGATTGAAAGCACAGTCAGTGTGTCAGGTGACTACATAGGGGGTGACAAAACTTGGGATCTCATTCATGTTCTGCCACTTGATGGCCATAGGTCTAGGTTCCAGCATTCTACATGTCTGAATGTGATTCTTCACACTCCAGTGGGAGGTTATATACAAATAACAGGAGAATAGACCTGAAAATAAGCATGTAGAGCTATGCACTGAGGTTTATTTTAAGGCTTCTCATATAGCAGATTTTTCTAACTGATGTACAGACATGCAAAAATAGTAATCCCCATGGCCCTAGGGACAGTGGGGTTGTACAGCCAGTATCCAGGAGTGGTCACTTCCAGCCTCAACAACATCTGCATTCACCCCAGGGTGCTAAGCAAAAATTATCCTTTTCTATGAAGCTGAAAAGATTAGGAAGCATCTTACTTGAGCCTTATAACAAGCCTACAAGATAAGCCAGATGGGGATTATTGTACCCATTTTACAGATGAGGAGACTAAGGCTATGCAGGGTGATTTTCTCAAAGTAGCCAAACTTGCAGTTGAGCCAGAATTTGCAGCCAGATATCCTCACTTTCAGCCCAGGTGTTTTAAAGTCCCATGCACCACATTACATCTACTCCACCCTTTGTTATACATGAAAATGTGGTAGTGTTGTAAACAGGTAGGTATAATATGGACATTGTCATCATTGTAATGATTGCTAATACAAGTCAGCAACCTTCCCAAACTCACTTACCTAGGTCATGGTACCTTTTTCTTAGCTGTGTGGGGAGGAAGAGGCACAAGCCAGCTGTAGGCTCTCTGAGTGGCAGTGGTTGGTTCTGACTGATCCACGTGTTAATGCTGTATGGCAAAATGCTCTGATTCCTAGTGCCAGTGGTTCAATTCAGTATATATAACGAACACACTCATCTATTTGTGCAACTTTTTTTTTATGATGCTTGAAGAGCCCATCCTTTGCGAGTCATCCTTGTTGTTACTTAGGCATTTTATCTTTGCTCAAATTGTTGAAGAATAGTGGCTTGTTTCACGGTTTTTGTATTTGTGTCTAAAGCATGTTTTAACATGACAGACGCAATGCATTGTGTAGCTAGTTATCCAGAAAAGTCAATCTTTTAGGAATTGTTTTTCAGATCTTCAATAAACTTTTTCCTTAAATTTCAAAGAAAAAAAATAAAAGCCTACCATCCATAAATTGTCAAATTGCGTATTCGCTCTGGAAAAGTTGAGACAGGGTAACCACACAGAAGAGACTAGACAATCTGAATTTGACATGTGGCCTTAAAAGGCTCCTGAAGAGCCATAGAGGAAAGATATTCATAGATGACAAATAATCATTTTAATTTTGCTTTTTTTTGAGACAGGGTCTCACTCTGTCACCCAGGCTGTAATGCCGTGGCACAATCATGGTTCACGGCAGCCTCGACCTCCTGGGCTCAGGCAATCCTCCAGCCTCAGCCTCCCAAGTAGCTGGGACCCCAGGTGTGCGCCACCACAACTGAGTAATTTTTTTAAAAATTATTTGTAGAGATTTCTAAATGCATTTTTATTAGAGAGACACTGTGTGCCAGCCCTGCCCTCTAGGAGCAACGTCTGATACAATCAGACGGTTCCAGGGTAGTGAGAACGGCCACCCCAGTCTGCTCTGTGGGGATACTTCCCAGAGCCCAGAGAAAGAGGTGCCAGAGCTCAGTCCTGGAGAAGACTGGGAAGAAGATATCTGACAGTCAGTTCCAGCAGAATGTGCATGTTTGCTAGAAGATAACTTTGTAAGTGTGAGCAAATTTGTTTATATACGTGAGGGGTCTGGAATGCTTTTGGGAACAGCATGAATCTTCCCGATTCCAGACCAAATGGCCCTATATTAATAATATCCCAACTCAACTGTGGTAAAGAAACAAAATGAAGAAGACTTCTGGCTGTTACCAGTGAAAAAATAGGTTGCTCATGATGGCAATATATACATGTCTCAGCAGTAACTTTCTGCCTCCTCTACCTGGTTTTGTGCACATTTTCACACATGATCCCACTTTGCTGATAATTAGGTTCCATGGCTCCCTCTGGATCTTAGACTTCTGCTGTCCATTTCAGTTTTTCCTCTCAGATTTCCTAAAGACATTTTCTAAAAGAAAAGAGAGAATTTAAGTAATCATCTAGGAGATTGAAAACCAAAAAAAAAAAAATACCCTTTCTGGAATTAAAACAGACCATCCTAAAAAAAAAATTGGTTTTAATAAAAGCTTTTAAAGTCTTGATTAAGTGAGTGCTTAACTTTTGAAATTATCTTTATGAAGTAACTAAATCAGAAAACAGATTTTTTCTTCATCTGAAAATAATCAATTGTTAAAAGGAAGTTTTCACAATGAGCGTTTAGTATTTGTTGACATCTCCAAGTACAGCAAATGAATGACCAAGCAAATGAAATAAATTAGAGATTTCAAAGAATATCTGTTTAGTAAGACATTTAGTGTTTGGCAATCAAATTATATCTGATTACCACAAAGGAGAGAAGCGGGGAGAAAAGTACTAATAATTATGTGAACCCTAAGGACGTTGTCAAAAAGCTCTTCCTCTGCTCTCATTAGTTCTAATTTTCTCCATTGCTTATACCATGACCTTTTTACTTGGCATACTTGGAATTGAAAAGGCAGTCTTGGCTGGGTGCACTGGTTCATGCCTGTAACACCAGCACTCTGGGAGCCCAAAGAAAGAGGTGGATCATTTGAGGCCAGGAGTTTGAGACCAGCCTGGCCAACATAGTAAAGCCACATCTCTACTAAAAAAAAAAAAAAAAAAAAAAAACCAGCCCAGCATGGTGGTGGGTGCCTGTAATCCCAGCTACTGGGGAGGCTGAGGAATGAGGATCGCTCGAACCTAGGGGCAGAGGTTGCTGTGAGCCAAGTTCGAGCCACTGCACTCCAGCCTGGGTGACGGAGGGAGACTCTGTCTCAAAAAAACAAAAAAAAAGAAACAAAAAAAAAAAAAGAAAAGAAAGAAAAAGAAAAGGCAACCTTATACAAAAGTAGAGCATAGGGAAGCAGAAAGGAAAACCTAGTTGACAAAAGTCACCTGTTTTAGCCTCACTCCTCTAAGGAAGCCTAGAGATTCCTCCAAGCTCACCTTTATTTTTCACACGTCCTGGGTCCGAATCCCGCCATGCTCCGCCGTATTCTTGCCCTTTGCTCTGTTGTTGAAAGAGTCATGAGCAAGGCCTCTCTGTGGATGGTTCCAATGAGACACATGAACAAAGTCATCGTCAGTAAGCAGCCACGTGTCTGGAAGAGGAATGTAGACTCGTGGAGGAAGCATGAGCTCACTCGCCTGTGTGACCTTGGGCAAGTCTTTTCTCTTCTTCGAACCTGTTTTCCTATCTATGAAATGGAGAAAATAGGATTCTCCTTTCCACTTGCTGTAAGGATGGGAAAAGGATCATATAGCTGAAGAGTCTGAGAGGGCAATGTTAAGTCCTAGCACCTTGTAGATACTTAGCAAATATTTGGTGAATTTGAGTCTGAGCCAGATGACAACTGTTTCATCCATTGCTATGTGCTGATGAAATGCAAATTGTCATTAATGTTGGTGAATGAGAAGCTTGATTAAGGAAGAAAGACTGTCACCCCCAAACATGATCCTGTTTGTGTGTCACAGATTCAGATAGATAATATGTGTATCACCAGCTCTGTTACTTTCTCCAGCATCACAGCTACTTTGTTTAATGTAGTTACAAAATGCCAACATAAATTATCCCAGCTACGTTTCTTTACCCTATTACCCATCTAGTGGTGAACAATATGATTTAGGCACATTTATTATAATATAAGAATAAAATAGGCAGTAATATATCTTGACCTTTCCAGGAATTGGAAAGAGGGTTGAGTCACTTTCCCCACAAATGATGCTTTATTGACAGAAAATGTAAGTTCATGATAAGTTCATAAACAGAATTGACATTTCCAGAAAAAAATTCTTATATATAATTAGGATCCAATTATCATCATTGTGATATTTTAAATATATTGCTGTCATTCTATTTTTATTTTCAAAATGTTCATCTACCTTATCCCAGAGTTATTCTTCTGATACTCCAGGATGCTATAATTTTATGAATCTATGTTTTACATCAAATTATTCTGCCAATTTTACTGATTTAAAAAACTGAAGGTTGGGCAGGGTGGCTCACACCTGTAATCCCAGCACTTTGGGAGGTCGAGGCAGGCAGATCACCTGAGGTCGGGAGTTCAAGACCAGCCTCACCAACATGGAGAAACCCCGTCTCTACTAGAAATACAAAATTAGCTGGGTGTGGTGGCTCATGCCTGTAATCCCAGCTACTTGGGAGTCTGAGGCAGGAGAATCGCTTGAACGTGGAAAGCAGAGCTTGCGGTAAGCCAAGATCGTGCCATTGCACTCTAGCCTGGGCGACAAGAGCGAAACTCTGTCTCAAGAAAAAAAAAAAAAAAAACCTGAGACTCAAAGGAGTCTAGCCTGAAGCCCACTGGAGCCTCTAACACAGGTCTGATGTCTGGGTTTTGCCCCCAGACATTCTGATTTAATTCATTTGCACTGGCTCCCAGGCATCAGGACTTTTAAAAGCTCACAGGTGATTATAACATGAGACGAAGTTCAAGAACTTTTGTACTAGCAGAACAGACTGGTTTAAATAAATCAAGTATAGTTATTTAGCCAATTGGAGACTTTCTGTCACCTTCCTGGCCTTTACATTTTAATTTACCTCCTATATCCCACCTATATACTCTTTTGAAAAGATTCTGCTAGGTCAAGATATCCAAAAAGAAAAAAAGAACAAGAGAAAGAAAAAAAAAAATAGAAGTCTGGATAATCTCCCAAGATGTTCTGTGTTGACTAATAAAAATCAGCCCTGCTCACATACACAAAAATGTAAACATTCATCTTAATGTGCTGGAAGAATTTGTTAGAAATTAAGTGAAACCCAATGACACTATAATAATATATAAAACCACTTATTTATATTCATAAATTTTAAATGATGACATGGAATTTCAGTTTCTATATGGGCATTTTATCCCATCCTTGCTCTAAGATAAATCTTAACTTGCTTTACATTTTCTCCCAAAGTGCAGTGTGAATTGTAGACAGAATCCTAGGGCCATGCGGAAGAGAGTCAAGGGGACTGGCGGTGCCGTGCAGGTGGGGATGCTTAACAGGAGTCAAGCACACTGGGAGGTGAAGCGGACCTGCTATTGAAGAGTCCTTTAATGACCTTGGAATTGTTTAAAACTAAGTGGGAATATTCTAGCAGTAAACTGCTCAAGACTGCCATGCTTCTCCTGAGTTTACAGATTTTTTTTTTTTTTGAGACGGAGTCTCGCTCTGTCGCCCAGGCTGGAGTGCAGTGGCCGGATTTCGGCTCACTGCAAGCTCCGCCTCCCGGGTTTACGCCATTCTCTCGCCTCACCCTCCCGAGTAGCTGGGACTGCAGGCGCCCGCCACCTCGCCCGGCTAATTTTTTGTATTTTTTTAGTAGAGACAGGGTTTCACCGTGTTAGCCAGGATGGTCTCGAGTTCCTGACCTCGTGATCCGCCCGTCTCGGCCTCCCAAAGTGCTGGGATTACAGGCTTGAGCCACCGCACCCGGCCACAGATATTATTAATAATAGAGTCTGGCAATGAATACACTGCAAACCAGATCCTTTGATTCAAAACCAAAAATCCACAAGGGGATGAGAATTTTCTAAAGCATGACGCCTGAAATGGTTTCCCAGAGGAAAGTGAGGAATTCACACTACAGAGTGACTTCACATCCGTTCCCCTACACGCCTCCCCACAGCTCTTCCCCAGTAACCCCTGGAGAAATGGAGACCAGGAGGCCAGGTCTCCTATGGACAGTGGTGAGAGTTCATTTTCCATTTTGCAAACTCATTTTGTTCGTGTCAGTTGCAATGCTCTGCCAAGTGGAGGATGGGAATTTCTAAATCAAAAACTAGTAACCTCAAACCACAACCAGCCTGTGTCAAACTTCAGAAACTACCACCAAACCAGAACGTATGGTAATAATACTACAATTGTAAGATACTGCCAGATTTGTCACGTTTAGAAAATTCATAGCACATTTTTGGCACGCAATCTATTCTGAATAATGGTGATAAAGATGAATATATATAAATGTATGTTTTTAACGTCCCTATTTATTTTATTGATGCACGACAGTAAGTTAGCTAAATCTCCGTCATCCATCTGTATGGTGCAGGTACAGATTAGATCCCTGCAAAGCCAATTGTTTAAGTATTTTTATCCAATTATGCTGAAAACCTTCAAAATTTATATAAAAACACTGCAGACTTTTTCACTGTCATGAGTTTGTGTGTGTGTGTGTGTGTGTGTGTGTGTGTGTGTGTGTGTGTGTACATGTATATGTTTTACCTACTCCAGCTGAGACACCTTATTTCATTGGAAAAAAATCCTGGAACGTTTTAAGATTTATGAAGTCAAAAGCCTCTCTGACAACTTGTGAGAGTTGTTTCGCTACTTGCATTGCTTCAATGTGAACTAATAACCCAAGGGAAGCTCAAACCTTCACTGGAATTTAAAGCTGGAGGCCTTCACCTCCAGGCCCCAGTATCTGAAAGAGTTGCTAGGAACCTTGACAGGAGATTAGGACCAGGACAGGGCTGGGAAATGATAAGGAAATCCATTGTGAGGAGGCTAGAGAGCAAACTCCTGGCTCAAGAACTGGCAGTGGGGGGAAAGCCAGGTGAAGGCAAGTTTCTGAAACGATGCCAGTGGTGGGGAGTGAAAAGAAGGTGAGGTTATTCAGCAACAGGTGAATCTTTCTCAGTAAGTTAAGTAGGGGCTGCTCTTATGAAAACCCAGCTATCTTTCCCCATATTTGCACGCAGGCTGGTAAACACAGCCTGTGCCAGTCATAGGGCAACCCTGTTGGCTCCGTGCAACTTTATTCTGCCCAGTGTCAGCCAGGCCTTGCTGCACTGCTTGCTGCACATAGGATCCTAGAGTCCTGGCCCTAATAGGTCACGTTGACACATCCCAGATTAGTGGACACCCAGTCTCCACTTGACAGAGAATTTCTAACTGTGTTCCACTGGGTCCCTGAAATGCCCAGCGTCTCTTTTATTGACCACCAGATGTTTCCCGGGCTCCATTAAGTAGCGTCCAAATATTCTGTGGTTTGTTCGGCCCCTAATTCAGTTCTCCTTCCCGCTCACCACTGTGCCGCTTTCATCATGGAAAAGATGATTCACTGAGTATTTCCATGGAGCAGTTAAGCAGCTCTTTTGTAGCTGATGCCATGCTAGTGAGCATCCTCAATCCATGCAACCTGGTGTGGGAAAAAGAACAGAGTTTTAGGCCTGGTTCAATGCTAACTCAACCACTTTCTAGCTGTGTGATGCTGAGAAAATGATTTCACCTTGCTGAGCCTCATTTTGCCCATCTTCAAAATGGGACTAATAAATAGACGGAAGTTTGAGGAGGAAAGCGATCATACATATAAATAGCAGTTAATGCTTGTTTCATCTTCCTCGCCCTGCCATACTCTTCTCATTTCCCTCCCCTGCACCTCTGCTCATTCTCTTTCTGTTTCATCTTTGCTCCAGAGAAAGAGGTAAACCTATACCTCCCCAAGGCAAACCACTTCACTTCTACCCTCCGTCCCTACCCTGCCCTTTCTCCTATCTTTCAACTCTCCCTTTTCACTAGCTTCTTATCCTAAGACCACAAATATGCTCAAGTTTCTTTCACCCTAAAAAGAAAAACCTTTCCTCAACCTTCTCCACAATCATGTCTTTCAAACTATCTCATCTTCAAAAGCTCATTTGTTCATTTTGCCCAAGGTAGCCTGAAACTCTACAAAGAGATGGTAAGAAGTGCATGTGTAATCTTGGGGAGTGAGGCCACTAGGGCACCCAGGGTGGCCCCTTTCATTCTGGCAAAACCCAACACTCTGCCAAGGCATGATACTAATATTCAGAAGACTTTCAGTATCATTTTATCCCTTGTCAAATGTTGAAAAAATCTCAAAAATTCTAACTTAGATTCCAAACGCTATTGTCCAACTTAAATTCCAGGGTTGTTTCATTCACCAGTTGTTTTTATTTGTTTGTTTGTTTGTTTTTGTTTTGAGACGGAGTTTCGCTTTTGTTGCCCAGGCTGGAGTGCAATGGAGCGATCTTGGCTCACCCCAACCTCTACCTCCGGGCTCAAGTGATTCTCCTGCCTCAGCCTCTTGAGTAGCTGAGATTACAGGCATGCGCCACCACGCCCAACTAATTTTGTATTTTTAGTAGAGATGGAGTTTCTCCATGTTGGTCAGGCTGGTCTCGAATTCCCAACCTCAGGTGATCCACCTGCCTCGGCCTCCCAAAGTGCTGGGATTACAGGTGCTAGCCACCGCGTTCGGCCTCATTCACCATTTTAATAAAAACTTTCTATATATACACCATTGAATTCACCCTTGTGTTTAGAACTCTGGATGCATAATCCTAATTCCTTGTAATTATCATCTGACTTCTCTTTCGCTTGTAGAGTGAACCAAGAGCTGGATAATGTACTATAAAAATACCTCAGTGAAAGGAAGGTGGTCCTTCACATTTCTTAAACTTACAGTCCTCTTATTAAAAAGCTGTATTCCTAATGGAGATGAAGACTTCAGTTCTGGGATCTTTTGGGTACTCATTTATGGCCAATCTTCTCCTGTTTTTTCAGCTTTCTCTGTCATTACCCTGGTACATAAACTCTTAACTAGAGACAAACTGTTTGACTTCTTGTTTGGCAGACATGACTTTGTAGCTTCCCACCTGCACATACTACACACCAAATATCACTGTCCCTCCTCTCTGCCTGTCAACACACTCTCCATCATTAAGGGCCAGGTCAAGTCCCACATCCCTCATGAAGTCGGCTGTGCCTGTTCACAACAGAAAATATGCCCTTTCTCCTCTGAACTTCTTTGGTGCGTCTAGCTGAGCCATCCAGTCATGCTGCCTTGTAACAAACAGCTCCTTTTTATCCTGTTGGCCTGTTTCATGATTTTACACAGTCTGTGCGTATTTTGTCTCCTAATTAGCCTGCAAGATGCTGGTGGACAGAGATCACATCTTCCTCCCACATTCTGCTATTCCTAACATAGCCCTTGACAAAGTCGGCACTTCATGTGGCCCTGCTTCTGTTCCCTCCCCAAGTAGCATCCCCACTCTACTGGAATTTCACCTTGTTTCTAACACCAAAAAATAGAAATAGTGCAAGTTGATATAATGAAAAAAGCATTGGGGGTTTCCAGAAAAGCCAATAGAATGGATCGTGCTTAACCCGGGGATAAGTGCCTCGGAACAGGCCCAAGTTATGAAGAAAAGAAATGGAGCAGAGGGTCTAGGAGAGGAGGGTCCATGCCTGTCTTTGCTTGCCGTCATTTCTCCCCCACCTACTGTAATGCCTGGCCCATGTAGGCGTGCAGTTAATGTCCATTGAATAAGTGAATGCCCAAATGCTGAAAGAAAAAGCAAATGCCATGTGGAGGTACCAGCTCGTGCAAAAGGAGCCAGCACGTTATGCTTGAGAAGCAGCAGACTTATTTTCCTGGGTGGAACCAAGAAATTACCTGCACAATGATGGAGAGGAAGAAAAAAAGAAAAATAATGAATGGCATCGAAGTGATTGCCAGGAGTTTCTTTTTAGCAGTGAGTTGCAAACATTCTATTATCTGTTCATTCATTTATTCCACAATTGAGCATCTACTACGTGCAAGGCACTATGCTAAGACCTGGGGATTCTATAGTGAGTGAAACACAGTCTCTGCCTTGAAGGATCCTGCAGCCTTTTCATCATGAACTCTAGTAAGTGGTGGCACATACTTATGACGCTGGTTATTGCGATTCTAACAGTATTTAATACAAGAGAACCATGTATCCCGCCTCAGTCATAGAGGGCTCCAGCAGAGAATAGAGACCTTGGTTAAAGTGAGCTCCAATATAAACTACTTCATAATGACAGATGATTTGAAGGCAGCAAGAAAGATTTAAACTTTAAGGAAGATCTTTCTACCTGGAAGGCTGCCTGGGATTTTTAGTATGGCCAAATGAGTAGCTGTGGAACAAGCCTGAGTTTATTTATGGGCCATGCAGAAGCCCAAGCTTGCCAGCCAAGACCCTTGGCTTTGGGTCTAAATAATGGGTTAAGAGGAAAAAAAATATTAAAAAGAAGATGTTCACACTGAATTTTTTTTTCTGGTCATCTAGATTAACTTGCTCTTTGACATGTTCCTAGAGCCGTGGTTGGCAAAGATTTTATTAGAAACCAAAAACAGAAATAATTTTTTTTTAATTTAGAGACAAATCTCTGAGGGTCAGATGACACAAAGCAAATGAATTTTAGAGCAGATGTGGAAATGAATGAGATCTTGGAGCAGTACTTCCAACAACAGTGTTTAATGAGTAGACATTGGTTGGTTTATTTCTGACATCTTATGAATTCTAAGATCGCTACCTATGACTAGAAGATTTGACCTTCATTTTTCATTTATCTTATTTTCTTTCATTTTCTCTTCTCTTTATTTCTTTTTCTCCAGGATGATGGCCTTCCAGAAAATGAACATCAGCTGTCAGTAGCTGGAAAGATAAAGAAGCATTTCAACACAGGCCCCAAGCCGAATAGCACAGCAGCTGGAGTTTCTGTCATAGCAGTAAGCATCTGAAATATCCACCTATAACTTTTTTAAAGCAACCCACCTAAGAGACAGGCATTACTCAGGAGATTCTCCAGCCAGAGACAGCAGAATGGGTCATTTCTTTAGACAGCTCAGCCACTTAATACACTAGAGGAGGTATGGGACTTATATGTATTACGTGTTTCTGCAGATCATTTCCCTCGGCGTCACATCATTATCCAACACCTCCAGGGTGTCTTGCAGTATATATTAATTTTATGATTTATTTATTTAAAACCGAAAACCTCCCCCCACTGGACTCTGTGCCAACGCAAACTTTTGACTCTAAGAAAAGAGTTCATAGTGTCCTTTTGCTAGAACCTAGAAAGGAAAGGCAAGCTGAGAGAGAAGACATTGCAGGGAGAGCTTGGAACACTATGGATCTTGATACTAGACCTAAATTAAAGTCAAAGCATAGCAGAAAGCTATGCAGTGAGATTTTCAGTGAAATTGAATTACTGTGAACACCCAACGAAGTCATAATGTCTTGCTCCTTAGAAATTTCTGTTCTGAAAGTTGAAAGTCTTTTAACATTTACTATTTTATTGATGCGGCTGCACAAGGCCTTTTTTTCTGTTCGATACATGCAGACATACAGTACATGCAATTTGATCACAGCTCTAGGCAAAGATTAAATTGGGCCGAGGAATAATGAAACCTCATATTTCCCGGTGTCATATTCTGGAGTAAATATATTCAAGTTCCAATTACTTGAGTTTTTAATAATTTCCTCTTTTTTTCAGAGTATGTAAATTTTAATAGCATATTCAATCTGAAAATCACTTGAGCTATTTTTCTTCTCCAAACAAAGAATTTAAGACACTGTGATGTGGACTTTTTCAAAAGTATTTATGCTATTAAACAGTACCTCTCACTCATGAGCAGTACTGAATATTTAACTTCTCTGGGTGCTTTTAGTTTCTTTCTTTTTTTTCTTTTTTGGTTGCGTGAGAGCTCTAAATAAAACTGAGGATAAACAAGTGATCTGTTTGATACCACCAGTCCCAGGTCTGGGTTACTAAATATTTGATATGAGGTTCCAGAATTTGCAAATGGTACAAATGCATGCATACACGCTCTCGTACTGTTTGCATTTCACGTTTCTCGATTGAACCCTTTCAATAGTGATTTACATGCGTGTGAGCAACTGGCACATGTGTAAAGTGACAAGGAATGCCCACTCTTCCAGATGTTCCTCAGTGCCGCTGAAGTTTTAAAATTTCAAGTTGTTCCTGCCCTCTATCTTTAATTCTTTCTAAGAAAATTCATTGTAGAGGTAAATTAGCCTCTACATCTTCCATAGATGGTCAGTGTTCTTTGTTCTGAGCTGATATTCAGTCAGTAATTTTTGAAAGCAACAATCTCATAGTGATTATCTACTAAACTAGACATTCTAGACTCTGTTTCCATTGTTTGTTCAAGATATAAGTCTATTCCAAACATTTGATTCCACAGTTTTCTTTTGGAATGGACTGCCAGCACGCTTGTCCATGAAAGAGACTGTTTTTCTCCTGCTAAGGGCTTATGGCTGCTAGAGAGAGTGCCTATTCCACCTCTGTCATTTTGATTTTGTTTTCTTTTTTCCCTGGTCTTTTATTTTAATCAGTCTTTGGTTAAGTTTGCCTT
Organism: Rhinopithecus bieti; assembly: GCF_001698545.2. Lineage (NCBI taxonomy): Eukaryota > Metazoa > Chordata > Mammalia > Primates > Cercopithecidae > Rhinopithecus > Rhinopithecus bieti. Next base: position 408,580 of record NW_016815913.1, on the reverse strand, counting down.
GGTTGCTCAATATGGGTTTGTTCACAGTATTCTAGGAGTCTTACAATGACTAAGGGCAGGAACGTCAGGGCAATTTTCCAATTGACAAACAGCACATATTTGAGGGAAAATCCTATTTTAATCAAAGTTGGATAAATTCTGAAGCCTTATCCATATGAATTCATTAAAACCTCATCTAGGTGGATCTTAAAACACTCGTTAGTATTTGAAGATCAAAGATCCACTATTTTTTTTTCCTAAATGTCATGATTGGACCACTTTGAATGCAATTTTGAATCCAAGTTTCTCAATTCATCACTAACATGGTTTCCATGGAAAATGCACAAACTGGTAATATACTTACAAATTGTAAAGTGGGCTGTGTAATGCTGAGTTATGCATTGGTTGCATGCTTGTTTAATCTTTACCATTGCAGAGGTTTTCGTCTTTTTAAAAATAATCATCAACTTAATTCAGATTCAAAATAATTGGCTGGTTTCAGAAAACTATATCTTAAAAAGTGCCTGTCAGATCTACAGCACAATTTATATGTTAACCATCAGCATTAATATTTCAAGCATAAAAGAGAATATCAATGTAGATTTCAGAGGTTGTTTTAAGAGAAACTGGTCTACCATACTATGTACATTTAGGCACCTTCTCCAGAATGCTTTTCTCTCATAAATATCTCTACCTTCTAGAAGAACTCAGCCAAGGTCAGTAGCCACAGGGTGGGGCTGGGAATTAGAAACTGGCTATTTTGGCCCCTTCATTTTGTTACTTTCAGAATAGCACTGGATATATCCAATTATATTGCATAACCATTTTTTCGTTCTTAAAATGCAAAGGCTATCAGGGGACTATCACAGGAAAAAGAAATCCTGGCATTAAATAATATTCCAAAGTATGACTGCCAAGAAAGACTATTCTGCTATGAAGCAAAATAAGTGGGAGGTAGAAGAAAATTTTTTTTATAAATGATGCATTCTATAAAGACTATTTGATAATTTAATAATTTAATATAACGATTAATTTGCTCACATCATTAAAAGTTCAGGAATTGATATAATACAGTGATGAATTCTATTTGATAGATTTACAAAAACTGATTTCAGCATAAATTTCATTCAAACAGAATTTTCCTGGGTATATATGCTCTCCCCAGAGGCTACAAAATAATGTATTTTAAACTGCCTTTACCGTGGGACTAATATTTTAGAATTACCTACACCCTTTAGAATTTTTAAAAAATTATTATTTAGGATGTAGTGTTAGTTTGTGGTTTGGTGGCGGGGGCGGGGAACCAACAATTAAATAATTGATTTTTAACTAGTACTTCTCATTTCTTAGTTAGAAACCTAATTACCTGCTGGAGATCACTAATGCTCATAAGAGAATCTATGACACTTTTTTCTTTCTTAGAATGACAAAAGAAAAAGAAAAAAGCATACTGTCATAACTGGCAGCCTCTCTCACAGGTGTAATTTATCATATGAGCATAGTTTAACATGTACTCATGTTCTGAACTGTAGTGTTTTTTGTTCTGGTTGTCATTTTTTTCTTCTGCTTCACACTCCCTACATTATTGAGACCAAAGAAAGGACAAATGATAACTTTATGTTAAGGTTGCAAGAGGGCCTCGAGTTGGTTAGGACAGTAATTACTAGCTGGAGGTTCACTGGGATCACACACCCTCCTGAAGGAGGAAAGGTGCTCTGACGTTAGGTCAAGCCATGGGATTAGGTGGAAGCTATTGCATTCCTTACAACTGCAGCATTCTGTGCCTCTCAGAGACTCCATTGTCCCTCTGCTGCCTTTCTCAGTAGTTGGGGGATTTAAAAAAAGAGAGAGAGAGAGAGAAAGGGAAACAAAAGGTTATTAAAATGCAATTTATAGACATAAAATGAATTAGAGATGACATTTTAATGGTGAACTTTTTGAGAGCTGAGGGAAGAGACAGAGGCATTATTGGATTTGCTCAGCTTGATGAAGAACCGATGACTAAGATGTCAGTTCCAATTTATTTTTCCTCATTTAACACTGTTTATTATTTTAACCAATAATTTTCCTAATGCTTTAAAGTTCTTCTTTTGCATTTTGCTCATGCAAATGAGCATTTCAGTCTAATTGAACAAATTCATACTAATCAGCGTGCATATAATTGTGACACTGGGAAGCTTAGTTCTAAAATGAGACCTGTTATATGACACTTTGCCTGTAGATGGCAATAGAAAGCTAATTACTAAGTAGCTGTCTGTGGCCAAGCATACACCTTCATCTTCCTGAAAGCAAGTATACTCAATTTTTTTCTTAATAAAAGGAAACATACATTTTTTAAAAGATTAAAACCTCACATTGCATTTTATGAACACTTGGATAGCCTAGTTTATAATCAGAACACCAAATCCTCCAAGCAGTTTTTAGTTTAAATGCCTGGTGCCCTGGCATGTTTTTGAAATACCTTTGTGAATTCAGAAGTAGAAACTATCGTCAGCATCACACCAGTAATGCACTTGAAAGAACACGTAAGCCTCTCTCTGAAGAAAGGTGTCCAAGTCACATCCTCTCGCGGGCAGAATGGGGAAGCGGGCACGCAGCATGTTTAGTGTTCTTCAGGTTTGGGGGATTGAATCTTTTATTCCCGGGTAGCCAAAAGCTAACATCTTATTCCAGGATGAACAACTTTGAGAACTTCTCCTGTCTTCTATTTATTGTACTTTGTGTTAATCATAAGCACTTAACTGTACATATGCATTTTTAATATACAGTGAAAACTATTTTTTGTTTTACTTCATTTTCCATATTTTCACAGAGAAAATTTATTGACTGTTTTATACTCTATCTTTTTAGTTTAGAAATGTAATTAAGATTCACCTTTAATTAGATCATATACCTTTTATAAAAAGGAAAAAAAAGATTCACCTTTAAGACTAGCTCTGCTTTTGAAGATTAACTCAGAAATGTAAATTGCTGTAATTAATGAGGCTTCAAAACTTGATTCTTTTCCTCTTTCATTTCATAGTTATGAAGCCCTCAAATTTAAGCCTTATGCGGTAATACTCTATGGGGTCCAATCTGCTTTCTCTTAAGTGGTGAATGCTGATTTCAGTACTTTATTGAATTGTGAAGCATTTTCTATTCTATGGCATATGAAGAGGTGTTTGTATCTTTTGAAATTGAGAGGATGTGATTAAAATGGTCATTCAAAAACTTGTTTGATAAACTAGATCTATTTGAGCAAATTGGCCTCCAAAATATTCATGAGGGATTAGTGTCATTTCCTGCCTTTTTGTTTTCAGTATGCAGACTTAGGATATTAGCTAGTTACCCTGCAGAAGAGGCATCGTAACTATATATACATATAGAATCAATGAAGAACAGCTTGGTCTGGAGTCTTAATTCTTTAGCACAATGTTGATCCACTGAGTTGCCCCGTTTCTCTCTGCTCAGCTGGACCACGGGTTTACCATCAAGAGATCAGGGTCTTTGGACTACTACCAGCAACCAGGAATGTATTGGATAAGGTATGAGATGGTGCAGCTCAACAGTCAGTGTTTCCATGGCAACGTGCTGGCAGTCTCCATTAACCAGTTCCTTCGGTGGATAAACATGCTTTTGATTTGTTATCCAGTCCATATGCTGCTTTATCGGTTTCATTTTAATCTTGATTGAGATGCCACACCCCCTCATTCCTTTTTTTCACCCATTATTCACACTGACATTTGCCAGCTTTCTTTCCATTGCACATGCTCAGTATCAATTTTCCTTATGGTTAAAAGGACAGTATATTTAGTGCTAATGCCAAAGCATTTTCCTGATGTTGCTAATTAAAACAATGATTTCCAGTGCTCTTCTGTCCCTTAACAAATGGAAGAACAATAGCACGCTAGTGTGTGTTCTATAGAAGTATATACTGTCATTTTAAAGTCATCAAGTCCAACCTTGACCTGATTAGATGGATAACAATGCATTTACACTTTAGTAGTAGAAGCGCCTCAAAGTACAATGGGCTATAGAATGCATTGTGTGTGTTGGTAAGCTTGTGTTTTCAAATTCTCCACCTTTTGTTTTGTTTTGTTTTATTGTTCCCTCTTCCCCTGGAAATCCCTCTATGTATTAGCTATTGCATGAATTTATTTTTCAATATTTTGTAACTGTCAGATTATTTAGCCGGCTTATCTGCTCAAGCAAAAGGGATTATGGGAGGTATCGATTTTTTAAAAACTGGGTTAAGAATTCTATCCAATCGCTTTCTATTCCAGTCAACTGCCCTGGCATTTCCTTCAAGGGGCATTGTTTATGTCTCTTTAAGTTATCCACAAGCAGGATGGTTTTTGATGGTTTGAGAAATGAACTCTGAGAAATCCTAGGGAGCTTGTTTTCTCCATCTTAATGTTTCTGAAATGATCTCCAGGTAACGCTCCACATCTTAGTGTTTGAAAAAAAAAATCCATTGGTTTTGACATTTGTTTTCTCCAAACTATGGAGCCTATCTGTAGTAAGAGAGTAGCTGTCTGATATTGTTTCATGGTTAGACTGCAAAGTTTAACCAAAAAAAAAAAATATATGTATGTGTATATATGCATATATAATGTATATGTGTGTATATATATTATATATATATGATTTTAGCCCCAGTTGTTACTCCTGGTTATTTTTCTATAATCAGACACTCAAAACATAGTACACAGGAAAGCAGAAAGGGGCATACCTTGACAAATGATTCAGATATACTAAAATCATGATCATTTCCAAATCTGTTTAAAGCAAGAAAACACCCAAAGCTCAATAAAATTTTCTAAGGTCATTTTTGACATAGAGGGCTATTTGTGTCTTCTCCGTTTATAATGCATGTAGGAGTTGCACATTCATTTATTTAGTTTACCTACATAATTGGCCTTATCGATGTAGAAAGAACTTAATTTTTGACTTTATTTTGGAGGGAGGAGGGTGAGTTCATCATAATCTGCCTTTGTGCAGACCCTTCTTTTTTGACTGTATCACAGAAGAGAATTCATCCATCTTTTACTTTTACCTGAAAGAATATATACTTCCAGAAGATTGCACCTATCAGGAATGCACATCTCTATAAATTGTCACAAACTGAGCATGCCCCGGTAGGCAGCACCCAGCTCAGGCACAGAACATTCCTAGCACCCTGGGGGCTCCCTTCAAGGAGGGTCACTTCACCTCAAGGGTAAACATTGACCCTAGAGTCTAGCCACATTAATTAGCTTTGGCTGGTTTTGTACTTTATATAAATTGAATCACACCATGCTCCATCCTTTTTAAATTATGTGTCTCTTAATGTTAGGAATATTAACCAGAGATCTAAGTGTAAAGTTAATATACAATTAAAACTAGGCATCAAGTATGTCTAATTATAGTTGTGCACATTTGTACTATAAAAATTACACATATAAAGTCACCTAATTTCAAAAACCTCTGGAAAATTAAATTACTAAATTTATGGGATTAAGGATGCGAACTAAACCCCAAGTAAACACAATAATTAATAAACATAGCCAAGTATAAAAAGGCCATTTAACTAAAATCCTAGTGATGGCTCCCATCAGCAGACAAAATGACACATCCCTGAATAATGGGCAGGAGCAGATGGGAGATAATCTCTTTTTTCTTGCACACATAAACTGCTCTGTTTTCCAGCTGGGGCAGTAACAACAATGTTTATAGTTAGTGCTGTACCGAACAGCGCACCCAGTATGTAAAGCTAAATTGGAGAAATGATGCTAAAAACTCATCGGCATATATGCTTAATTAGGAAGTTTTATAATGCCATTTAGCCCCAGAACGTACACGCTCTCCTTACTGATTGCAAGTGCTTGCCTTTTATCTCCGCAGAAGTGGGAGCATTTGTCTAACCATGGTGGCAGCCAACTTTCTAACATAAACAATCATTACAGGCGAGCATCCCCGCTCCCAATTGTTGTGTTTAAAGCGCTCATGGCTGTTTTTACTGCTCTAAGCAGAACACTTGGGAGTCACGCTTGCTTTTTGTAAAGCAGATCACATAAGGGCACAGGCTGGGAAAACCATCTCCTCAGGGTGCCCAGAATGGGTCTGTCCCTCTTAACTGGCTTTTTGGTGATTATAGACAAATAGTGGGGGTTGTTTTCCCCTTTCTCTCCATTCTCCAGCCTCATACCAGAGAGCTGCTTCCAAGGGAGCAGCATCCTTCACTTGACCCATGCGTCCAGGAGACTTTGCTCCTGTCACCCAGAGTCCAGGGGGGACGCTGCCCTGGGAATGAGCTCACTGGGATATTCCACACTCTCCTGAGAAGCCACCATTTCCCCCTGCTGCAGGCCACTGGAAAACATTTGCATCCCGTTACATTTTCCCCTTCCTGGAAATACATGCTTATTCAAAGGGGACGTGGTCACACACATTTCTACCTTCCCAAGTGAAGCTGTCACCATGGCAGGTGCTATGCCCTGTAACACACGGGGAAGATTCCTGCACCTTCAGCACACAGAACAGGGCAACAGCCAGAACCGGGTAACTCAATTCGATAAAACAAATATCAAAACAAGACATAAGCTAAACATGAGAAATAAGATAAAATGGGGAGGCGAGCTAGGACAAAAGGGTGGTTGAGTTCCCAGGCATGACGTAACTAAAATGTGCATATTGGATTCGAGCACCGTGCTGAAACAGTGAGTAATGAGGCAGAGCGGTGGCGGCCGCACGCCGTCTTTGCAAGGCTATTAAAAGCTGTCATGCTCGGTTGTTGAAAGGAATGGGGTCAGTTAAATGCATCTTGCTCCGCGCAGGTTTGAGAGAACTGTTCCCTTGGAAGCCAGGGAGGAACCCCCGTGCGGTGTGAGAAGGGATCTAGAGCCAGCCTCGGTCAGAAGCAGCCAAATGTACACAGCAAGTTGCAATGCATTGCAGGTTGCTCGGTGGCAAGCTGTCCTGGCTTTGCTCTGCAGAGTGAGAACGCAGTCCCCGCGGAGAGCCAGAGCATGGTTGGCAGGCAGGGCAGATGCTCCACCCACTCCGGAGGCTCCCTCTGTAACAGAAAGTTTGGGGGGGTTCAGTTTAATACATCGAAAAGTCCTAAGTTTGAACTTCAAAACCACTCAGACTGTGATTAGAGAGAAGTCTCAGGAAAGTAGTGAGGACTGGTCTTGCAGTTGTACCTTGATACCCGAGCATGAGCTATTAGGCCATAGTCTCAAAAAATAAGTGATACCTATGCCTGTAGTGGCATGAAGGTCACCAAGGGTCATTAGAAAGAACATGGGAATAGTGAAACATCCGCGTTACATTTCCCAACTCAAACAGGTTGCTCAATGAGGTTTTATTTTCTTTTGTTTTGTTTTCAGAGGCCCCTTAAGAGAGGATTCCAATGACATTTGTCTTTTTAAAATGTAGCTTACTTATTATTAAAAACGAGAAAATGCCATGGCATTCCAAGTCTTAATCATTGAGTGTAAATTGAAGAGAGATTTTAACATTTTCCTAAGATTCCTGATGATTCCAGATCGACTGAAAATTGTGTAGTATCATATTTATTCTGCCCTTGCCTCAGAACCTCTTTCCCTCATTTTGACATAAAAGTAAACATCTATGCTCTTTTCTTCATATTCATTCCTGCCATACTTTGTGAATGCTCCTTAGTGAGGTCATTGAGAGGAGAGAGGTTTTATGAGGTATAAATGCGCAAGAAATCATACATAAAGAACTTAGTTATAAGTATGACACACCTTTTATTAAGAAAGGGTGTGAGGCCGGGCGTGGTGGCTCAAGCCTGTAATCCCAGCACTTTGGGAGGCCGAGACAGGCGGATCACAAGGTCAGGAGATGGAGACCATCCTGGCTAACCTGGTGAAACCCCGTCTCTACTAAAAAATACAAAAAACCAGCCGAGCGAGGTGGTGGGCACCTGTAGTCCCAGCTACTTGGGAGGCTGAGGCAGGAGAATGGCGTAAACCCGGGAGGCGGAGCTTGCAGTGAGCTGAGATCCGGCCACTGCAGTGCAGCCTGGGCAACAGAGCGAGACTCCATCTCAAAAAAGAAAAAAAAAGAAAGGGTGTGAGTATTCATAGGCTGAAATAAACAATTTTCAAATATATGTCAGTCACATGACACTTTTAGAAATTAAAAAGTCTTGGAGGCTGGGTGTGGTGGCTCACACCTGTAATCTCAACACTTTGGGAGGCTGAGTCGGGTGGATCACCTAAGGTCAGGAGTTCAAGACTAGCCTGGCCAACATGGTGAAACCCCATCTCTACTAAAAATACAAAACATTAGCTGGGTGTGGTGGTGGGCACCTGTAATCCCAGCAACTCAGGAGGCTGAGGCAGGAGAATCATTTGGGCCAGGGAGGCAGAGATACAGTGAGCTGAGATCACACTACTGTACTCCAGCCTGGGCAACAAGAGCAAATCTCTGTCTCAAAAAAAAAAAAAGGAATGGAGATTGAGATTAAATTAACTTAATTAAAGATTGGCAGCCCAGTGTACAGAGAGAGTGTGGCTTTGGAGTCAAGAAGCCCTGGGTTTAGATCTCGTCCACCCCATTTCCTGCAGAGTAACCTTAGGCGAGTTACATTCTTCGTGTGATTTTCAATTTCCACACCTACACAAAGGAGAAGAGTGTTATCCACCTTCAAAATCTGTGGTGAGGATTAAATTAGCCTGCCTGTACAAAAGTGCTTTCACACACCCCAGCCCAAAGAAGAAACTCAAAAAAAAAAAAAAAAAAAAAAAAATTGATATCTGTTTCCCTGACTTTCAAGAGCAAATCACCCACTCCACAGATTTTCCTGAGAAAACTGATCTCTCTTCAGAGAGAGGCATTTGTTATTAAAGTAGAATCATGAACTTTTTTAATGCTCTGATGAGGGTAAAATGCTCAGTAATGTATATGTTATATTTCTTGTGAGTATTTATGGCATTATGTTTTATCTGAAGTAGCTATAGCCAAAAATTCTGATGAAGTATAAGTTTAAAATGTGATCCTCTAGGACAGGAATTGGCAAACCACGGCCAATGGGCCAAATCTAGCCCACTTCCTTTTTTTGTAAATAAAGTTTTATTGGAACACAGTCACACACATTCATTTGCAAACTGTCTATGGCTGCCTTTGCCCTACAGCAGCAGAGTTGAGTAGTTGAGTCAGAGAACCATGTGACTTGCACAACTTAAAATATTAACTATCTGGCCCTCTCCAGAAAAGTTTTCCAACACCCTTTCTAGGGGGAAAAATATGTCTAAATTAAAAGGCACCATCTGTACAAATGCAAATTCCACAAGAACAGGATTAGGGCTTATTAAAAACTGTATCTCCACTGCCTAGTAGATGTCTTCAATAAACATTTGTAAAATTAACAAATAAATGATTGAACTCTCCAAAGAAGGGACCATTTTTTCACTGATTTTCAGGATAGACATGTTTTTGAAGAATTTGGAATACATCAAAATTTGGGCAATCAAATCACATACGGGATGCTCTAGAATAACATCCCACTTTTAGCAATCCAGGACTAAGCTTTTTGGCAAGGTTAAAATGGTTTCTGCAATAAAAGGAACTACCCCTGACTCACCTGCTTTGTAGGCACTACATTTTCATAGATTTTTTTAAGGCAAACTGTGCTTTTGGTTGCTGTTTAGTTTACTCGTATGATGGAGAACAAACATGGCAACTCCACTGAGGTTGGGCTCCTATAAGAAAATCAGGGCTGTTGGGCAGAGGAAGCACACGAATTTTGTCCTGAGCTCAACCCCCACCAATTGGCTATAATTTTAACTGTCTGATAGGAGGCCATCAGAAACCCACTGCAGAGGTAGGCCACTTTAAGACTCTATTAAGAACCAGGTCAGCAGGAGAAGCCTATGTTTAAGATTAGTAGTGCAGAAGCATAAGGTCAGCTCTCCCAGGAAAAATGGGGAATAATATTTAAGATAATCATGCCAAGAAAGTAAGCAGCTTGGAAGGCTACTCAGTTGCATCCCACGAAGGCCTCCCTTTGCCATTTTAATGGTCGTCTTTAAGAAAAGCCATGCCATCGGCCGGGCGCGGTGGCTCAAGCCTGTAATCCCAGCACTTTGGGAGGCCGAGACGGGCGGATCACGAGGTCAGGAGATCGAGACCATCCTGGCTAACACGGTGAAACCCCGTCTCTACTAAAATACAAAAAACTAGCCGGGCGAGGTGGCGGGCGCCTGTAGTCCCAGCTACTCCGGAGGCTGAGGCAGGAGAATGGTGTAAACCCGGGAGGCGGAGCTTGCAGTGAGCTGAGATCCGGCCACTGCACCCCAGCCTGGGAGACAGAGCCAGACTCCGTCTCAAAAAAAAAAAAAAAAAGAAAAGCCATGCCATGTCTTCAGATACTGTGTCATTTCTGGCAAGACCTCAAAAGGATATGAAAGCAAAACAAAACAACTGCAATGAGCATGAGAGTAAGCCCAATAAAATGAGGAGGGTGGATATTTCAATCGATTTGTCAGTTTAATTTTACTAGCAAGCAAAACATTTCCAAACTGACAAGCAAATCGTAATGTAGTCCCCGCAGAGTGAGGGTAAGCAAAAGAAAGGGTTCCTGAGATTAATGTCCCAGCAGCTGCATCCCCAGTTCGGTCTCCTAGGCAGTATGAATAATGGATGGACTAAAAGGCAAAATGCACAATAATGTTCTTTTATTAATGAAATGAAGACTATATGTGATGGCTAGCAATAAATTAAGAAAAGCAAAAAAGGAAAAGCAGTCAACATTTGCCTCTGAAAAATGCAGTTACTTAAATCCAATAATTACTGCCATGACAGAAAACATTGCCTCACAATGAAAATGAGTACATCTCTTGTGAATCCTGCAAGTATTGCAGAACAGAAATATGTTTGGTCCATAGACTGTAAGGCCTATTGTTTGCTAAGAGAAAAACATAACCCATTAAGTAGATTGATGGTGATATTAAGCATATTCATAGAATTTCATAGGTGAAAGTTTCCCTAGGGATCATGCACAATAACCCCCCTTCAGTCTATGGACCTGGAAATTGGGGCTCGGTGTGGTTAGAAAACATGTCCAAGGTCATATAATTAGCGGAGCTAGGACAAAAAGCTAATTCTCTTGACTTCCACCTACTGCTGCTTCCAAGGGGATTAAACTTAAGCTACCAGACAAGACGAGCATTAGAGACGTGGGGTGACTCAAACTGGCAAAATCTAAGCTAATGCTTCAATTCATGTTCTTGATTATTCCTGACCTTCCTCCTCTATGCTATGTTTTTCCTTTAACATTACAGACATACCAGATGGGTTGTTCATATGTCTTTATACTGAGTTTCCAAATTTAATGTCAGAACAAAGGATTTAAGCTATCTGAGCACATGTGGAGGATACTGTTATTTCATTGTTACAAAATAGGCCACTGACCAAATTCAGTAGATGTATCCTTTATGGGAATAAATCTGATAATAGGCAAGCACTGTCTTTTATTTATGTATGCCTGGTGTTATGGCTGGCACCAACATGATGGGGAGAGATTTCCCTAAGATTTTCAGCTACCACGTGTGCAACCACCTGAGTTGCTGAGGTAGCTGGCATTATTTTACCATTCCTCTGTTTTCACACTTGATCTAGCATCTGCTAAGGGCTTTGTGATAAGCCAGGGCTTACAGTTCACGGTAGAAATATGCAGTGTTTCTTCTGGGTAGGACAGGTTTATATTAGTCCATTTCTCTATACCATTTTATTTAATCAACCATGTGTTCTCTCTTTACCAACTTCCCCCGGGCCATCATTATTCAGCTCTCACCCAGTACACAGCGTGGCAGTCTCTATCATGCACATATCTGAAGTAACTAGGTTAGAGCTGCGTCCTTGGTTACCACTGGTCAACTCCAGAATCTCAAGAGAGTTCTTGCTTACCTCTAACCTGTGATAATTAGCACCAAAATGTGATAATGCACTCTTCAGAGTCTCTTAGGATCTCTTAATGAAGTGGTAACTTACTAAAGAAACACTTGGGAATTCTACTGCAAGCCTATTCATGTAGGTTCCGACAAAGGTACAAACTATGAACAAAATAACTAATAAAATAATAAATCCATTAGGAACTCTAAAGTGTTCATGGAGCCTCAAGCCTATACCTGAGGACATCCTTAATTTACAAAAATAGGCATTAAGAAGAGACCCTATTTGCTTGATGTCTGGGGATTTTTTTGTGACTGATAAAGAGTAAAGCTAGCCACGCACACACAAACAAAATCAAGTTGACTCTTGAGGACTCCCCCCTGACCCCACCAACAAAAATAGTAAAGGTGCCTTTTAGAAGTGGTTGAAAGGGCTCAGAATCTGAAGCTGTGATGCAGGATTTCAGAGGAACAAATTATGTTTCAAATGCTTTTTTTCTTTTTCAGGGGCGGGGAAGACATTTTCAATTGGATTACATATTTTATGACAATACCCTGTAATATAGTAGCCTATAGTGCTATTTCCTTGGTAACTTCATCTGTCCCAAACTGCATATCTGGGCTATCAAATTCATTTGGAAAAGATGAACTGCACCTGTTTTAGAGTCAAGTTAATTCTGTGGCCACAAACTTCTAAACATTATACGTTACAGTGTTTAGTATGATAAGAAATTAGACCGCAATAAATGCTTGTTGGATGAGTGAATTCGTAAGAGAATTTTAACTTTATCTGACATAAGAATTTGGTCATATTTGAAACATAAATTATAGTCTTAAATATTGACTCTTAATACTTTTAACTTCTTACTCTTTTGTGTTAGGGTTGCTTTGACTTATATTTTTTGCTACTGTTATTATTCAGAAAGTATACAGTCCCCTAAAATAATGCTACATTAATTAAGAAGTATTTAATACACAGTTAATATGTGCGCCACAGTCTACTAATCATCTGGAAAATGCCAAGAAGTTTCAAATTCTCCCATAGAATAGTTGGCAAGGTATTTGGGGAATATGCAAAGAAAAAAAAATAGAATGTCAGTATGCAATTAATTCCCAAAAGTTTGGTCAAAACAATTCTTGCCTAAGGAGTTTAGAAAGAAAAAATATGGTACAGAAGGTAAAATTTGATCAAGTCTTCAAGAATAAATAAATTGGCAGGGCACAGTGGCTCACACCTGTAATCCCAGCACTTTGGGAGGCCAAGGCAGGTGGATCACCTGAGGTCAGGAGTTTGAGACCAGCCAGGCCAACATGGTGAAATCCCATCTCTACTGAAAATACAAAAATTAGCCGGGTGTGGTGGTGGGTGCCTGTAATACCAGCTACTTGGGAGACTGAGGCAGGAGAATCACTTGAACCCAGGAGGCGGCGGTTGCAGTGAGCCAAGATTGTGCCACTGCATTCCAGCCTGGGCAACAAGAGTGAGACTCCGTTTAAAAAAAAAAAAAAAAAAAAAAAAAGAATAAATAAATTTGAGTGAGCAGAGAGAGGAAGAGAGGTAATTTCATGTTGGCAAGTACCTTGAACCAAGAGGTAGATGTGAGAATGATTAAAGCACATTCAGAGATGTATCAGTTTGGACTGTTTTTATGGCAAGTGAAGAAAACCAAAACCAAACTGATTTAAGCAAAAAAGGAAATGTATTCTTTTACATAACCTGAGAGGTTCACAGGTTGAGTCTGACTTCAGTGATGGATGGATCCAGCACTCAGTTAATGCTTGGTTTCTTGACATCTCCAGCCCTGCCCCCCTGTGTTGGCTTTAGTTTTGGACTTCACATGGTACCCAGGATGGGAGAAGCAGCTCCAGGCCTGCCAGTCTCTCAAAATTGGGGTTCATTATAAATGTGAAGTTCCAGCAAAAGTCTTACCATGTCCTATTGACGGAGTTGGGTGCCCATCTTGGGCCATTCATGGATATTGGGGAATGCAGTAAATTCAGGCTTACTCCTGAGTCACAAGCCCACACCAACCCTACTCCCAGAGATAGGAGTAGGGTCAACTTCATTGGAATCATGGAATGTGGGAGTGAGGAGGTATCCAAAGAGAAATTAAAGTATAGTTAACCATAGGCAGAGTAAACAGATGCTGTGCTTGAAAATCAAGTGTCCACTAAAGGAAGACAATGACTCTACTTATGCCATAGGATCATTTTGAGTAATAATAGGTACTACACCCTGGAAGTTTTTATTGGAAGCACATGGCAAAGGCTGGGCCAAGGAAAGAAATTGGGCTTTATGAGGAGCTGTAAATAAATTAATTGGACCTTGTAGAAATTGACCTGACAGCTGTGTGCAGAATGGACCAGAAGGTGGGTGCTCCAGAGAGAAGCAGATCACCTCTGTTGTATTTTCTCATATTTCAAAAGCCACAAAGTTTTTGAAGAAAGAGAAACAGATTGCCTTCATTGTTTCCCATCTTTCAAATGACACAAAGTTCATAGAGTGTCTACTGTGTGCTGTGAACTGTGGAAAACACAGAGACGATATCCAAGGCTTGACCTTGGTTCTCCAAAGAGTCTACAATGTGGTAGGGAAAACAGTTAATTAGGGTCAATTATGGTGCAGGCAGGATGAACAATAATGGTACTAGATTGTCATGGAAATAGAGAAGAAAGAAGTTCCTAAAATACTTTCTCTAAGCAGAGTGGGTGGGGGCCGAGAAGGAAAGACCTGTGGGCAGTGATGCCCTCTAGAACATCTCTGAGAGCAAGTCAGTTGGGAGTCCTCAGTACTGGTTTGAGAATATTATGAGGACCTGAGGGGTAGAAAACTGCACCTCTGTCATCAGACTCAGGTCTCCTTAGGAGTTTACGAGCATCAAAATTCAGAATGTGTTCACGGGATTGTCCACATGGTGGATCCTGTCTGCTTCTACAAAGAGAAGTTTCTCTGATCATCAGTGTGGAGAAGCCACTGTCTTTTGGCCTTTGATACTACCTGTGGCCAGTGTCTTTCCCTAGCTCATGCTGGCTGGGAACAGAGAAGGGATGAGCTTCTGGGAGTGCAGTGACTTTAATTTATCACTTCAATAAACTTCAGAGTAAATGGGAAGACACTGCTTGGGCTTTGCACAGGAGAAGATTGAGTTCTGTTCCTAGTTAGCAATGCATATGGGCAAGTCTCTCCACATGCCTAGGCCTCAGCTTCCCTGCCTGTAAAGACAGAGCATTGGACAAAAATGCTTTATAAACCCTCATTCAACTCTAAGAGTCTGCAAATCCAATAGAGACAACCTTGAACCACTTATTCCATGACACATGCCCATGACCATGATAAATTTCCAAGAATAAGTGTCATGAGCATCCTGGGGATCCATGCACCTGAAAGCTCAGGAGCCTTTGTGCATGAGGCCTTATCTACAAAGGTGAACATTTAGAAAGCTACTGACTAGGG
This sequence comes from Rhinopithecus bieti, assembly GCF_001698545.2. Taxonomy (NCBI): domain Eukaryota; kingdom Metazoa; phylum Chordata; class Mammalia; order Primates; family Cercopithecidae; genus Rhinopithecus; species Rhinopithecus bieti. Next base: position 393,268 of record NW_016815913.1, on the reverse strand, counting down.
AAATCTGTAGGAGTGGCCAGAACTGACTGCTTCAACAGGGACAGGGGAAGGGCTTTCTAGGCAGGACAAGAAGGGAATATGATTGTGCTTATAAGGATTTGCAGAAATGAAGGTGAAAATGAGGGTGAGGGAACCATCCAAGCATGGGCTCAACATTAAGTGCCACCGGCTTCTGCATAAACTGAATTACAGTATTTGTGGAGAATGGTGTATTTCAGTGGCTGCAGCTAAGAGTGTGAAGTATTGAGTGGATAATGGGGAAATGAAGTAAATATCGAGAGGGCGCCAGTGAAACTAAAGGAAGGAGGGAAAGTACTGAGTTAAGTTCTAACGTGGGCTTTGTGCACATTGCTTTTCTATAACCTGCAGTTATTTGATTTTAAAACAATGTCTTACATCAAGTTGTAAAGAAAAGAACACCTTACATTTCTGGGAGTCTTGGCTGTTTAGAAAGCATTTGCACACCCATTTATACCTATAGCAACTCTATGACAGTGGAAAGGTGCTCCTTATTTAAAAGATGAGAAACCCGGGTGAATGGTCAGCAATGAACAGAGTGGGACGCAAAATCCCTGACGCAAAATCCCTGACAGAGTGGGACGCAAAACCCCGATGTGCTTTTCTTCCCCACATCTGACTGCCTCTGTTCACAAGTCAGAATATTCCGATGCAAATGACTTTTTTCTTTCTCAAGGAGGTAGAAATAGAAAGATTTCTTATGACCAAGAGGTGTTTATATTACTCTTGGATTAACTACAAAATGCTTTTTATGTAAGGCAGACTAAATAGACGTCTGTTTTTTTTACAAACATTCAACTCTACACAAAGAGAACATTTCAGTTTGCTTTGAAAGCAAAATACCATGTGTTGTAACTTTACAATGTTTTAAATAAAGTTAGGAATTTGGGTTTATGACACTGAAAATATCATAAACTCAATAGGTATAAGACTAACAACTATATGAGCATCCTTAAAAATTCAACAAGTAGAATCAAAGGTAGACGTTTCAACAGACCTGTTACTGAATCATTGTATTAACAATCTAGTGAGACAAGAAGTGAATTATTGAAGTTTATCTTCCTCATTGGTTTGTAACACTGTTCATTCAGTGGGTGGATAGTTTCTAAAGTAGAGCAGTTCAGCCTAACGAAGCTGTTTACTGTACTGGTTCTACACACTGCCTCTCTTTATCTCTTTATTACTTCGTTTTGGAACTTTGATTGGCCTATTTTAGATCTAAGATTGTCCTAATGCTATACTGCAGTTGTATGAGGGGCTTAGTTTTCGCTTTGTTCTCAGAACCAGGCTGGCTATAAAATTATCTCTGTTCTTTGGGAGCTAACAGTAAATTTTCAAGAGGAAAAATGGTGGCGTATATCCCCATAGAGGAAAAGTAATCTCTTAAAAGCAGAATAACCTCCAGGCTACATCCTTTTAAAGAGGGATTTTCAAACAAGAACGCCTTCAACTTTTATATGCGTTCTATATTTTTCTTCAGACCTCATACCTACTCTTCTGCTTTCTGTGTGAGGTTTCTCTGTAATGACCCCATTTTCCCCCGCACCCACTAAATCTGTGACGAAGTCATGCCGTCCCCCATTCTGATGTCATGGTAACTTCCAGAGCTACAGGCAGATAGCACATCTGGGGACTCCTCGGAGGTCTCCTCAGGAAATTGAGGCACAGAGACTGGGAGTTGGAATACCTACAAAACTGAATCTCAGTTTCATAAATTACCACATACTACGATGAAAATGAACTTTGTAAAGTGAAATCCGTGGGAAGGTTTCCACTTGGTTTAATTGCATTCAAAGCAGTGTTCAATTTCAGGCATTGGTTTCATTAAAATTAAACCAATCCTTCCCAGAAATTCATCCACACTCCCTCATCAACAGATAATAAGATCATTTAGAGTGAGGAGGTGCTAAAAGAACAGGATGAGCCGTGGCTCCATTTCCATGTCTGACTGACAACTTCATCACCTTTCATCTGTATTATGCAGCTACCCGAGCTGCATGTTAATTGAAGTTGCCCAAGGGGGATTTTTACACACAGGACTCAGGCACCCCTTTTCAGAGAAGATGGGGGTGTCCTCTGGCTAGCCTAGGAGCCACCAAGGGTAAATAAATGTGGAGCTAGCAAAAGTCTGGGGAGGGGTGGGGAAGGGTAAACCCAGTACACCATCCATCCTGCCTGTGCCTGCAGATGTCATGACCAGGTCCCTTAAAGACCTGGATTTGTGGGGAGCAGAGGGCTCCCTGAGAGTGGTGACTGTCAACAAAAAGTGTGCCATGATGGACAGGTGAACTTGGCCAGTGTATTTTTTCTGACCTCAGAAAGTTCTAGAAAGAGTTTGTTTTGCCATTTCCCTCGCCCTAATTGTCCTCTTTCTCATTTTATGCCCCTGCTAGACCACCGCTCTTGATAAGGAGAGGCAGGTTTTCCGACGAAGACGCAACCAGGATGTGAGGAGCCGGTACAAGGCGCAGCCAGCTCCTCCCGAACTCAACTCGGAATCGGAAGACTACTCCCCAAGCTCCTCCGAGACTGTTCGCTCCCCCAACTCGCCCTTTTAATAAGACCCTTTTACTCAAAGTCCTAGCTTAACCCTTTGAGACTCTGAGATTTTTTTCCCCCAAAATTTGTGTAAAACAGTTTCATCTGATCTATCTAGCGCTCAATGCTTGAATGGCAGAACTGAAAGTGTTTTCAGGTATCTTTGTAGCGGTGTCCCTTTACTGAATGAGATGACACGTGGTGATTGTGAAGATGGTAATTTGCTGCTAATAGAGTCCTCAAAGGGTTAAGGCCAATTTGCAATTTTTTTTTTAAACTTAGAAGCAATGAATGTTTATCAGTCAAGCTAGGATCTGCAGTATGTAATATAGCACTTGTTAACCCTCTGAGTGCATAGAATTTTATTGAGAATTCTTGTTGGGGAATTTTTCAGGTCTTTGGATGTATACACACATGTTTCTTGATTTTACTGCAGATCAAGGGGTGTTGTTAGATGCTGAAATGTCCAGAAAAGAAGGACATTTAGAATGATATCTTGTTTGTCCTTTTCTGTGGGTTTAGAACATGGCAGGTTTATAACTTTGACACACGCACTGTTCTTTCTTCTTCACAATCCTATTCAGAAACAGATTTTTTTTTCGTTAGAGATATGACTGTCAGTTGCAGTGAGTTCTGCATCCCAGGTGGAGGGAATTGGGTTTGTGGCAAAGAGCTTGACCCCAGAAATAGATGGTGCCCCCCCAAATTGTCTCCACATGAAGATGTACTGATGATGCCCCAGAAATGCTGCTTCCATATCAGCTGCTGCTAGCACCAGCGCAGACTCTCAGGGAGTCACCATAGCTTGTCTTGTTCTTGGTGAGTGAGGGTCTCTCTACTCAGTGTCAGACATCTACAGGAAAGAAACAACCGGTGGAAAAGAGCAATAAATTGCCCGGTGCTCTGCAGGGCTGGAATTTCAAACAGTAAGAGGGAATAACATCCTGTGCTTTTTCTCACCTGCTTCCACGCACTGTGGTCATCACTGTGCAATCTACATCTAGTATGAAATCCACACATAGGAGAGCTGGGGCACAAGGAGCCTGGAGGCAGGTGCTTTGCAAGATGGCTGAGGAGAAAGCACACTGGGAACACAATCCAGAATGTTCTAACAATAAGTTTTCAGTGAATAAACCACTGGCAAGACAATTCCATGTGCACCTTTAGTTTACCTATATAGTCTCCGAGGAAGATCAGGATGAAAGACCTAGATGATACCCCTGAGGATAAAACCTCCATCTCCTAAAATGATTTTTTTTAATACCACTGTCTTTAGCTGTCCAGGAGGTCATAGTGTTTTTTTCTGTCTTTGGGCCAAGTCCTGTCTGCGACCTGTATTTTCACTCCTGTCACCAAATCAATCTCCCTAGTGCAGAGTCTCCAGGCCTGAGTTTCTTCTGGAACAGATTCCATTTTAGGATGGGGATTTGCAGGTTCTGTGCATCACCGCAGTGCTCAGAGAGGATTCTCCTGGCATGTCTTAGAGGCAGTTGCCCAGCTCAAATGTGCTCCCAAGGTTTGCTGAGCTCTGGGATCCATGAGACAACCAGGGAGAGATATCTCATGAAATTTGCATCTGGTGGCTGAACAGTACCTACGTTCTCTGTTTGAATATATTTTAATACCTGAGAGTCTTAAAATTTGTGAACAACGTTTCTATAGTCCTTTATTTTCAAATGCACATTGATCTTCACTTGCTGCATTTTTACTCTTCAGCCCTGAAACTATGGTCTACATTAATATGGATTTTTAAATCACATGTCATTACTTTTGCAACACCATCTCCAAAATTTTTTCTCTTTTACATTTAGGTTCATCTCTGTGGTCTGTGTTGTCCTGACATGTAAACAGCATATTATTTATTGAGGGTTTTTTTCCCCTCTTTTGGAGCATCTAGAAGCGATAACACACAAAATCACAAAGTAGCATAAATTAGTAAATTAGTTGAGTTGTTTTTTGGGGGGAGGTGGGGGTGAGGGGCACAGAACACCAGAAAGAGTGTTGGTGTATAGGTAGATTCCATATTAATAAGGAACACTGAATTAGTCAGAAATTATTGCTTTCTCTAGAAATATAAAGCAAAGCGCTATTCCAAGGCTACGGAGTAGCTCTACAGCCTGGCCTCAACTCTAAAAGTATGAAGAATGCAATGGGCAGAGACCTACCTGCAGTGGACTGTCATTTTCCTTTCTTTCTCTGAATTACTGCTTTTTCTGTGGGCATTAACTATATTGCTACAGCATCTAGTGTACTGAGCCTGCAGTGCATGGCTCAGGCCTTTTCTCATCGACGTCTAGGGGGACTCTGGACTGTGTGAAGCTGGGGAGTGTTTCTCAGCACACTGCAGAAGGGCAGCTCAGAAGAATGCAAGGCCCATTCATCATGGGGATCCCAGCACATCACTGTAGAATTTGAGTGATCTGTGCTGAATAAAGAGTGGAATGTGACCAGTCAAGTAGAAATCTTGAGTAATCAGATGGAATGCAATCTTTCTCACATTAAGCTACCAAGATCCTGAATGTCAGAGATGTACTCAGAGGGTTAACAGACAAGCACAAGGCATGCTGACTACATTGGTGTATCCAGATTGCTTTGCTTTTAGCCAGTGCTTTCTAATTTTTTTCTCGACCTTCTTGGGATAGTTCAAGTTTGAAATAATTAAGTGGTGGTGTTCTTTAAGGAATTTCTATAACCAAATTGATCTTATTTTTGATTTCACTTATCATAGAACAAATATGTATCATTATGGCAGTGTATCTATGTAATTATCAATTTAATCATCACCACAAGTGTTTCCATATTTTTTCCCAAGTATTTAATATAGCTCTCTTATGGTGGTGGCCTGGTGATGGGGACCATCTTTCTTTTACTGACACATGACCAACCATATGGTATTTTCAAGGGAATTTTAAGATTCATCTTTTCAGTTGGATAGTTGACTAGTTAAGGAAGAACTCTTTCATTACTTGCATCGTGTAAATCATCTCTGTAGACATGTGTTCATATTAATGAACACATTTTTTTCTCAACATTGTAGCAGAAATCATTTTATTCGTCATGATCAATGAATATGTGATTTGCTCCAGATCGTTAGAAGGAAAAGTAAGATTTCAGTCATCAAAAATGTTTTTACCGTAGCCCTCATCTAACTTACACGTGGTGCATATTAAAATAAACAGAGAAAAAAAATGTGAATAAACTACTGAAAACACTTGGTGTTTTGTGTTCAATGAGACCTTCCTGCAACCTGCTCCCCATGGGTGGCAGTTAACAGGCCCGTCAGATATTGTTGAAAGAAAGCAATATATCCATGAATGAAGGCTAAAATTGCAATCCTTTACCCTTTGAGGCGTATTTCAGTTGAAAACAAAAAGAAAAGAAAATTTGACTTAAAGGGTCACAGAGCTCCCATATGACCAAGTCTCAGGCACATTAAATCACGGTTGTTTACTGGCCAAGGGCGTCCATTAGACAACTCTATCCCTTGCGCTGAAGCTCAATCGTGCTGAGGGAGAGCTTTCTTAATATTACTGTGTTGCTCCTAGCCCTTCTCTGGGTTAGGATCTGTCAGCATTTCTATGATAAACTACTATTCTCAAAGGTTTTTAATTTGACCATAAAAATGTGCCCCAGGCTGAAGTTTGCTATACAGGGCTGTACCAAAGAGTGAAGGTTTACTTCCTTCTCTTTCCAACTTCTTCCCCATTCTCCGAAGAAAAGAACAACAAAAAAATCTGGTATCGTCCCTCCTTAATAGTGATTTCAGAATTTTGGAAAGCACCAAAATCCAAGATGGTAGTTTTAATGTAGTTACCCATTCGGATATGTTTTTTAAATTTAATGGGTCACCTGGCATATATTGTAGATAACATATCTTTTCTATAATTTGTAAGTCAATAATTTTTTTAACTGCTAGATAATATTTTTTGGTTTTTTTGCCCAAGGATTTTAAAAGACTTGAAGTTGGTCAGTTCAAAACTCAGATTTTTCTACATATTGTCTGCCATGCCCATCGGGAGTTTGGGAAAAATATTCTCACACAGACCCTTACTTTGCATGCAGTTTAGAGGGTCAGATATGTGCTTCTTCTGGGGACAGAGATTTCCTTAATTGTCAGATTTCATGGAGCCATTCTAGTCTGTTGGGGAAAATAGTGATTAAAAGCCCTTCCAAAATTAACATTTTTGACAATTCAGATATGATAAGAAGCAGAGGAGAATAACACACTTTACTCTTTTCTTGCTTAAAGGCAAACAAATCAATGAAACTTGAGGACACACTAAACATTTGATAACTGCAAATGTGCTTTAAAAATTGGTTCAATGGTGCTTATACATGAAACAGTAACAAATGGGGTTCCTAGGACTGTCAGAAGGAATCTTTCGTTTGTATGTAATTACATACTGGAGGAGGAGGTGCTTTTAAGCCTGTCTTTTATTTTTAATCATCTCAAATATGCAGCCATTCATCCAGTAACATTAAGGGTCGTAAACTGGTGGGAAACAGGAAATTCAATGGAGAGGCCTAAATGCCTCTGGTTAGAGTGGGGGTTTTTGTTTGTTGTTTGTTTATTGTTGGGCTTCAACACTGAGCATCATTTCTGTGATCAAGTTTCTAACTGGCATGTGTTTTGATCATGACATTTACCATATCTTGCCCATACAGACAAATAAGAGATCTAGTTTCATTTTTTTTCCCTGAAGAAAGAGCACTCTCTAAAATTAAATCATACCTGTACATTTCTTCAGTATTTGTTTCTGTTCAATGAAATTGAGGCCCTTGATGTTGCTTTAATGTAAAAGTGTCTATTTTTGTCTGTGATATACTTTATTCATTTAAAGTAAGTAATAGTTCTAAAGTCTTCACTGTTGCTACTAAGAGAAAATAGAATTTTAAAGGTGATGATAAAGATGCTATAATGTCAGTTCATTCCAGTCCAATCAAATGTAGTGAGAAAAAGTCCTTGAATAGTTCTCTAGGGACAATTTCTCACTTGCCATTGACATTAATCTTTGGTGTATTCTCAGAAAAAATAAAAAGAAATTGAAACTGGTCCAAGGTTATAGTCATATCCTCGATAACTTTTGAAAAAAAATTTATTAGGAAATTAATACTGGCCTTTTTCATTCTGGCTGAAAGAAAATTATTAAAGGATTAGTTGAGTGTGAAATTAAATAGTATTTTGCTCATACATACTAAAAAGGTGGGTAGGACTTGATGCATTTAAACAAGTTTCTGAAAGGTTTCAATTTGACTCAAGAAAAAAATTCAATGTTTCCTTTAAAAATACTGAATTTATCACTTGCTGCATGGATCAGATGACACAGGTTAATCTTTGATTTTCAGAATCCTAATGAAATAACTTTGGAACAATTTGTATCCTTAATTAAAGGTGGAATGAGATCCAATTTTTCCCCCTAATCCTTCAGTTTAAGCTAATACATGTAGGTTAATGTGGAATGAAATCATCTGTGATATAGTATGTTCATTTATCAACTGAGCTTTTTTGATGTTGCCTGTTTTTATGTAAAACATGTTCTTAAAGTTAATAAAATAATAGTACTTGGTGTATGAACTACTACATAATACCTTGGCTGCAGGGTACACTCCTCAGTTCATTTGCCATACTGGAGTAAAATTTCATCTTAGTTCAATTCATAATTGACACATTCAGTCCACGAAGGAATAGCCCAGCTGTGTTCTTGGGGGGAATTCTCTTTATGCAAGGCTTTAAAAATTAGTCATGCGGTCAGAGTGTAGCTTTCCCACATGTCCTCTGTAGCACAATGTGTATTTCATGAGCATAATTCAAAAATAGCTATTCCAAAAATGTCCCTTTTCATATATTACCTTCCTGCCTGGGCCACTGACTTGGATAAATACAAATAAATCAAATACCATTCAGCTCTATTTTATCCTTCAATCTACGTGCATAGGATCTCCAGAGAAGGGTTTTGTTTTATCCACTAACCTGTAATTAGCTGCCATTTTTGTAGCAATTTCCCATTAGGCATTCCATGTGTAATATTGACCTTAGAGAAAATTGCAAAACCTTACAATGGATTTAAGTTCTTTCCTATTGAGCTTTTCAATGTTAGGAGATTGAAAAGTCAGCCAGCAAAAGTGACTGCAGGTTCCCTGGTGTCCTATGAAGGTGCCAGAATATCTCCAAGTGCTTGTAAAATTAGCGGTCACCTTCCCTGCTGTCCACAGGCTGCTGCTGCAGCTGCTGTTCTCCCTTTTGCTGTACTGTCGTGAAGTCACTAGGTCCTTTCTAGACTCTCTGGCAACTGCTGGGAAACAATAGCTAAAGTGATTACTTCCTAAAGACCATTACCTTGTTTTACGAGGCTGGCAGCTCTGCCAAACACCTGCCATCGAAAACCTGGGCCTTGGTGTGAAAGCCTCAAGCACAAGTCTGGGATTGGAGATGATAAAATTGCCACATATGGGAATTGGGAAAGAAGGACCTTCCACAACTCCTGGCCCTTTGGATGGGTAGTGGGCAAGGTGGCACTCATTATGTACAGGGAAGACGGTCCTGGAAATGGAAGTAACTGGGTAACAAACACAAAACAGGTGTAGGAGCATCCTGGAAATGTTCTTATAACATTTCCTAAATGGAAGGAAAGCTGTGCTCTTCCTTAGAAGGTAGCCTGCTCCCCCCTACTACCGTCCCCCCAGCTCCAGGAGGAGTACCAGGGGAAGACGAGAAGCCACACCCAGCCAGCTGGACCGAACAAATCCATGCTGGCCATCAGCACGGTGACAGATGTCCCAGCCAGCTTGCTTGCACTTCCAAATCATTCATTTAAATGTTTCTTGAGCGAGTGCCAACAACATGGAAGGCACTTAATTTGAGCCTAGAAAAGAAAAACCTCGTTCTCCATGTTTATTTTCACTATAGATCAGAAGACTTTAAAGACAGGAAAATATATCTCAAGCTGGAAGGCTTGCCATTTATTCTGAGACTCTTAGTCCAGGGTTCAGCTGATGTACACACCCACATGTAGCAAGTCCTTGCATGTATGGCAACTTCCAGTCTCTAACTTGAGGATGTGTGTCTACCATCTGCCTGTTCGATGGTACATGCACCCCATGGTACTCTTGGCTTGACTCCTGGGATCTGAGCTGGAAGGCTCTCCCGAGTCCTCTCTGCCATCTCTAATTACTGAGATTTTACCTCTTGTCATATTGCACTATGTCCATTAATGCAGCAAGTGTTATCAAGGACCTACGATGGGTGATGTACTGTGGAGGCTGAGATAAACAAGCCACAATCCTGTTCTTAAGAATTTCCTTCTAGTGAGAAATCTTTTACCCTGGATGTTCACAGGGTGGGACAACTAATTTATCACTCACAGATGGCAGAACTCCAGTTTGTCAGGGGCACAGCATCACTACCAGCCTGAGACTGGCTCTCAGCATGTGGAGACCATGCAGGCTGCTTGCAAGCCAGCCATCAGTCACATGCAAATACACTTGTGGCCCACTCTATTACAACAATTCAAATGTCACCCTTAGTAAACCCCTAGAAGGAAAAACAAAGAGAGAGGAAAGAAAAGAAAGAGAAGGAAGGAAGGGGAATGAAGGAAGGAAGGAAAGGAAGGAAGGAAGGAAGAAGGAAGGAAGGAAGAAGAGAGAGAGAAAGGAAGGAAGGAAGGAGAAGGAGAAGAAGGAAGGAGGGGAGAAAAGAAGAAAAACGAAGAGGAAGAGAAAGAAAAGAAAGAAGAAAGAAAAAGAAAAGAGAAGGAGCGAGCAAGAAGGCAAGGAGGGAGGGAGGAAGGGAGCAAAGGAGGAAAGGAAGAAATAAAGGCTGAAGAGACAAAGTTTCCACAGTCTTAAAACTGGGGTACCATTTGGAATGTTTAAAAGGAAGGGAAATATCAATGTCTCCCAAAGTGTGTTCCTCAAAACTGAGATGCTATGTGGGAATCATGGAACACACTTTGGTATGAGTTTGACATGGGTCTTGATCTCCTCCACATTTTCATCCATAAGTACAGTCTCCCTGTGACAGGGTGAGTGATAATAAGATGTCATCAATGGCTCTATGCATGCATTCTTGTTGGAAGCAGGAGGTGGAGCCTTTCCCAAGAATCTTCTAATTCTCACACGTCATGATCCATTCTTTCCTGGACTTTCAAAATTCTCTTGGAGTACCTATTCTCCACCACCTGGAAGGACATACCCTGAACCTGTACTACTAAAAGGAATTTTAGCCTGGGGAAGCCCTCCCCGACACCTCCCTCCCCATACCCTCCCCACCATCTGTCACATAGGGGAGTCATCTGCTCCCACCTCCAGCAAGTTCCTGTCATATGCCCCATCCCTCTGCTGGATCTGGGGCTACACAGCAAAAGCCGTAACCACTGCCTCTCCCACACTCACAGGCCTGTGTGAGAAAGAAGTAGAGAGTTGCCGTCCAGCATGACCAGGGTCGAGACAGAGGAATGCCCAAGACAAACACGTGGGATCACTTTGGAAGGTCATCTAACTGCCATGGGCAATCAGAAGCTTTCTGAAGAAAGTGTCCCTGAGAAGGGCCTAAGAGATTAGCAGGAATCAGCCAAGAGAAAGAGGAAGAAGACAGTCCAAGCCATGGGAACAAACGGTGCAAACACAGAGAACACAGAGGCGCTCAGAATCTGCGAGATGGAGGCTTCAAGTCAGCCCCAGTGAGGCCAGGGTGGAGTCCAGTGAACCGGCCCATCTCCTGGCTGTGCGAATGTGCTCAGGATGGGGTAGGGAGCTATAAAATGAAATGGTGCCGAATGCCAGGTCCCACGACTGGCGAAGGAGGAAGTGGGGCAGGGAGGATGGCTCTTGAGGGAGCACTAGAGACCCCAGGCCCTTCTGAAATACTGTGGATTCCAATTGCTCCTTCACAGCAATAGCAGAGGACCACCTCCTTGTGCAAACAAAGGAGCTAGCCGTGGGTTAATCCTTTCCTAATGCATAGAACCTCCTGCTCACAAAGCTTATTAGCTCACCACTCACGGGGAAAACCTCGTTCTCTCCTATGTTGTTCTGAGAAGAGAGAGAGACAGAGCGGAGAGAGAAATCCACTGACCCTGAAAATATTTCTCTCCCTCCTTCTTCCTGGACAAATCCACATTGTCACCTTTCCCTTGCAGCAGGGCGATACTTCATGGTCCACCTGAGAGAGGTTTTGTTATTCCATCAGAATTACCTATTAATTTGCTGGATTCCTCTGATTAAGCAGTGAACTTGTCAGCGCGGCTGGCTCATCGTTCGGAATATGAAATATCCTTTCATTTTCAACAAGTAAATCAAAGTCCAAACCAACCCAGACATTTGCAATTTCTTCTCTTGACATGGTCTCCTCTGTTCCTACTGTGTCAGATGTTCCATTTTAAATAATATTTTCTAAGCTCTCTGCTAGCTTTCTGAGCAAGTCTTTTTTTTTTTTTCTTCCGAAAACTCCTATTGTTTCTACTTACTTTATAAAGGAAGGTAACAGTTCACTTTGGTTTCTTAAATTGGAAAACTGAAAATGTTCTGCTCAGGATGGAAGGGAAGCCTCATCCTAACATAGCTGTCTGCTGATTTGCTCAAAGGACTTCTCCTGCCTTGTGATTTTGTGGGTTCTCCTGAAATGCCCACACTTCAATATGCTTTTCTGCAAAATCTTGCTGAGAGGTATGTGTGGCTTAATCCTGCCGCCTCTCAGGGTCTTCTTACAACAGAGCGTTCCACTCTCAGTATGTGTCATCAGAAAAAAACCTGATGAAAACCCAGCAAGGGGAGAGAAACAAGGAGCACCTGTGTAACCCGTGTCTCCCCAATGCCCGCAGATGCGTTCAGAAGGGTGGAGACAGCCAAGAACTCTGCCCCTGGATGATCCAGCTGCCAGAGCGCTGTCTGTTCACTGCTGGGCTTTAGCTATCTTCAGGATCGGTGGATCAGAGCTTCTACGGCCTCTCCTAAAACCAGAGTCCAGGGGCAGTGGGTGCCCTTGCGCCTAAGTGATCGCTCCCATCAGTCGCACTCTGAGGATTGTCCACCTCAGCTCTGTCTCCAACCTGTCAGCAGGACTTGCTCTAATGTATAGAAACTTTCCAGGCAAAAGAGAGGCCAGGGTCTCACTGGGCCAAGCCAGGCCCTAACTGCTGGCAACCTGCCTCCTCCTAGCGCCTAGTTCCACTCAGCTGTGTTTTAGCAAAACAGCCAGGTAAACCACTGGCAGTCCAAGTTCAGTCCCTGGCCTTAACCTGCTGTCCTCCCCAGAGGCACGTCCACTGCCTGAAATCCATGTAGCTTCTCCACCATAAGCACTCATGGTCTCACCTCCCCGTAATGTGACCCTAAATCCAAACTGGCTGCTGGGCAAACTCTGGCCTTGGCCACCTCTGTGCCTCTTCAAGTCTGGAGATTTGGGAATGATCCCCAAAGTGAACTTTCGCAGTAGGGACCACAGGCCCCTATGAGAGGACCAGACACCATCTGGAGGAAGTCAGAGCACAGCTGGCAGGCAGGCTGTTGGCTCTTCTCTGTCCTGCAGGTCCCAAGGATGCCTGACAGAAGCTTTGGAGCTGAGACCCTGCACCGCGCTGCTCCTGTGTTTCCAAGTTTCCCACCGCACAGCAGTAGTTCCCGGGACCATTGCTAGAGTTTCCAGCCGAGTCACTGCCTTGTTATCCTGAAAGCACACGTGTATGTATGTGTGTATGTGTGTATGTGTGTAGGTGTGNCCTGAACCTGTACTACTAAAAGGAATTTTAGCCTGGGGAAGCCCTCCCCGACACCTCCCTCCCCATACCCTCCCCACCATCTGTCACATAGGGGAGTCATCTGCTCCCACCTCCAGCAAGTTCCTGTCATATGCCCCCATCCCTCTGCTGGATCTGGGGCTACACAGCAAAAGCCGTAACCACTGCCTCTCCCACACTCACAGGCCTGTGTGAGAAAGAAGTAGAGAGTTGCCGTCCAGCATGACCAGGGTCGAGACAGAGGAATGCCCAAGACAAACACGTGGGATCACTTTGGAAGGTCATCTAACTGCCATGGGCAATCAGAAGCTTTCTGAAGAAAGTGTCCCTGAGAAGGGCCTAAGAGATTAGCAGGAATCAGCCAAGAGAAAGAGGAAGAAGACAGTCCAAGCCATGGGAACAAACGGTGCAAACACAGAGAACACAGAGGCGCTCAGAATCTGCGAGATGGAGGCTTCAAGTCAGCCCCAGTGAGGCCAGGGTGGAGTCCAGTGAACCGGCCCATCTCCTGGCTGTGCGAATGTGCTCAGGATGGGGTAGGGAGCTATAAAAATGAAATGGTGCCGAATGCCAGGTCCCACGACTGGCGAAGGAGGAAGTGGGGCAGGGAGGATGGCTCTTGAGGGAGCACTAGAGACCCCAGGCCCTTCTGAAATACTGTGGATTCCAATTGCTCCTTCACAGCAATAGCAGAGGACCACCTCCTTGTGCAAACAAAGGAGCTAGCCGTGGGTTAATCCTTTCCTAATGCATAGAACCTCCTGCTCACAAAGCTTATTAGCTCACCACTCACGGGGAAAACCTCGTTCTCTCCTATGTTGTTCTGAGAAGAGAGAGAGACAGAGAGGAGAGAGAAATCCACTGACCCTGAAAATATTTCTCTCCCTCCTTCTTCCTGGACAAATCCACATTGTCACCTTTCCCTTGCAGCAGGGCGATACTTCATGGTCCACCTGAGAGAGGTTTTGTTATTCCATCAGAATTACCTATTAATTTGCTGGATTCCTCTGATTAAGCAGTGAACTTGTCAGCGCGGCTGGCTCATCGTTCGGAATATGAAATATCCTTTCATTTTCAACAAGTAAATCAAAGTCCAAACCAACCCAGACATTTGCAATTTCTTCTCTTGACATGGTCTCCTCTGTTCCTACTGTGTCAGATGTTCCATTTTTAAATAATATTTTCTAAGCTCTCTGCTAGCTTTCTGAGCAAGTCTTTTTTTTTTTTTCTTCCGAAAACTCCTATTGTTTCTACTTACTTTATAAAGGAAGGTAACAGTTCACTTTGGTTTCTTAAATTGGAAAACTGAAAATGTTCTGCTCAGGATGGAAGGGAAGCCTCATCCTAACATAGCTGTCTGCTGATTTGCTCAAAGGACTTCTCCTGCCTTGTGATTTTGTGGGTTCTCCTGAAATGCCCACACTTCAATATGCTTTTCTGCAAAAATCTTGCTGAGAGGTATGTGTGGCTTAATCCTGCCGCCTCTCAGGGTCTTCTTACAACAGAGCGTTCCACTCTCAGTATGTGTCATCAGAAAAAAACCTGATGAAAACCCAGCAAGGGGAGAGAAACAAGGAGCACCTGTGTAACCCGTGTCTCCCCAATGCCCGCAGATGCGTTCAGAAGGGTGGAGACAGCCAAGAACTCTGCCCCTGGATGATCCAGCTGCCAGAGCGCTGTCTGTTCACTGCTGGGCTTTAGCTATCTTCAGGATCGGTGGATCAGAGCTTCTACGGCCTCTCCTAAAACCAGAGTCCAGGGGGCAGTGGGTGCCCTTGCGCCTAAGTGATCGCTCCCATCAGTCGCACTCTGAGGATTGTCCACCTCAGCTCTGTCTCCAACCTGTCAGCAGGACTTGCTCTAATGTATAGAAACTTTCCAGGCAAAAGAGAGGCCAGGGTCTCACTGGGCCAAGCCAGGCCCTAACTGCTGGCAACCTGCCTCCTCCTAGCGCCTAGTTCCACTCAGCTGTGTTTTAGCAAAAACAGCCAGGTAAACCACTGGCAGTCCAAGTTCAGTCCCTGGCCTTAACCTGCTGTCCTCCCCAGAGGCACGTCCACTGCCTGAAATCCATGTAGCTTCTCCACCATAAGCACTCATGGTCTCACCTCCCCGTAATGTGACCCTAAATCCAAACTGGCTGCTGGGCAAACTCTGGCCTTGGCCACCTCTGTGCCTCTTCAAGTCTGGAGATTTGGGAATGATCCCCAAAGTGAACTTTCGCAGTAGGGACCACAGGCCCCTATGAGAGGACCAGACACCATCTGGAGGAAGTCAGAGCACAGCTGGCAGGCAGGCTGTTGGCTCTTCTCTGTCCTGCAGGTCCCAAGGATGCCTGACAGAAGCTTTGGAGCTGAGACCCTGCACCGCGCTGCTCCTGTGTTTCCAAGTTTCCCACCGCACAGCAGTAGTTCCCGGGACCATTGCTAGAGTTTCCAGCCGAGTCACTGCCTTGTTATCCTGAAAGCACACGTGTATGTATGTGTGTATGTGTGTATGTGTGTAGGTGTGTAGGGGTATATGTGTGTATAGGTGTGTATGAGTGTAGGTGTATATGTATGTGTAGGTGTGTATGCGTGTAGGTGTGGAGTGTGTGTATAGGTATGAGTGTAGGTGTATATGTATGTGTAGGTGTGTATGCATGTAGGTGTGTAGGAGTGTGTGTATAGGTGTGTATGAGTGTAGGGGTGTGTGTGTGTAGGTGTAGGTGTGTGTGTAGGCATGTGTATAGGTGTATGGGGTATATGTGTGTATGAGTATAGGTGTGTGTGTAGGTGTGTGTAGGTGTGTAAAAGTGTATGTGTATATAGGTGTGTATGAATGTAGGAGTGTATGTATGTGTGTATAGGTGTGCATGTGTGTAGGTGTGTGTATATAGGTGTGCATATGTGTGTATGCAGGTTTGTATGTGTGCAGGTATGTATGTGTGTATAGGTGTGTAGGTGTGTTTATGTGTATAGGTGTGTGCATGTGTGTCAGTATGCAGGTGTGTATAGGTGTATATGTGTGGGTGTGTATGGGTGTAGGTGTGCATGTGTATAGGTGTGTGTGTAGGTGTGTATGTGTGTGTAGAAGTGTATGTGTGTAGGTATGTATGAGTGTAGGTATGTATGTGTGTAAGGGTGTGTGTAGGTAAGGGTGTATGTGTGTACAGGTATGTATGTGTGTATGTGTGTGTGTAGGTACGTGGGTAGGTGTGTATGTGTGTAGGGGTGTTTATAGGTGTGTATGAGTGTAGGTGTGTGTGTATGTGTGTAGGTGTGTATTAGTATAGCTGTGTAGGGTGTGTGTGGTGTGTGTAGGTGTGTGTAGGTATATATGAGTGTATGTGTGTGTGTAGGTGTGTGTGTAGTGCATATGAGTGTAGGTGTGTGTGTAGGTGTGTGTGTAGGTGTGTGTATGTGTAGGTGTGTGTACATGTGTGTGTAGGGGTGTGTGTAGGTGTATGAGTGTAGGTGTGTATGTATGTAGGTGTGTGTAGGTGTGTATGAGTGTAGGTGTGTATGTATGTGTGTGTAGGTGTGTATGTATGTAAATGTGTGTGGTGTGCACAGGTGGTTGTGTGCATATGTGTGTGTAGGGGTGTGTGTGTAGGTATGAGTGTAGGTGTGTATGTATGTAGGGGTGTGTGTAGGTGTGTAAGAGTGTGTGGTATGAGTGTAGGTGTGTGTGTGTAGGTGTGTATGTATGTGTGTGTGGTGTGCACACGTGGTTATGTGTGTGCATATGTGTATGTAGGGGTGTGTGTGTAGGTGTGTGTATGAGTGTAGGTGTGTATGTATGTAGGGGTGTGTGTAGGTGTGTATGTATGTGTGTGTAGGTGTGTATGTATGTGTGTGTGGTGTGCACAGGTGGTTATGTGTGTGCATATGTGTGTTGGTGTGAGCCAGCATCATGACACCCAGCAGCCAGCCCGCCAATGTGGGCAGCCTCCCTGTTCCTCGGCATCTGCCATCTTCTGTACTCATAACCATCACCCTCTCCCACAGTGTCAGTCTTAACGGCTGACTGTAACTTGGGACCTCGTTCCCGGCCAGCACTGGCCTCCTGGAGCTCTATTGACTCTCCTCTATTGCCTTCCACTTCATCATGCCGCACAAACAGGGAGGCAGCTGCGGTAACTTTAGATTTGAGTAGTCAACCTCCAAAGTCCTGCTGTAAATCAGGAAGGCACGGTCTGGCACTTGGAGAATGAGGCATTCCTTTCTTCAATAAAAGGTACGATATTTTCTAGTTGAAGGGGCAGTTTCTTGTCTCCTAGCCTTCCCCTAGATGCTGATGCCTTTCAGAGATATCTGATGTGAAAGGCTGCCTGCTGGCTATTGGCATCTTAAAAATGTTTACGTGTGTAATCACCAGACCATTATCTTTCTCCCACACGAGGCCCAGCTTTAACAATCAGCCAGTTGCCCTCTGATATTGACTTTCTTTCTTCCTGCTGGTTTGGCTGACAGTAAATGCCTGCTGGGAAGGCCCTCGCCCACCTCTGGAGAGCTGAGAAGCCTGCTGCGCCCCTTATCTGTTGATGTGGATCCATCAATGGGGTCACGGGAGGGAAAGGACCACATCTGTAAGTATAAGCAAAGACTCCATTTGTGCAGAAGATGAAAAATTCTGAGGGCAAGAGTTTGAAATTCCCCTTCTTTTGGGAAGCCCTAGATAGTCCTTCATTTGGTTTCAGCCACACCTGCAAGCTGAGCATAAACTAGGGCTTCCAACAAAGAGAATTCGGAAGCTCACAAATTATAGTTAATTCAGTCCAACGTGGTCCTCCTGGCAGCTAGCCACGTAAGCAGAGATCTCTTCACAGAGATCAAGCAGCTGGCCATAAACATTCTCTAAGGACGCCAAGCTAAGACCACAGGTCACCAGTGAGGATGCAAGTGAGAATATCATTGGTGCTTTGATACCTCCCAGGGGCACACTCACAATTTGCACTCAGGAGTCTGAACAGTGTGATGTATCTGCTTAGAGCATCAAGTTCAAAGTCTTGTATGACAGGAAACATGGCTGATGAGAACATTGTGGGGACTTGTATGTTATATTAAATAATGAAGAGGGTTGTAGGCAAGGCATGACATGCTCAGATGGATATTTTGAAAAGATGACTCTGTAAAGAGAATGGAAGGTTGTTTGAAAGGAGACAAGCCTGGCAAGTTGAAAACCAGTTAGGAGACTTCTGTAATACTTTGGGAAGAGATAGTGACATCCTAAAGTGGATAGTGGAACTAGAGATGAAGAAGAGGAAATGCACCAAGGAAATATTTAAGAGGCCAAATCGATCAGTACAAGTTAATTATTTTACTTGGGTGATACGGTGGGTATGGTATGACCAGCAGAGGCGGGAAGGGAAAGGTGCAGCATGTTTATGTGTGTGTATGTGTTGGGGTAGGGGAATTGGCTTTGAATATGTTGAGTTTAGGTGCTTGTGGAGCCTCAGGGAGGAGGCAATCAGGAGGAACAAGTCTGGGCTGGACGCAGTGATTTAGGGAATAAGCGCAACAGTGTTGGTTGAGAAAGAGTGGATACCATTACCCAAGGAGACATGAACGTGAGTAGAGAAGAAGGCTGAGGAAAGGAACCCTGGACTCCCCTGGCAGAGAAAGAGACACTGAAGGACACGAAGACATGGTACACACAAATGACGATGAATCAGAACTGGGGGCTTGGGAGCTCAGGGAAGAGACAGTTTCCAGGAGGGCATGATTAGTAGCATTAAGTGTGGCTGACTGATTTTGATAAGAAATGGAGGGTTGTGGGAATAAATGAAGACCAACTAAATGAGAAAAGCAAAGGCTATTTCTTCCGAGTTTGCTGTAGTAAGGGAGTCAGCCACCATCACCTGCGTTTTGGCAGAGACTCAGAGACAGACAGAGGATCAGGAACACCTGAGAGTAGAAAAATGGAAGGCTCAGGAGTACCCTGATCGGTGACTTTAGGCATGAGGAAGCTGTAGGCAGGCTAATCAGAAGTGGGGCATCCTGTATGTTTGGTTGGAGCATATTTGGCTTTCTCTGGTTGGTTCTAAGTTGGGAGCAGGAGAAAAAAGTTTGGGAAGCTGCCAAATGCCAATTATTTCAGTCATTAATTATGTCCTGGCCACTTGTGGCCAGTAGGTACAAAAGTTATTTCACTGGATTGTCAGTAAAGATAGCTATCTGGCTTCCTACAAGTCTGACTTACATGGCAAGCTGGCTTCCTAGACTGTTTTTTGTTTGTTTGTTTGTTTGTTTTGTAAATAAGGGGTTAGTTTCCTGGGCAGGTGGCTGCAGGTTGTGGATCAAAGTTCTATTTGTATATATGGTCTGGACATTGTCCTTTTGTATATTCAGTCTCTGGGGGGTGCACTAGATTTGGCTTCTGGCCTCCTTATTGAAGGCAGTTTCAGTGATGCCAAGAGAACGGGGAGTAGAGAAGTGAACAGGAGTTCAACAGATGCAGACAGAGCATGTGCTGTCTGCCCTTTCAAAGACAGTTTGCTAAGAAGAGGAGTAAAGGAATAAGGTTCCAAGAAATGTTTTGTTTTTAGCCCTTTTCCTGTTTTCCCTGAGAATACTCACGGCCAGCAGTTGTGGCTGCAGCATTTACCACAAGATAACTTTGCCACAAAATCTCACTTCATTATTATTTTTGCCTCTCTCTAGTATATCAACTTTGGAAACAAAAGACATCATCCTATTTATAGAATTCTGTTTCTAGTAGTGGTATCTCCGTTTAGCAAATATAGTAATTCTCAATCACTGAAAATGTCAAATCCTAGAAAGCGTAGCATTTCTACACATGCTGTTCACATCGTTCTCGAACAGTTGTTGGCCAAAGACTCATTTGACGAATCTGATTTTTCTGAAATACATGTTTCTGATGATTCAGACAGTTCTGATATTAGTTCTGTGTAGCAGTAACTCCAAGAACAATTTTTATGTTTTATTTTCACATTAAAAATCAGTCTGATTTGCATCAGCCTCAAAGGGCATGTTTATTATAAAATTAAATGAGCGCTGGCAGTGTGCTGCACTTTTTTTTTCTAAATGGGAAAAGGGTTAAAAGAACAATAAACCTAGCCCTTGTTACTAGGCAGACAAGAAACCTGTGAAAAGGGCTGAAAATATAAGACTTCCCATTAGAATTCTTCCCCAGGGTGTCTCCTAGGAGCCTCAAATTCATCGAGTCTCAAACTGAGTGCACTCTCTCTTGCCACAAAGCTGTTCTGTCTCTACATACCCTGAATTCATTGGTGCACCTCCCTCCATCCCAGCAGCCACTATAAACCTCCCAACAGGTTCTTCTTGCCTGCTGTGTAGACCGAACTGATTTATCAAGATATCCAGACAGGGCAATTACAACAGAGAATTTAATTCATGCAGACCCACCTGTACCAGAAACAGAAGTTTTGTTATTATTCAAACCAGTCTCCTTGAAAATTCTGGGATTTGGGTTTTTAAGGATAATTTGGTGGGTGGGGGTTTGAGAAGTGGGGAGTGCTGATTGGTAGGGTTGGAGATGAAATCACAGGGAGTCGAGGCTGCCCTCTTGAGTTGAGTCAGTTCCTGGGTGGGGGCCATGATATCAGATGAGTCAGTTTATTGATCTGGGTGATCATTTCTATCATAGAAATGGGTGATCTATTCAGTGCAAGGCCTGAAAAATAACTCAAGCACCAATCTTAGGTTTTACAATAGTGATGTTATCCCTAGGAGCCATTGCGGAGGTTTAGAACTTGGTGGCCTCTAGCTGCATGACTCCTAAACCATAATTTCAAATCTTGTGGCAAATTTGTTAGTCCTACAAAAGCAGTCTAGTTCCCAGCCAAGAAGGGGGCTTATCTGGGGAAAGGGTGTCACTATATCTGTTTCAAAATTAAACTGCAAACGAAGTTCCTCCCAAAGTTAGTTCAGCCCATGCCCAAGAATGAACAAAGACAGCATAGAGGCTAGAAGCAAGATGGGGTCAGATCAGCTCAGTTATAATCTTTGCAAAGGCAGTTTCACCACCTCACAGAGTCACTAAGTTCTATCTGCCCTACCTTCTAAACATGATCACTTCCACTCTACTCTTCAGCCTCAATGGGACTACTTTGGCTGGGTGCTCATTCTTTCTCAACTATGCTGTTGTGACAGCTGTCAGACTGGTCCATTTCCAACCTCTGCCCATCCTGTCTCAAAACAGTTGTCTGAGTTTTCTTGTTTAAATTTAAATAATCTATTTTCTGCTTACGTTCTTTCAATGAAACCCAAGGGATAAATGACAAACATCTTAGTATGGCATTTGTTCATTCATTCATTCAACAAATATGAAACACCCACAAGGCACCAAGCATCTTGCTATGGGCTGAGCATGCTACAGAGAATCAAATAAATCCTCCTACCTTGTGAAGTTTGCAATCTAGAGGAAGATAAGCATTAATCAAATAAGGACACAAATAAATGTTCAGCTATGAGGAATATTAAAGAGGAGGAATAAGGGTACTGCGAGAGGGTGTGACGGGAAATTTGGTGGAGATAGGAGCTCAGGAAAGGCTTCTAAGATGAGGTGAGCCTTGAGCTGAGATTAGAAGGATGAGTAGGAGTTAACTAGGCAAAGAAGAAAGAAAAGAGTATTTGGGGGACAACTTGTGCAAAGCTTTGGTGGTGAAAGGGAGTGGGGCCAGCCCAAGGGACTGACATCTGGCCGGTATGGAGAAAGCATGGTGTGAGAAACCCTGGAGGAAGGCAGCCTAGGTCAGCCTCACAGGCTGAGCAGTGGTTTAACTTTGTCCCTTAAGTCATCAGAAGTTACTGAAGGAAATCAAACTATACCCCAAAATATAATTTTTGGACATATTTTGAGGTGGCTGCCACAGGGAGAGTAGTCTGAAGTGGCCCTTCAAAACCATCTATTGTGGGGGAAATTTGCATCCGTAGAGAATCTCTGTTAATGCAGCCAGGCCTTCCCTTGTCCAGATCTAGGACAGATTAACTGAGTGTGACACCTCTAAAGATCCAAAAGAAACATTTACCATATATTCTCTCTGAGAGCTGCTACCTGTGAGGTTTCATCTACAGAACAAGACCCCCTTTTCAAGTCAAGCCTCCTCTTCTCCCCCTCCCATAACCAGCCTTGCCACTACATGATTTACCACCGTAACCTGTTTTTGGCTATGCTCTGAGCTCACATTCTTTCTGTAATCTCAAGATGGTATATAAGCTTCTGCATCCCAGTGGGGGGCCAGGTCTTCATTCTGAAGGCTCCTGTGTATGCACATCAAATAAATCTGTATGCTTTTTCTTCTATTAATCAACCTGTCTCATGTCAGTGAATTTCAGCAAACCTTCAGGGGGCCAAGTGTCCTGGTCCCTACATCACTGTTAGATTTTAAGCAGGAGGTAGAGATGGTGATGTGACCAGATATTCATTCGAAAACATCACGCTGGCTGCAGTCTGGAGAGTTAAGGATATAGACCAAAAATAAAATTATAAGCCCCCCAACAATCTGAAAGGGGTCCTCCTCTTAGCCAAGAGCATTCCAAAGTTAACCTGGAAAACTAGCTCAGACCATGATGGGAAGGAGGAGTCAGACATGCCTCGTTACCATTAACATCAACACAGATCTGAGGACTGACAGAATAGACTCTTCAAGTCTGATGAGAAACATTTACAACCTACTGTCTCTAGAGCCTGCTACCCGGAGGCTTCATCTGCATGAAAAACCTTGGTCTCCACAACCCCTTATCATAACCCAGACATTCCTTTCTATTGATTCCAGGTCTTTAGATAATAACTCAACCAATTTCCAATCAGAAAATATTTGAATCTGCCTGGGAACCAGAAGCTCCTGCTTTTGGTTGTCCTGCCTTTCCAGATGGAACCAGTGTAAATCTTACATGTATTGATTGATATCTTAGGTCTCTCTAAAATGTATAAAGCCCAGTTATAGCCCAACCACCTTGGGTACATGTTGTCAGGACTTCCTAAGACTGTGTCACAGGCTCCTAACCTTGGCAAAATAAACCTCTAAATTGATTGAGCCTTTGGTTTACAAGGGCATGGAGCCAAGAAGACAGATATAGAAAGCAGAACAGGTAGGAGATGGGAGTAGATAAACTCAGTAGTGGTTCTGGAAATGGAGAAAATGAATATTAAAGAGCTATTCTTTTTTTTTTAATTTTTTATTATTATACTTTAAGTTCTAAGGTACATGTGCATAACGTGCAGGTTTGTTACATATGTATACTTGTGCCATGTTGGTATGCTGCACCCATCAACTCGTCAGCACCCATCAATTCGTCATTTATATCAGGTATAACTCCCAGTGCAATCCCTCCCCCCTCCCCCCTCCCCATGATAGGCCCCGGTGTATGATGTTCCCCTTCCCCAGTCCAAGTGATCTCATTGTTCAGTTCCC
>NW_016815913.1:325804-364202 GCF_001698545.2 Rhinopithecus bieti | reverse complement strand
TGGGAGTTGGAGACTGGAGCTGTTCCTATTCGGCCATCTTGCTCCGCCCCTCCCCCACCGTAGCTCTTACTGGAGACAGACCCCAGCAACAAAATACAAATTAACAAGAGAAAAAACAACAGAAGCTTAAAAATGTATTCTTCCCGTATATGTCAGAGATACCCGGGGAAAAATTAGTAAATGTCAAGCAGGCGGCTTTGATTTTAGGCTTAAATACCATCTTCAACTCAAACAAAATGAAGAGGTATCCAGGTATAGTGCATAGTATGGTAACATGATAATGTTTGCTATGCACACTAAGTCAATGCCTTTTCCATTGGTAAGAGTCTCTAGTGATTGTTACCCTTCTCTTCCTGATTGAGAGAGGGAGACCCCATTATACAAATGGAGATTTATTTTATAGATGTA
Source organism: Rhinopithecus bieti (assembly GCF_001698545.2). Taxonomy (NCBI): domain Eukaryota; kingdom Metazoa; phylum Chordata; class Mammalia; order Primates; family Cercopithecidae; genus Rhinopithecus; species Rhinopithecus bieti. The sequence goes on along the minus strand of NW_016815913.1, from coordinate 363,794 downwards.
AATTTCCTTTACAAAGTGGTAACCGGTGGCTCACAGCTATAATCCCAGCACTTTGGGAGGCCAAGGAGTGCAGATCACGAGATCAGGAGATCGAGACCATCCTGGCTAACACGGTGAAATCCCATTCCTACTAAAAATACAAAAAAGAAAAAAAAAATTAGCCAGGCATGGTGGCTCGCGCCTGTAGTCCCAGCTACTCGGGAGGCTGAGGCAGGAGAATGGCATAAACCCGGGAGACGGAGCTTGCAGTGAGCCGAGGTCATGCCACTGCACTCCAGCCTGGGCGACAGAGCGAGACTCTGTCTGAAAACACACACACACACACACACAAAGGGGTAACCCACTCTGTTTTCAGAGTTTTTCCTGTGTCTATAATAACAGACACGTGTTCCTATGATTATTTTGAGCAGTGTCTCAAAATAATCAGTGCAAAATAATCCTTATGCCAAAGGAATATGCTTTTGTCAGAGGTGTTTGCATCGGAGCAACTTCATCTTGAATAGGGGCTGGGTTAAGGCTGAGACCTACTGGGCTGCATTCCCATATGGTTAGGCATTCTAAGTCACAGGATGAGATAGGAGGTCGGCACAAGATACAGGTAAGAAAGACCTTGCTGATAAAGCAGGTTGCAGTAAAGAAGCCAGCTAAACCCCACCAAAACCAAGATGGCGATGGGAGTGACATGTGGTCATCCTCACTACTACACTCCCACCAGTGCCATTGATAAAAGAGTTAAGAAGAAATTACTTAGGCGGATAGTGAGGGTACGGAAGTCCTCCATAAGGTTTCCTTTTTAATAAAAAGCAACCCCAAATTATTTTCCTTTCTAACAAAGAGCAGCCTGTAAAATCGAGCTGCAGACAGATGCTGGCAGTTGTGCCAATCATGTTCAAGACGGCAGCTCCATCTTCCCTTCTCTTTGTCATCCCCGTGTACACTAAGGAGCAGACAAGATGGTGCCAGTCAACTGGAAAGGCCATTTGCATAAGATTAGAGTGGGGCAGCCAGCCTTTCCCACGCGCTATGTAAACATCATACCTGATTGAACCAATTTGTGAGACCTATGTAAATCAGACACCACCTTCTCCAGCCTGACTATAAAATCCAGCACATCCCCCACTGGCCAGTCTTTGCTCTAGGAAGACCTCTCTGCCTCACTGGAGAGAGAGAGAGCTGTTTTCCTTTCTCTTCCTTTCTCTTTCTTTTGCCTATTAAACCTCCACTCCTAAACACCTCATGTGTGTCTGTATCCTAAATTTTCCTGGCACAAGATGACAAACCCTGGATGTTTACCCCAGACAACGTAGCTGCCTCACCACGACAGTTTACAAATGCCATGGCAGTGTCAGGAAGTTACCCTATATGGTTTAAAAAGGACAGGCATGAATAATCCAACCCTTATTTAGCATATAATCAAGAAATAACCATAAAAATGGGCAACCAGCAGCCGTAGCCATTCTTTGTTCCTTTACTTTCTTAATAAACTTGCTTTCACTTTACTGTATGGATTCACCTCGAATTCTTTCCTGTACAAGATCCAAGAACCCTCTCTTGGAGTCTGGATTGGGACCCCTTTCTGGTTACATTTTAGGGTGGCATACTCTGGTTTCCTACAGTCATATTACAGAATGACACATTTTTGGTCTCCTCCAAGCCAACTGAAAAATCATGAGGTTCATAAATTTAGAAAGGAAAGCTTTTATTTATTTATTTATTTATTTATTTATTTATTTATTTATTGAGACAGAGTCTTGCTGTATTGCCCAGGCTAGAGTGCAGTCGTATGATCTCTGCTCACCGCAACCTCCACCTCCTGGGTTCAAGTGATTCTTGTGCCTCAGCCTCCCAAGTAGCTGGGATTACAGGCATGTGCCACCACACCCAGCTAATTTTTGTATTTTTGGTAGAGACCAGGCTTCCCCATGTTGGTCAGGCTGATCTCAAACTCCTGACCTTAAGTGATCCACCTGCTTTGACCTCCCAAAGTGCTGGGATTACAGGCATGAGCCACTGCCCCTGCCCAGGAAAGCTTTATTTCTTATCAAGGATTATAGCCTGTTGGCTGGCCATCCCACAGGCTGGGAAGCATAGCCTCTGGTAGAAACCACAAGCAGGCATTTCAAAGGAGGAAAGGCTGAGATCATAATTTATGCTGAATGGGTCAGCTAAGTATATATACTCAACAGGTTATAGGAGAAGCTATGAATATTCGTGAAGGTGGACAGACACATATGTAGTAAGCAGACATGCAGGTTACATATGTCCCATGTTGAGTTTTGGGTAGAGAATTTACACTTAAATACATTACAGTTAGGTAAAAGTGAAACAGAGGACACAGAGGCATACTACATATAGCCTCTGTAAACTGGCTGGAGCCAGTCCATGGTCAGTGGTCTCTTATCAGGAAGGAATGCTGGTCAGTTGTGCAGAAACTGCGAAAAGGGAGGGTGTATTAGTTGATTTTCATACTGCTGATAAAGACATACCTGAGACTGGGCAATTTACAAAAGAAAGAGGTGTAGTGGACCACAGTTCATGGCTGGGGAGGCCTCACAATCATGGTGGAAAGTGAAAGGCACATCTCACATGGTGGCAGATAAGAGAAGAGAGCTTGTGCAGGGAAATTGCACAAGCTCTCACAAGGGTTTTAAAAAGACCCTTTTTAAAACCATCAGATCTCATGAGACTTCTTCATTATCATGAGAACAGCATGGGAAACACCTGACCCTATGATTCAAATACCTCCCTCCAGGTCCCTCCAACAACTTGTGGGAATTGTGGGAGCTACAATTCAAGATGAGATTTGAGTGGGGACACGGCCAAACCATATCAGAGGGGATACAGCAAGGGTCAGGTGGTTAGATGAAGCCAGTGGTGGAGCAAATCTTTCCAAAACATTGGTTTCTGTTTAGCCCTTAGGAACGGAAGTCTAATAGTGGTTAGTGTGGGAGGGGATATAATAAGCCATGTCTGCCCTCCCATTCTGCAATGGCCAGGAGCTCAGTTTTTTTTTTTTTTCTTTTTTTTTGGGATGGAGTCTTGCTCTGTCGCCCACGCTGGAGTGCAGTGGCCGGATCTCAGCTCACTGCAAGCTCCGCCTCCCGGGTTTATGCCATTCTCCTGCCTCAGCCTCCCAAGTAGCTGAGACTACAGGCGCCCGCCACCTCGCCCGGCTAGTTTTTTTGTATTTTTTAGTANTTTTTTTTTTTTTTTTTTTGAGATGGAGTCTCACTGTGTCGCCCAGGCTGGAGTGCAGTGGCGCCATCTCGGCTCACTGCAAGCTCTGCCTCCCGAATTCACACCATTCTCCTGCCTCAGCTTCCCCGCCACTACGCCTAGCTAATTTTTTATATTTTTAGTAGAGACAGGGTTTCACCGTATTAGCCAGGATGGTCTCGATCTCCTGACCGTGTGACCCACCCGCCTCGGCCTCCCAAAGTGCTGGGATTACAGGCTTGAGCCACCGCGCCCGGCCAGGAGCTCAGTTTTTAAGTTTCTCTGGGTTCCTCCTGGTCAAGAGGTAGTTCATTCAGTCAATTAGGGGGCTTAGAATTTTATTTTAATTTTATTTTAATTTCTCGTATAGTACTATAGTCTTTAGTTTAAAGTGTTGAAGAAATAAAGATTATCATGCTTGCACATTTGCCAAAGTTCACCAACAATGAACATTCATCAATGATGAACAAATCGAATGTGGAAGAGGGGGAAGGTGTAAGCCCCACCACCCTCTTCCATCTGAGGGTTTATTGATCTAGTTACTACAAATCTAGCTTTTTATAGTTACATATAAAAGATGTTCAATAAACAAATATTAAACTATATTTGTCAGGGTTCCCCAGAGGGACAGAAATAATAGCAGATATATAGATGATATAGATAGATATAGATATAGATATTTATGGGGGTTTATTAAGTATTTACTTACATAAACACAAGGTCCCACAATAGACTGTCTGCAAGTTGAGGAGCAAAGAGAGTCAGTCCAAGTCCCAGAACTGAAGAACATGGAGTCCTATGTTCAAGAGCAGGAAGCATCCAGCACAGGAGAAAGATGTAGGCTGGGAGGTTAGGCCCTTCTCGCCTTTTCACATTTTTCTGCCTGCTTTATATTTGCTGGCACCTGATTAGATTGTGCCCCCCAGATTAAGGGTGCATCTGTCTTCCCCAGCCCACTAACTCAAATGTTATTCTCCTTTGGCAACACCCTCACAGACCACCCAGGAACAATACTTTGCATCCTTCAATCCAATCAAGTTGACCCTAAGTATTAACCATCACATAAACCCTGAGTATACAAAAGAAAACAGGCAGTTTCTTGATTCTCCAAATAACAGACACCATTTTAATGTGCTCATAGCTGCAAATAAGAACTGTAGTGATCGGTTAACACCAAGGAGAGGTGTTAACTACATTTTAGCATACATGGAACTGAAATAGCAAATCAGGACAACCTTTAGAATAACAACAATTTTAAGAGATCGAAGCCCTAAACTAGGGATTTGTTGAAAGTTGATACTTTTCTTGTCAGCTTAAATGTTTGTATCTTTAACCATAGAAATCCTAGATACCTAAAACATGAAAATAACGTAAGACTAGAACATGCAGGTGAGAAGGGATTTTCCCCCAAATGGAAGTGGCTAGTGGAGTTGCAATTTTATTATTGCATGGTTTAAAAATATCAAAATGCAAGCAAAAAAAAAAAAAAAATGGCACTAAATAGACCATCTCTAAAACACTTGTTTACAGTATGAGAGCTTAAACAAGAAGGCAGAATGATGACTTGTTCAGCCTCAGCTGAAGAAGTGCACAGTGGGTTACTCAACTATTTCGCTACCTCTATATGTTCAAGAAAAACCATGAAAGTGCTATGGCTATTGATTTGAGGATTATCAATATCTCTATTAAGTGGGTAAATTAGAAAATACAGCATCGGCCGGGTGCGGTGGCTCACACCTGTAATCCCAGCACTTTGGGAGGCTGAGGTGGGTGGATCAGCTGAGGTCAGGAGTTCGAGACCAGCTTGGTCAACAGGGTGAAACCCCTTCTCTACTGAAAATACAAAAACTAGCTGGGCATGATGGTGGGTGCCTGTAGTCCCAGCTACTCAGGAGCCTGAGGCAGCAGAATTGCTTGAACCAAGGAGGCAGAAGTTGCAGTGAGTGGCGATCACACCACTGCACTCCAGCCTGGGCAACAGAGCGAGACTTCTTCTCAAAAAAAAAAGAAAATACAGTGTCTACAAATATGAAGATCAACTTTATTTTTAGCCTTTAACAAACATAGGTTCATTCCATACTAATGCATTCAAGATATTCAACTAATATTCATTGAGTGCTCTAGGTAGAGGAGATGCATACATCAGTAAAACGAAACAGGCAAAAATTTCTCCCTTATGAAGCTTATATTCTATGTCAGGGCTCAGAACATGATGCCTCAAAATACAGCACCTTAGCATATTGAGTTGTTTGTTTTTTGTTTTGGGTTTTTGTTTTTTGGGTTTTTTTGTTTTGTTTTGTTTTGTTTTGTTTTGTTTTGTTTTGTTTCGTCGTCGTTGTTGTTTTTGAGACAGGGTGTGCTTTGTTGCCCAGGCTGGAGGGCAGTGCTATGATCATGGCTCACTGCAGCCTTGACCTCTTAGGCGCAAATGATCCTCCTTCCTCAGTTTCCCAAGTAGCTGGGAGCACAAATGAGCACCCAGCTTATTTTTAAGATTTTATGTAGAGATAGGATCTCCCTATGCTGCCCAGGCTGGTTCTGAACCCCCCAGGGCTCAAGAGATCCTCCCATCTCAGTCTCCAAAGTGTTGTGATTGCAGGCATGAGCCACCATGCCTGGTCCATACTAAGTATTTTAAACTGAAGGAAATTGAGAAAATTGCAGAAGAAGGAGGATCATTCTCTGATGTTCTCTCACCTTTCTCCCCTGAAGCAGGATGTGAAAGAATTTTCTGACCTTCCTCCCCTGAAAGTAGGTCATCAGACCTTCATTCCAAGGGGGTCGTGCCTTGTACTCAGAGGCCACAAAGTGGCTGAATAAACAGGCTGAATAAACTACATTGAGCCAGTTTATTACTGGTCATTTTATGTGTCTGACTCTGTGTGAGATGGGAAGCTGTTGAGCAGAAGAGCTTCATGAAGAGATTTAAAGCCTTAACAGGGTCACTCTGCTGTTGTGTTGAGAATAACTTGTGAAGCATAATAGTGAAAAAACCAGCAGGAGACTATTGCAATAATCCAACTGAGAGATGGTGGTGACTTGCCCTAGGGCAACAGTGATGAGTCTGGTGAGGCTGAGATTCTGGGTATGCTTAGATGGTAGGGGTGAAAGGATTTCCTGATTAGTTGAACATAGGCTATGACAATCCAAGATGGCTCTGAAGTTTTGCCCTGAGCAATTGATCAGGTAGTGGCTACAGGCAGAGCATGTTTGGTGAGTGCGTGAAAATCAGGACTCATGTTTTTTAAATATACAAGTTTAATTTTTGTCTATTAAATATCCAAGTTTTTTTAACCTTGTTTTCTCAGTCAATATGTTATGAATATTATACTTACCTTTCAGTATTCTTCTATAACACCATTTTTAATGATTGTATTCTATTCCTTTAAATAATATAGCATTATCTTTTCAATCATTCTCTACCAATGAACATTTGTTTCCAATGTTTTATGAATATGAATAAGGCTTCAGAGAATATCTTCTGATATCATGAGACAATAAGAAATATGTTTTTGGGCCGGGTGTGGTGGTTCACGCCTCTAATCCCAGCACTTTGGGAGGCCAAGGCAGGTGGATCACCTGAGGTTAGGAGTTTGAGACTAGCCTGGCCAACATGGTGAAACCCCATCTCTACTAAAAATACAAAAATTAGCTGGGTGTGGTGGTGGGCGCCTGTAATTCCAGTTACTCGGGAGGTTGAGGCAGGAGAATTGCTTGAACCCGGGAGATGGAGGTTGCAGTGAGCCAAGATCGTGCCACTGCACTCCAGCCTGGGCAACAAGAGCAAAACTCCATCTCAAAACAACAACAACAACATCAAAAAAGAAATATGTATTCGGTCTCTGTCCCTGGTTCCTGGCACAGAGCTCCTAAAATCCTTGTAATTTCCTGAGCACTAGGTGTTCTAGGTGCATCTTTTGTTCAAATATTTGGTCTTTGGCCCTAATTTTTGACACAGAGCCCCCAATCCCTTGGAACTTCCTTGATGGTAGGAGCATCATTTTTTCTAATGAGACAACTCTTTGTGGGCTCCTGGATGGGGCTGGTCACCAGAAAAACCAAACCATTATTAGGAGCTTAGAATTTTCAGTTCTACCTCCCATTCTTTGGGAAGGGGAGAGGCTCTGGAGATTGACTTAATAATGGATCAGGTCTATGTGATGAAGACTCCATAAAAATCCTGGAATTAGGGCACACAGAGAGCTTTCAGATTGGCAAATACATCCTTGTGCCAGAAGGATGGTTCATTTTAACACCATGGGGACAGAAGCTCCTGCCCGCAGGACCCTTCCAAACCTTGTCCTATGTATCTTTTCATCTGCCTATTTATTCATATCCTTTGCAATATCCTTTATAATTAATGGGTAAATGTAAGTACAGTGTTTCTCTGCAAGTAAAGTGTTGTGGGAACCATTCTAACAAATAATCGCACTCAACTAGGGGGTTAAGGGAACCTCTCTTTATAGCCAACTGATCAGAAGCAGAGGTCACAACCTGGACTTGCAACTGGCATATGAAGTGGGAGAAGTCTTAAGGGACTGAGATGTTGACCTGTGGAATCCGACCCTTCTGTGGTGTCAGAATTGAGTTGAATTATAGGATATCCAGCTGGCATCCACTGGAGAATCCACATGCATTTCACAGAAGTGCTCCATGTTTGGCTGAGTGTGAAAGTAGCAAAAACATTTGGGTTTTTCCTGTCTTTTAGAACCTCGTAGCAAAATCTTCATGCAGATCAATTATTTCCTTAGTGTCAGTTTCTAAAATTGAAATTGCTGGGACAGAGAGTGCTATGGTTTGCATGTGTTCCCCAAAGTTTACGTGTTGTAAATTCAATCCTCAGTGCAACAGTATTGAGAGGTGGGACATTTAAGAGGTGATTAGGTTATGATGGTTCTGACTTCATGAATGAATGAATATCGTTATCTCAGGACTGGGTTCATTATTGAAGGGATGGTTCTTGATAAAGAGATGAGTTCTGCCCCTTCCCTGCTCTCTCTCTCACATACATGCTCATGCACCCTTCTGCCTCTCACCATGGGATGACACAAGAAGGCCCTCACCAGATGCAAGTTATTTGTCTTGGACTTCTTAGCTTCCAGAATTGTGAGCAATACATTTCTCTTCTTTATAAATTACTCAGTCTGTGGTATTCTGTTATATCAACACAAAATGGACTGAGACAGTGAGTTTGTATACATTTGATAAAATTGCCCTCCACGAAGCTTGTACTAATTTATGTTCCTACCACCATGAGTGCCTGTTTTCTTGCACACTTATTTAAGTGCCCTTGTATGGTCAGAGATTCAAATTAGAGAAAATATTTCATGAGATGAAAATAAGTTTACTCTCAATCCAACACACATTTATGGAGTACCTATCATCCCCTGGACACTATGCTGCCTGCCTTCACAGGCATCACCTTATTGAATTCTCACAACTGTGCCAAATAGGTAGTAAGAAACAGCTCTAGAATTAAAAGACTAGTGAGTGACAATATCCGGATATGAATTGTGGATCCCACGGTTTGTGTACTGAAGAGCAGCCACAAACCTAAATGCCTTTGGATCCGCTGAAGGTCATGGAACATGCTTGGAAGGCAGAAGCTGGCAAGAACAATGACTAAAGAAACAAGAGTGACATTTCAGCTTTGAACCCCAGAAGTGTGTAGAGTTATGATGTGTCAACTAAAAAGAAGAGGAAACAATTTGTGGTATTAATTCAGTTAAAATTATATTTGCTTATGTTGGGAAAACAAAAAGAAAAGAAACAAACACACAAAAATCCAACAACAGCCCTGCTGGTCCTGAGGGGAGGAGAAACCCCACACGGCAAAACATCAGAGGTTGAATAATGAGGAGTGGACAGGGTAGAAAGGTTCATTTCGTGAGCACTGACAAGTATGTTTTGTTGAAGCAGAAAGAAATCAGCAGTTCAGGGAGCTAAGAAGAAAGTGTGAAAGCTTGAACATTGCCTAAAGAAAAGAAAAAAGAACTTAAAGTCGCATTGGCTGTGTTGTCTTCCCACAGTTGTACAGAAGAGAAGAAACAAGATAGTTGACCAGAAAACACACTCTGCAGTGAAAGGAAGTTCTGATGTAAACAGGGAGATAGAAACTAGACCCATGAGGCCAAGTGATTAAATTACCAGGGCGTAATCCCCCCACTGGGAGAAATCCAAGAGGAAGGAGGAGGTGTGTCCATCTGTGTGAAAATAAAGTATGACATTTAAAAGTAAAGGCATTTTCCAAAGTCCATTGAAGAGCAAATAGTAACACAGCGACGATAAAAGTAATATTACATTCAACATTGCCAGGCATTTCAGGTCTAGAAAACAGGACAGATTAAGCAAAGGCAGTGATGAGGCCAGAGTTAAGTATGCTGCTATATGGGGAAAATTAAGAGGGTAACTCTGAGAGCAGTAGATGGTGACAGTGAAGAAAGTTACGAAACCCGTTTCATCCCACCAGGCATCTCTGTGACCTGCATGTCAGGTCAAGTCCAGGCTCAGAGGAGGTAAGAATGAGCCTCTTGGCCTAAGTCTTCTAGGGCCTATGATTCTCATCTCCCTACTGCGTTTCTTCAGTGTTTGCAGACTGTCTGATGTGGATGTGTGCTCAACTCGGGGGGCACCAGGCCTTCCTGTGCACATAATTATTTTTTATTTTAATCTTGTGATTTCCTTCTTCCTTTCTAGTGGTAACTCTCAGCCTCGAATCTTGGGTATTTAATTGCATTTTTGCCTAGCACCTGGTGCAAGTGGCAATTAGCTTTTTTTTAAAAAAAAACAAAAAACAAAAAACTGAAGTGACAGTCACATCACAGAAAATTAACACTTTAAAGTGCATGATTAAGGCCTGACATGGTGGCTCACGTCTGTAATCCCAGCACTTTGGGAGGCCAAGGTGGGTGGATCACTTGAGATCAGGAGTTCAAGACCAGTCTGGCCACAATGGTGAAACCCTGTCTCTACTAAAAATACAAAAATTAGCTGGGTGTCGTGGCACGCCCATAATCCCAGCTACTCAGAAGGCTGAGGCAGGAGAATTACCTGAACCCGGAAAATGGAGATTGCCATAAGCCAAGATCATGCCACTGCACTCTAGCCTGGGTGACAGAGTGAGACTCCGTCTCAAAAAAAAAAAAAAAAAAAAAAAAAGCGTGATTCAGTGGCATTCAGCATATTTACAACATTATGCAACCACTACCCCTATCTAGCTCCAAAATGACAATTAGCTTGTGCTGATGTTCAGTATCTCTAATAGCTGCTGTGTTGAACCCTCACCATGTGCCATAAATGAATTTATATATTCAACACAGTAACTTAATACAAGTGCACAATGTACTTAGAATGTCAGCTAGGCTCTGCGCTGAGTTCTGCTAAAAGCACTTAGCATTTATTGCTGTTAGTGCTCAGATGTTCCAAACTTGAAGCATGCTCTATAAGTGAGGTAGGAAAGGTCAAAGAACAAACTGCTGCTATGTTTCTTTCTTCTTGTTTGAAAAGCTTAAAATAAAAAGGAGAACTAATTATTGGATGTTGTCTAGTGTATTTGAAGCCCCTGAAAATGGGACCATCTTATCTGTCTTTGTGCTCCCAATACCCAGTGCAGGACGTTCATCCCGTTATGTAAATTCCCACCCTTACACCCATAGGTACCTTATTTACTTTATATTTGAGGAAAATTCAACTCTCGTGTGTGTTGATTTTTACCTCGAAAATCACGTCTCTTAAAGAGATGAAGGCCAGGTGCAGTGGATCACTCCTGTAATCCCAGCACTTTGGGAGGCCGAGTGTCGGGGGATCACTTGAGGTCAGGAATTTGAGACCAGCCTGGCTCACGTGGTGAAACCCCGTGTTGACTAAAAATACAAAAATCAGCCAGTGTGGTGATGCATGCATGTAATCCCAGCTTCTCGGGAGGCTGAGGTGGGAGAATCGCTTGAACCCGGGAGGTGGAAGTTGCAGTGAGCTGAGATTGTGCCACTGCACTCCAGCCTGGAAGACAGAGTGAGACCCTGTCAAAAAAAAAAAAAAAAAAATAGTAAATAAAAAGAAGAAATGCTGTGGCTTTAGATCTGGAACGGACGTGAGAGAATATTTTACACCATTAATTTACACAGGAGCCCAGAGTGTAGTAAAATCATGCAACATGGATAAGATTGCCTTGTGGATAGCCCAGGTTTGCAAAGCTCACCTGCCAACGTGAAATCCTTTGCCTACATCTCCACTGAGGACACAGTCAGAGCAGCGCATGGATGAGGGATGGCGGTAGGATGGCAAGAAATTCTCATCCAAAGTTTCCTACCTGGGAGACAGTCTTATTTGCCTGGGGGTTATAATCAGCAATCCTAAAGACAGGGTGATTGAGTTGCTGCTTCTAGGCAGAGACAGGTAAGGGATGCAGGACCAGGGGAGGGCCTGAGCGCCCCTACCTGTGCGAGTTTCTCAGATTGCATTTGTCTGCTTGGATTGCTGTAACAAAACACCACAGGTCAGATGGCTTCAACAACAGAAATGTATTTTGTTAGTCTTCTAGAGGTTGGGAAGTCCAAGATCAAGGTGCCAGCAGGGTTGGTTTCTGGCAAGGGCTCTCCCTGTGGCTTGCAAATGGCTGTCTTCTTGCCGTGTGCTCATTTAGCCTTTCCTTAGTGCCTGTGTGCTGGGGTTGGGGGAGAAATACTAATCCTATGGCATCACGGCCCCATTCTTATGACCTCGTTTAAATTTAACCTTAATTATTTCCTTAGAAGCCTTTGGTATTATGATATATTGGTTTTTGTCCACAGTTTCTGGCTCATAATTCCCATATCCCACTGTTACAATCTTTTGTTATAAGGCTGGGTGTGTGAGGCCTCAGGGACAGGCCTCAGGAAACAGAATATCTCTCTTGCCTTCCTTTCTTTCTTTTTTGTTTTTTTAACCAGTTTATTGTATTAACTGGTTATATTATATTAACAGTTTATTATATTATTATTACTACACTTTAAGTTCTAGGGTACATGTGCACAACGTGCAGGATTTTTACATATGTACACATGTGCCATGTTGGTGTGCTGCACCTGCTAACTCGTCATTTACATTAAGTATATCTCCTAAGGCTATCCCTCCCCCTCCCCCAACCTCATGACAGGCCCCGGTGTGTGATGTTCCCCACCCGTGTCCAAGTGTTCTCATTGTTCAATTCCCACCTATGAGTGAGAACATGTGGTGTTTGGTTTTCTGCGCTTGCGATAGTTTGCTCAAAATGATGGTTTCTAGCTTCGTCCATGTCTCTACAAAGGACATGAATTCACCCTTTTTATGGCTGCATAGTATTCTATGGTGTATATGTGCCACATTTTCTTAATCAAGTCTATCATTGATGGACATTTGGGTTGGTTCCAAGTCTTTGCTATTGTGAATAGTGCCGCTATAAACATATGTGTGCATGTGTCTTTATAGCAGCATGATTTATAATCCTTTGGGTATATGTACAGTAATGGGATGCCTGGGTCAAATGGTATTTCTCCTTCTAGATCCTTGAGAAATCGCCACACTGTCTTCCACAATGGTTGAACTAGTTTACATTCCCTTCCTTACACCTATACAAAAATTAATTCAAGATGAATTAAACACTTAAATGTTAGACCTAAAACCATAAAAACCCTAGAAGAGAACCTAGGCAACACCATTCAGGCCTTGGGCATGTTCAAGGACTTCATGACTAAAACACCAAAAGCAATGGCAACAAAAGCCAAAATTGACAAATGGAATCTAATTAAACTAAAGAGCTTCTGCTCAGCAAAAGAAACTACCACCAGAGTGAACAGGCAACCTACAGAATGGAAGAAAATTTTTGCAATCTACCCACCTGACAAAGGGCTAATATCCAGAATCTACAAAGAACTTAAACAAATTTACAAGAAAAAATCAAACAACCCCATCAAAAAGTGGGCAAAGGATATAAACAGACACTTCTCAAAAGAAGACATTTATGCAGCCAACAGACACATAAAAAAATGCTCATCATCACTGACCATCAGAGAAATGCAAATCAAAACCACAATGAGATACATCTCACATCAGTTAGAATGGCGATCATTAAAAAGTCAGGAAACAACAGGTGCTGGAAAGGATGTGGGGAAATAGGAAGACTTTCCTTTCACCTGCCCCAAGACGGGACTCTAATCTTTCCCCACTTTTCTGACTGTAGGTCTTCAGACCCTCCTTTGCAAAGGTCCTGCCTCATACCCTGGGGGAAGGACAGGGTTAGGAGAGCTTCCTGATAGCTGTACACATGGAGGCTCCTGCAGGGCTGGCACACCCAGAGACGGCATGGAAGCTGCATGCTCCTTCTCCCAAACCTCGCCCTACACATCTCTTCGTCTGTATCCTTTGCAATATCCTTTATAATAAACTGGTAAACATAAGTGTTTCCCTGAGTTCTGTGAGCTGCTCCAGCAAATTAACTGAACCCAAAAGGGAGTCAGGTGACCCAACTTGAAGCCAATTGGTCAGAAGTTCTGGAGGCTCAAAATTGCAACTGGCATCTGAGGGTGTAGGGAGCATTCTTGGGGACTGAGCCACTAACGAGTGGGATCTGATGCCGTCTCCCGGTAGATACTGTCGGAACTGAATTGGAGGATGCCCAGCTGGTGTCTGCTGCATGATGCATGGGGGAAAACCCACACGCATTTGGTCACGGAAGTCTTCATCATCACAGATGTCTTGATGATTATTGTGGTGGTGGTGTGAGAGCAGAGGAAAAATCTAGTTTGAGAGACTTTTTCCCTACATAAGGCCTCATCTCCAAATATATCCACACTGAGGGGTAGGGCTTCAACATTCGACTGTGAACATATGTGGACACACACATTCAGTCCACAGCACAGAGCATGAAGAGCTCATGTGGCCCAGAGCAGAGGCTCATTTAAAAAGCAAACAGGAATCCACATTTGATACCACAAAATGAGTATTTTCTCAGTGCAGCAACACGCTTGTTTCAATTTACCCAGGCAGGGGCTCAACAAGCCCTGCTTTGTTTACGTTTTGGTTTGGGTTTTTGCTTTTGCTTTTGTTTCTTAGCAGTAGCAAGTCAGCACACTGAAGGGGACCCATGACCCTTTGTCCTGATGAGATGGAGAACAGAACCAATGTCTTTTCAAGGTCCCTCCCACCAAATTTGAAGCTAAATGCCAATCCTTTAGACACCAAGCCCAAGCGTGCAAACGTCACAGTGTGACAGATCTTACTGGCTTTGCCAAGTGCTGCTGATTTGAGCGAGGGGACTTCTGCACAGCTGGAAACTGTTCTTCCAGGTCATTGACACATGGGACCCACTGGCCAGCACTGCGAGGGCCATTCCTGGGAACCATTTGGCAGAGGGCTGGTGGCAGGCTTCCAGTTTGACAACAGACAGTCCTGAGCTGACATGAATTTGTCCATCTTGTTCTCAACACTGCAGTGAGGACTTCCAGTGCCATTATGGGAGGCTTGAATGGTTGTACTTTAGTAAAAAATTAGTAAGAAATAACAGGGAAAAAATGAAGAGGGCTATGTCCACTCGCACATGTATGTGAAACAGTAACATGAAGTATTCCCTTCTCCCAGATGAGTACTTTTTGCCAGTTCACTCTCCCACAAGCAGAACCACCTGGAATCTCATTCCTAGTTGTCCTATGAGTTTCTATTAAATATTAAATACACACTTGGGATACAAGAAATGATCTTTCATATCAACAAACACTCCTTTTGGTGGGGTAATCCTGGGCTCCTTTCTCAAAACATTGAATCAATTTCACAAACATTTCTTCGCAAGGCTCTTCCTAGGAGCTGTCGTGTTTGAACACGGTTCTGCCAATTGTACCCTAGAATTTATCCAAAAAAAATATGACTTCAAAGATGAGGTTAATCAGTATAAATCATGGGGATGTTCTAAGGTGACCAAATGTTCTGCTTTGCAAATATAGATAGTTTTACTTCTTCATTTCCATTCTAGATGCCTTCTATTTCATAGTCTTGGCTAGTTTTTCCTGGTTAGAACTTCCAGTACTTGCTGAATACTTATTTATGCCAGGCACTGTGCTAGTGTTTTACATGCATCATTTCATTAAATTCTCCAAACAACCCTGTGAAGAAAATGTCACCACTGATGACATGTTGTGGATAAGCCAACTCGGACTTAGAAGGATGAAAAGACTTGCTGCGGTTTCCCAACTAAGTCACAGAACTTGGATTTGAACCTGCATCTTTCTGATTCCACAGCCCATGGTCTTCAGTTGTATTTGCCAGGTTTCTTCTCAGCTTCTAAGGAATTCCTCTGCCCCTCCAAATAGGGACAGGGTGAAGAGCTCCTAATGTCTTCCAGATAAACTGGAGACCCAAATAAGTGTGTGAATAGTAACTATGCATGTATGTAGCTTACGTATAGCAACCCAAATAATTGTTGAGTTACCATGAAGACATCTCTTTAAGTATGACAACACTGTGCTTCGATACACCCACATCCCCCACCCTCTGCAACCATGGGTGGGGTTTCTACTCATGATTATTAAAAAGGGGAGGAAGAGAAGGCAAATCCCAGAGCGAAGGGGCTGATGGCTGGACTGGCTCCCCTACCATGTCTAATGTAGCAAGAGAGAGGGGTGAAGACATACAAAGTGACTATTTTCTTTCCTGGTGGACTGACTCTGAATAATAATGGCAGCAGACTATTCTCAGGTGCTTTGCCTCTAAGAGTTGAGGGAATAGAATAAATGTCCATGTAGCTAACTTCAAATAATCTGAATTTTTTTTTTTTTTTTTTTTTTTTTTTGAGATGGAGTCTCGCTCTGTCGTCCAGCTGGAGTGCAGTGGCACAATCTTGGCTCACTGCAACCTCTACCTCCCAGGTTCAAGCAATTCTCCTGCCTCAGCCTCCCGAGTAGCTAGGATTATAGGCACATGCCACCACGCCCGGCTGATTTTTGTATTTTAGTGGAGACGAGGTTTTACCATGCTTCCCAGGCTTGTTTCGAACTCCTGACCTCAGG
Source organism: Rhinopithecus bieti (assembly GCF_001698545.2). Taxonomy (NCBI): domain Eukaryota; kingdom Metazoa; phylum Chordata; class Mammalia; order Primates; family Cercopithecidae; genus Rhinopithecus; species Rhinopithecus bieti. The sequence goes on along the minus strand of NW_016815913.1, from coordinate 347,565 downwards.
TGATCCACCCACCTTGGCCTCCCAAAGTGCTGGGATTACAGGCATGAGCCACCATACCTGGCCATAATCCGAATATTTCTATAGTAGGAAAGGAAACTAATATGCTCTGAGCATCCACATTCAACGTGCATGCTTACATATTACCCAATACGTATTAGCCATGTAATCCTTCTAGAGCCCTGTGGTGGAACTATTTTAAAGAGGCAGCTGAGTGTCAGTGGAGTTTACAACTTGCTGAAGTCACATGGTTAGTAAGTGGCAGAGCTGGAGCGTGCGCAGGCTTGTCTGACATCTCCACTGTCAGCCTGTGCTGTAAGATTCTGGCTGGCTTCTCTGACTCCCCAGAGAAAGAGTAAATGGCAATCCACAGTGCAGTTTAAGGCAATCATCTTCAAGCCGAAGTACAGATCCCTCCTTGTCTGACCCTACAGCAAGTCTTTCCATCTGGTACCTGTATTTGGATAATTTTAAGAAAATCAGCCAGGTGCAGTGCCTTACACCTGTAATCCCAGTACTTTGGAGGCCAATGCAGGTGGATCACCTGAGATCAGGAGTTCAAGACTAGCCTGACCAATATGGTGAAACCCCGTCTCTACTACAATTACAAAAATCAGCCTGGCATGGTGGTGTGCACCTGTAGTCCCAGCTACTCAGGAGGCTGAGGCAGGAGAATCAATTGAACCTGGGAGGCGGAGGTTGCAGTGAGCCAAGATCACACCACTGTACTCCAGCCTGGGTGACAGAGCAAGACTCCGTCTCAAAAGAAAAAAAAAAAGAAAAAAAGAAAATCAATTTTCAACTCTTCGACTTCTATGACCTCTCCCTCCTAAAAGTTGATTGGTCTAAGGCAAGGCTTTGTTTTTCGCCTTTCCCACCTCTCCTGCCAAAATTTTTCTTCTCCTATTTTTTTTTTTTTTTTTTTTTTTGAGGCAGAGTCTCGCTCTGTCGCCCAGGCTGGAGTGCTGTGGCTGGATCTCAGCTCACTGCAAGCTCCGCCTCCCGGGTTCACGCCATTCTCCTGCCTCAGCCTCCCGAGTAGCTGGGACTACAGGCGCCCGCCACCTCGCCCGGCTAGTTTTTTTTTTTTTGTATTTTAGTAGAGACGGGGTTTCACCGTGTTAGCCAGGATGGTCTCGATCTCCTGACCTCGTGATCCGCCCGCCTCGGCCTCCCAAAGTGCTGGGATTACAGGCTTGAGCCACCGCGCCCGGCCTCTTCTCCTATTTTATAAAAAACAAAAACAAACAACAACAAAGGCTTGTTATGCAGCATTTGTTCCAGGTGTAAAATCCTTCAGGGCATCAAACACAGGAACAATTTAAGAAACTATAAACTATCTTCCATTTCACTAAGACATACGTCCAGTAAAAATTTTAGTTTTGTGCTTATAATTATTTTTTAAATTTGTAAAATATTTATATCGTTAGTCAAATCATTTATTAATAATTAGAATGGCATCTCAATCCAGAAGAAAAGTTTTAAACCTGTACATTTAAAAACATACATATACATACACATTCACATATATATTTATTACAGAAACATAGGATAGAGTGATTATACAAGACAAACACAAAATGTATAATACATTAAGAGGACTCTTAAAGAGAATTCGAATACAGATACAATGTCAAGGAGAAAAGGGAATGATATGGAATTTCCTTTTATTAAACAAGAGTTTGTACTTGTATTTTTTAAATGGATGATGGTGGGTATTAAATCATTCAGTTGCATACATTTAAGAAAGTTAATAACAGTTATATTTTGAATTGTAGAATTTTACGAAGTTAGATCCTTTACAATTACACAAACTTATGATGAAAAAACTTAGATGTCAATTGAAAAATATGGGTGGGGTACAAAGTTTTCAGAACATTTTACAGGGTATGTAAACCAAAATGGTTATAGATAATTGCTTTGGTATATTCTCATTCTCTGCAAACTAGTCATCTATTAAAAAATATACAACTCTCCATTAGCCATACTCAAATAACTCACTTTGTTAACCTTAACCACATGGTTGGTTAACAGAGAGTTATTTGCAGAACTTTTTATCTGTTCTGGAAAGAGTGAGGGAGGGAGAGAGGAAGGGAATGGGTGACCTCATCGTTCGAGACCACACCGAAAATTCCCCACCCACTGGCGAAATGAGCACCCAGGCAGTGGGGCCCCAGCTATTGCTGCCTTATTCTCTTCCCAGGTGGCTTTGGGTCCTAATCCTGTCAAGGCTAGAATGCAATGGTGGGGTTGGTACTTTCTTACTATCGTCAATGGCCAGGTTCACGATAGAGAGTAGCCTGCAAATAATAATGCCCCACAGGTGTAAGGCAAGGAGTCCCCTGTGTTATTAGCAAAGGTCTTTGAAGGACCCAATCCCTCTGAATGCAGAGTGTTCCCTTTATTATTCTACTCCATTAGGCATGTTTTCTTTTGTTCTTTACAAGCATGGGGCTTTAACTTCTGGAATATTGCATTTCATCGGCTTCTCTTCTCCTCCTTCCCCAGGCTACTGAGAATTGGTTGCTGTCCTCAACTGCTCGCCCCACCCCCTGTTCTTCTCCCAGTCACGGTGAATTTGGAACTGCAAAAGCCTTGTATCTGTTTCAATTATTTTTTAATATAAGATAATATTGGTCTTGGCACCAAGGTTTGACAGAAGCGCTCCTCTTTGCTCTCCCAAAGTGAACCCATTGCTCCCAATTACAGACCTTGCTCCTGTTGCTTTCTCAGCCCAAGTTCAATCCGGTGTGAACATCTCTTCCTCGCCTTTTCTGGTTCATGTTCTGGGCATTATTCAGAATGACCACAAGCCTTGTCATGTCTTCTCATCAAATTCTGACAACATCCTTAAAACATTGGTTTTGGTCAGTCTATAGAGCCCCTGCTCTTCATTAACCCATATCGTTAGAACAAGGCTCCCAAGTGGCTGGTTACCTTAGATTTCTTTCTCTCTTTTTTTTCTTTCTTTCTTTCTTTCTTTCTTTTCTTTCTTTCTTTCTTTCTTTCTTTCTTTCTTTCTTTCTTTCTTTCTTTCTTTCTTTCTTTCTTTCTTTCTTTTCTTTCTTTCTTTCCTTTTTTTTGTAGAGAGGGGGTCTTGCTATATTGCCCTGGCTGGTCTAGAACTCCTGGCTTCAAGCAATCCCCCTGCCCAGCCTCAGCCCCTCTAAGTGCTGGGACCATAGGCATGAGCCACCACACCCAGTCGTCTTAGTTTTAAGAGGGCCCAAACTTTCCCCTGGGTCTGAGTTAAGCTCTGGTTCCACAATTAGCTTCTTTTTTGGTGGAGGAGGGGCCTTGAACTACTAGAGTGATGCATTCTGGGATGCAGGGCAGCCTACGGATGGCTCCCGAGTCTGGGTTGGAATCCTAGCTACTCCAAAGATTAACTGCATGATCTTGAGGAAAATTAATTACCTCTTTGAATCTCAATTTTCCTATTTGGAAAACAGGAATACTAACTCCTGCCTCACAGGATTGTCATGAGGATTAATCAAGATAATGCTCATCAAGTACATACTTTTAATTTAGTGTCTGATCTCTAGCAAATGCCCAAAATGGTAGCTATTATTCTAAGTGAGCATGCCTAACAGAATAGTCAAGACTTAAAGGTGAAAACTGTTCATGTAACTCTTTCCTCCACCTGATACTTTGTACTCATATTTTACAAATCTTATTTTTGTTATACTTAAAAGCTAGACTAGAAATCTTTTCTTGCTGGCATAATGAATTTTGTGAAACTAACAAATTAAAGTAGCATTTGCTTTCTTCTATATTAAACACAATCATTTGTTTTACTCCTGAAATCTGAGTCTCTGTTTCAAAGACTCGGTTTTGTCGACTCCTTCTGGGATTGCTTTTCATCAGCGCATTCCCGGAGTCCCCAGCCTTTAGAAATCGCAGGATGCACCAGCCATCATGTGCATACTCAATTTTCAGAAAGCATCTGAAAAAGCTCAGCTTCAGAGATTGATGGTTCTCAGCTTTCAGCTTTGGTTTCTCTCAGCCAGAGCACCATTTGGATCTGGGCCTAAGAACATAGTCACACAATGTCAGAGTATTAGTATTAAGTAGGCAATGCCCCTCTTCCTGCCTCTTGGCCTCATTTAGAAAAACATGAGAAAATAAATCTAATCTCCTCACGGTTCCCTTGCACTGCACCACAGCAGGAATGTTATATGATTTCAAATTACTTATTAGAAATATTCCTATGGGTATTGTGCTGAGGATTACTTTTCCGAGGTTATTAGAGTGCCTGTATCGTTAGGAAAATGAGGTGTAATTCTACCTGCTATCTCATTCCAAAGACTTCTACCTTTGGACAAAAAACAACTTCCAAGTCAAGGAGGAGGACATTTATCTTCTGTTTCACTCTCACTTTCCATCACATGCTGGAGGATGAGTTGAGGGTGGGGAAAAAGCATTTTCTCAAACCCTTTGCTTCTAATAACACAGTAGTGGCTTATATCTCTGCTTTCAAGGGAGACGATGTTGACACTCAGAGGGAGCTTAGAGTCAGAAAAGTCCGGTGCTAAGAATGGATTGGTCACATCACACTTGCACTGATTAACAGAAAACAAAGCTAAATGCTTGTGGAACAATACAAGGCAATGGAACCTAAGTACTGGCGGCCAGGGGACTACAGTCACAGGGATATAAACTGCGGAATTTAACTCCCAAGTGATCTTGAACTAGTCACTTCCCCTGTCTAGGTCAGAATATCCTCCCTGGCATCTAGCCGTGTATATCTGCTCTGTTATCGTAGGCATCCATTATCTGCATTTTGGTTTACCTCAGGCAAATCTTTCAAATTCTTTGACAGCACTTACCATTTAATTATTTCCCTAGTTGACAGCTCACTCTTTCTTCAGGAAACACTAACATTTTAATTCCTTGCTTTACTGACATATAGATCTTCTAGTATTCACTTGCTTTTTCTGCAACATTCATCCTTGCTGGAGAGCCCCTTGCAAAATGAATTGTACTGCTGTTTTTGTTGCAGAGATATTTACAAGGGCAGTACAGCCTTCCCCAAAACCTTTGAAGCCAGCAAGGAAGCCTTCTTCTCCCCTTCTTCCTGTTCACTGAGAAACAAGAGAAGAGGAGAGAAGAAAAGCGCTTCCAAGCTCCAAGTCAGTCCTTCAAAGCAAGGTTCCTTTCCTTGTTGAAAGTAAATGTCCACAAAATTAAAAAGTATTGGATTTGATTAAAAGCACAAACCCACTTCCAAACCAAATACCAGTGATTTTTTTGAATCATCTTGCTTTTCCCAGTGCAGAAAATTGAGGCTGACTTCATTTGCATTCACTCATATTTGTCCTTTAAGTTCAAAAGACATAATTGCTCTCTGGCTATGCAAACGTGGCTGATCTTGACCTACCCAAAAATAATAAAGCAAGTCCTTGAAAAGTTTTTGGAAAACACGAAGAGCTCAACAACATTTGTTTGATTCTCATGACTAAGTCATCTTAGCTAAAACAAAGTGAGAACACTATGCAATTATTTAGAGGAAATTCAGGACCTCTGGGACAGCCAATCATATAATTCAGGCAAAAGTAGATTTGGGGGCCTGACATTTGCAGATACTTGCGCAACTCTCAGCTGTGTGAGCTGGTCCTGAGAGAGTTCCCACCTTCCATTCGCCCTTTTTTCCCATCCTCCTTCACTTCGTGCCTCTTGATTAGTAATAAAATGAATAAATCAAACCGACCCTAGCTTGGCTCTTATGAGATATGCTAAGAGAAATGAATATAAAAAGGAAAATACCAAACTAAAGGTATCCTCCCGAACCTCATTTCTCATTCACACACACACACACACACACACACACACACACACAAAAAACTAGACTTGTTGAGCAAATGCGAGCTTAGAAACTAAAGCTCAGGCCCAGATGTTATTAAGTATAAATATTTATAAGAGCCATAAGGATCCTGGCTAAGCTCAATTTTGCCTTAATGCAGCAAATGTTTCAAATTCGGCTCTTTTGCCGTTTGAAGCCTTTAGAAGGCAGGATACAGTAGAAGGCGCATTACTGTTGGTGAGAGGAGGGCAGCTCCTCTTTTATGTTTTATGACCAGTTTTTCATTGAGGGGTATTGCTTTTCTCACAAATCACTTCTCGTGGCCTGTCTTTTCCAAGAAGCCAGAAGAAAGTACGTTTGCTGTGGCCGTGCATTCAGGGGGCATCAGGCACGCATTCTCCCTGTGAAAGGGATATAGGGACACTATATTCGCTTTGTCCTTCTTCATTTCAGTTATTATGAAACACACAGCAACATCCTAAGAGCCTCAGCTTAGTCACCCATTGAACGGGTGTGTGATTATTGTAAGCGGAGCACGCTTAACTCATGTTTTTAAGACTGCCATTTGCACTTGCAAAAATAAGCAGCCACAATATTTAAACAGCTTAAAGTTTTAGTCACTTGTAGAGGCACAAGCAAAAGAACCCGTAGGGGCATAAGCTGTAATTTTGTGATGAAACAGTTCAAACTCTATGATCGTTTGGGCTCTGAATTAAGGGTTTGGTTCTCCAGATTCTTGAAGAGGACTCAATGTATGAAATCGTCTTAGGGTTTCCGTTGTTTTTTTTTTTTTCCTTTCCAAAATTAGGGTCTCTCTATGTTGCTCAGCTGGTTTTGAACTTCTGGGCTGAAGGGATCCTCCCACCTCAGCCTCCCGAGTAGCTGGGACTATAGGCCACCACTCTTGGTTATCATTATTATCCTGAATCCATGTGGTTTTTGGTGAGAGACATCATCTACCTACATGTCTTATCTACCTGTGAACCATGCAATTCCCTGCTTTCTAACATCCCTTTGGTTAATATAGCATGTTAACAAAAAACCTGGTGCACCTCTCTTTACGGCAAGTCCCTGAGGCAGCAAAGTAATACGTTTAAAAGACATATTACTTCATGGGATGATTCGTCTGCATATGGGGATGAAGAGAGCCTTGGTTTTCCCCCTAAGGATAAGTTCTAATCTGTGAAATAATTCCCAGTTCTCTGGGAGAATCCTGAAGATTCTTCAGTGTCAACTGGCAATGGCCTGGGTGTGGACCCCATCTCTCCACTCTTAAGGGAGAGGGCGTCCCGCTGCTGAAAGCTCAGGGATGGAGGCCTGTGGCCCCTCCACAGAGCCTGGCTTTGCTGGGTTCTCAGCAAGGTCTCCCAATGTCCACGCCAGCCCCACCCCGATCTCCTTCCCCCACTCTTTCTGCTCAGCCCCTTTTGTCTACTGGATCTGACAATTCATGACGACCCTGAGAACACTGATCTCCTTCGTGGAGGCCTTCATCTGCCGGACACATCTGGGAAGTACTCCGAGGGGCCCACCTGGTTTTCCTGATTAATGTAGATGTAAAGATTTTATCAAGGCTCCTGGAGGCCGGACTTCAAGATGTAATCACAAAATCAATCCACATAGACTAACCGGGCATAGACTTACTAAGAAGACATTCCACAATGTCAGGCACTTAATTAAGCCGCTGTGGCTCCTCTGCCCCTGATTGATTCTTTTCTTTGCCTAACAGGTGGTGCTGCTCCTCTGGGTGGACAGACCACTCCACAGGCGGAGACCACCCTGCTTTCAGAGCCTGCAGTTTGGTGGGAAGACCACCAGGGGGCACCCGTGCATCATCCCAGTCCCCAGGGACTGGACCGGAAGACCAACAGGATCCCTCTTCCAGACCCCCCAGCGAACTTGAAGGAGCAGCCAACTCAGCCTGCAGTATCTGCTAGGCTGCATTTTGTTTGCTGAGCTCCAGGATTCTTCTCCGAGCCTCAGGCATCTCTTGAGCATAATCAGAGACTCCTCCCATCTCCTTACCATCCCACATTTTGCACCTTAGTGGTGGAGCAGAGGCCTGCACCTCCGGGGGAACCAGCCTGTGCTCTAGCCTGAGCACCTGGAAGTCCTAGCCGCGCTGGCTTGCTTGACACGGTTTCCCACTGGAAATTCAAAGACTTCAGAAATGGAAGTTTTTAGAAATGTAAGCACATTGTGAAAAGTAGCCCACATCAGAGATTGCCAACCTACTGCCCCTTGATGATGCGGAGTTTTTTCTACATTCATTCATTCAGCCATCAGGTTTATCTGGCATGATTTTAGCACAAGACCATTTAATTTATCAAACATTTGTTTGGCGCCTATCATGTGCCAGGCATTGTGCTGGGGATATACCTCTACTCTTTGTGCTGGGGATATACCAGTACTCTAGTCATTTATTAAATGAGGCGCTGTCTGACTCAGCCCAGGAGGACATCATCCAGCCAGTCCTTTGTAACATCTCAGTAGACCTGGGCCAGAATCATCAACAGCAGCTTGGGTGCCTGAGGCCCTGCCAATCAAGAAGCAATTCTACTGCCCTGGAACAACAAAGGAGTCCAGAGAAGCTCAGACTTCATTGGCCCAGGGCAATCAAGGAGGCTTCATTCATTCATTCATATTCATTCAGTGGATATTTATTGAGCACCTGGCATGTGCCCAGCAACAAAATGAATCAGCAATAAGCCAGGCTGGGGCAGCATTCTTCATCACATAGAGAGACTGCTCATTTGGTTGTATCTACATTGGGCACCAAAATCTTGACTCTAGTAGCCAGGTAGCATTCACCCAGTCCTGACTGTTCTAGATAAAGCAATCTTGGAGGGCTTCTTTAACTCAAATCTTTATCATGCTGCCAAGAGAATTTGTTTGAAATGATTGGTACTTTGAAAAGAGAAGTACATCTCTATCATTTACTATAGGAGTTTTTGCAAGTTCTTATTCTTGTTCACAAGAGACTCAGGCAGTGTGATCAAAAGGACTCTTCTGTCATCCATGGAGACACTATGTCCTCTTCTGATCCCAGGCCATTGGCCATCACGAGGGATTGTCTCTGCTGGGGCTCACATCTTTGGCATGGGCCCTCGTTATTGTGGCCAAAATGAGTCTCATCCAAACATTCAATAGTGTAAGAAATAGGACTTTTCCCATTTTTTCTGTAAATTAATTTCTGTTTCAAGACGTTATTCTACCTCACTGAAAGACACACATTTTCCATTTATCCAGGGATTCCAATCCCCATTTTTTCCAGGGTAATGTTGAAGCTGCATGAACTTGACTAGTGTTGTGACAAGGGGGTTGGAGGAAATGTGGTCCCTAAGTCATGTGTCCATGGAGGACCCCCTCCCCGCACCTGAGGCATCTGCTGAGCCAGTCCACAGGCACGAGGCTCCCTTTGCCCTGCACGGAGATGCAGAGGTGATGTTCGTTCTGCTGCTCCCATGAGGCTCAGCACCCTCTTCAAATCCTTTCTGGGGTTTTGACTTCTCAGGACTCTGTCCAGGAAAATATTCAGGATGCCCCCCCACCCCCCAGCCAACTTCCCTGGGATTTAATTCCTAGTCTTAAGGAGCATGTTTTTTTCTAGATGCCAGTGGAGGAAGTTCTTTTCCATTCTTGAGGTTTTTCCCTGAGAGAAACTTCCTGTACCTTCCAGTTTGCCTCGGAGGCACCTAACAATAGCTTAGTGGGTCAAGGCTTTGGGAAGCCAAGATAGAGGCAGCTCCCTCTGCCTTCTAGATTTTCACAGCTGTGCTGTCTCACCCCGAGGCAATGCAGAGGAGAGGAGAGAAAAGAAGGAAGATTTACCAGGAGAGATTTTCAAAACCAGTTAATATTATCTCCATTAAAATCTTAAAAAAGTTATTCTACCATATCAAGATGTCTACAGTTTTTATTTCTGCATAAGTTCCAAGTTTGCTCTTAGAACAGTTTGTGTGTGGCTCCAATAGGTGCCGCAGAAAGTTTGCTTCGATTCACATCCGCTCCCCGAGCCCTGCACCTCTCTTTACAGCAAGTCCCTGATTCAGCAAAGGGGTAGATATGCTATAGCTTTGTGGGAAAGCCTCTATCCATAGAATTTTGAGCTAAACCCATCACCTGTGAGCCCAAACACCACTTCAGTTCTCTGGTTAAATCCACCACTTAACATCCTTCAGGCTACAGTCCCTTGGGAGCCTCACGGTGTATCTGTGTCACACCTGCCCCCATAAGTGGAATTTACTAGGCTCTGAGAGAACAAAAATAAGAGGCACTGGCTCAGTCCTCAAACAGCTTACAGCATGGGCGAAAAGGACACACCTTATGTGTTTCAATATAAGAAAAGGAGTTTGATTTTGAACACGCACTATATTAGCTGATTGCAGAAATTTCTGGAAATAGAGCCATTAAGATGTAGGTGATAGTTCAACACAGATATAGGACAAGATTATACTACTGAAAATAGTGAACAAACATCTTGAATATGCCCTGTGTCCCAGGTGGTGTCCTAATATCTTCACATGCATTCTCTTTTTAACAAGGTTGCTGTTATTATTATTACCTTAATTCACAAGTCAAAAAAAAAACAAAGATGAAGGAACTTATCCAAGGCCTTGGAGTTGGGGGTCAAGGAAAGGCTGATGGCTCCAGATCCCTGGCCTGAGCAGCAGGCTTTTCCCCTGATGTGTCTCCACCACGTGGTTGTGAAGGAACGGCACCATCATTTGTCTTCTGGATGAACTCACAGCACTGTGCGCGTGTGGCCCCTAGTCAGTGTCATGAGCTGACTTCCCAAAGCTTCCTGGGATGTGGCTGTGAAATTTTATCTTAGAACTTCAATTTAATTCCACAAACTTCTGTTAAATATCTACAGAAGGTATAGAAGTGAGGATGGGATTGAAAGGTGAATCAGACATGAACCCTAGCCATGGGACATTTCTAATTGGAGTAGAAATACAACTGCAACCAACTTCATGCTGCAGTGCAGGTACCAAGAACCTCTGGGCTCCTGGTGAGGCTGCAAGACCAGATCCAAGACCATGGGCAGCCTCCATGAGCCCAGACGTCACTACTACAGCAATATATCCATGCAAAAAAATTGCACTGGTACCCCTTACAAATACAAATATGTATTTATTTAATGAACAGAGGAAGAAGCCCATGAAAGCAAAATTGCCTAGAGCCCAGGAAAGTCACCATGTGGCCCTGTAGTGACAGCTAAATATTAACCATTAAACGCATATGGGATTTTATAAAGTACAGAAAACATTCCTCAGCTCTGAAGTAAATACTCTGAAATTGGAGGGAATGTTTTATCCATGATCATAAATGGGGATCCAATATCTCAAGGTCCAGCCTTCAGAGGAAAATGATCTTAGAAGCATGAGACGTTGCCTTAAAAGCCCAGGGGCAGAAGAAAGGTCCAAATACCAGCATCCCCTTCATGAAACCCAAAGAGCATCACTGTGGAGTTTCTGTGGAGAATCCAGGAATTGCTGGGAAAGGGGCCTGCTTGTTCTCCCTGCACTGAACGAGGATGTGAGGCAGCAAGAAGCAAAGTCATGCTCTGGAAACAAGCAAGTGTCCACCGCACTGCTGGGGACTCCAGGAGGAGGTTCAGCAGGTTCACTCGCTGAAACATCACTGCTCGCCACTGGGCACAGGAGGCCTCGGGGGCTGCTGGCTGATGGTATACGTCAGAGCCTCCCACCTTCGAGAGCCCAAGCTGGCCAGTCGCCTCAGAAGAGGTGCCAAAGCTGGAGCCCAGAGTGTTGGTGGCTCAGAGGGACTCAGTTGTACAGAGTGGGATGCCAGCCCCTGTTAGCACAGAGGTGGTGGGAGGACAGGCTCTGGAACCCAGAGAATAAATGTTCCAGGCCCAGCCCAGAGATGGCACCTGCTCCTCAAATCTTCCAGAAGTGATCCTGGATTTTAAGCTTCTTTGAAAGCCGTTACAAGGACTTGTTGGAACGGGGCTGAGGGCAGCTTAGCCAACACCCATGAAGGCTAAGATTAGACAATGACTCATGCTTGCAAATGCTGACCCCCTCCACCTCATACCTGAAGTGCAAAGTGACATTTCTTGCCCTTTCCCCAAATAAATCTTTCCTGCACAGCGTTCTCTGAGGACCTCAAGGCCTGTCAAGGATTTGGCCCCTCGCTCATTGAAACCACAGTGGATTGCCAAGTTTTGCAGATGTTTGCACTGACTGTTTTATGTTTTGTAATATCCCAGAACTGTTCCCAAGTGATGCTCATCCATTCACCAAGTTAATGCTTAATAAGAATGATCTACAAAGGGTGACAGCTCCAAAAGATGACGAGAGGGAAACAGCCTCCAACGAGAATGGACGAGCAAAATAAATAAATAAATACGGCCCAGCCTCCACACACCGAGGTGCAGAAAAGGGAACGCATGTGTAGCAATTCCTAAGAAAAAAAAACAAGAGGGACAACAGTGTTTATTTATGAACACGGGCATGTTTGTGTTTCTCAGGAGGGCTGTGAGACCCTGGCAGGGCTTGGCAGTGCTCGCACGGAACTCAAGTGGAGATGAAATGTATAGACGGACCAAAGTGAGATCTTACAGAAACATGGATCAATTTGATAGCTAAGAAGGGTCAGTTCCCAGAGCAAGAAAAGTTTAACTATGGAGGAAGCACACTGATCCCAGAGCTGTAGAAATGGAATAACAATTCCTACTTTTCAACCTGCTGTTACCCGGATAATCTCATGTAATGTTAGAGAAAAATCCTGAAGCCACCGGTGTCAGTGTCTCTGCAACAGGATAGAAAGATTAGGGATGTTCTGAAGGTCAATCAACAATTTTGTGGCAGGTCTGGGTTGAACAGGCAGGTCTCTATTCCTTTTCAGTGGTTTTTGACATGTAAAGTGCTAAATGTCTTCACGGCTACAATGTATTACATGTTTTACATATATTGTGTCTCTATTCACTTCAATCCTACAGAAGTGGTATTATTCTCTTTATTTAAAGATGGCAAAATTAAGGCTCAGGGAGAGATTAAGCAACAGACCCAAGGTCACAGTTTATTCAGCAAATATTAGGCCTGTATTTTGTGCTAGGCCTGGGGTTTCCCAGATACCAAGCGGAGTGAGCACAATTCAGAAGAAGAAATTCCTGAAACGTCTCAGCCAAAAAAACCTGTATTTTAAAGAATTTTTCTTTTAAAGGCTAAAACAAGCATTTGGTGCACCATGGTTTTCCATGCTAACAGGCTGAATTCCACGTAGAAATGAGAGAAATGTTGAAATCGTTTGGAAGGATTGCAGATGTACGCAGGTTCCTTTTATTAATTAAACAGGCCTGGATGCTAATTCAGTTGCTATGCACCAGAGCTCCTGGGAAATGCATGCCGGGGCAGAAAGACATGCATGGGAATCTTTAAGGAGATTTGTATGTAGTGCAGGTGGGAATTTTGGAGGGTGGGAGGTGTCATGTGGCTGCACATCCATGTTTTGCAGCACAGAATCCAGTTACTTAAAAGTTGTGCCTGCGGTCTGTGCTATCCCCAGCCACACACCAGCTGGGGAAGGATACATACCACAGTAAGGAAGCAATTTTTTGTGTGACTCTGGGCCTACCCACTTTGCAGGAATCCCAGGCTGCCTCAGTTTCCCCCCCCAGCTCATCATATGGCCCAGGGGTTTGAGTGAGCTTGCTACCTCTGGGTACGCACCAGGCTCCTGCCTGCCCCAGCTGTAGTGGCTTCCTCTCCTTGGGAAGCTGCTGGTGACGTTGAGTCCTGCCATCTCCCTCCAGCTGGAAGCTGCCCTGGCTGACCTTCGGCTGCCCTGTCCCTGTCCCGCTGCAGAGACTGGCCTCAGGGGTAATCCTGTCTTTAACACACTGCCTCCTCTCACCCAGAGGTCACAGGAGACTGCATCCAGAGCTTGCCTTATCTGAAGGAGGTTTTAATGAAACAGCTCTTCTATTTATTTGTGTTGCTGCCTCCATTGCCCGGGGCCATGGCATGGGTCTCCAAGAGGGGAGGCTGAGGTTTGGGGGAGGGAGACTCAGAGGGGACAGCAAGCTTTCTCCCCAGTCACCTAGCCCCTGACACTGACCCACTGTCCTTGCACCAATCCTGTGACCTTTCTCCTGTTTTTCTCTGAGTTGAGTCCTGGGTTGAATACAGTTTCATTTGCACCCTGCATCACTCACTAAAACTAAACCGGTTTCCCAAATGTTCACGATTCCACCAGAGGGAAAACAAAGGTCATTCAGTCATATGGAATCTGATTAACACAAAGATCCAGACACGCACTCCTGGATTAAATGCTTTCTTAAGCCACTCCTGCCCCGGGGACAGCAGGAGCTATTTTAACTGTGTGGAAGACCCAGCGGTTTGCTGAAGTTGCCCAGTGGGATGCATTTAGTATCCATATTTCAAGGCAGCTTTCCTAATGCTATTTTTACATTATGCATTTTTAAAGAATCAAACTATTGCTTGGATTTATAAGGAAAGGAATAGAATAACCAATTTTATACATTGAAATAAAAGATTTTAAAAATTACTTTGAACAAGAATCAGGTTTACTGAGGTCTAATTTACATACAATTAAATTCATCCTTTTTAGTGTACAATCTGGCAACAAGTAGAGTGCAACCACTGCAATCAAGCTTTCAGCCCCTTCTCTCCACCTCCCAAAAATGTTTCCTTGGCCAGGAGCCATGGCTCATGCCCGTAATCCCACCATTTTGGGAGGCCAAGGAGAGAGGATCGCTTGAGGCCAGGAGTTCAAGACCAGCCTGGGAAACTTAACAAGATCCTGTCTCAAGGAAGAAAAAAAGCTTCCTGTGACCCTTTGCAATGAACCTTCCACCCCCAACCTCCAGGCCCTGGCAACCTTCAATCTGTTTTCTGGCCCTGTAGTTTACCTTTCCCAGAATATCACATAAATGGAAGCACACAGTTTATAGAGTGTCTTGTGTCTGGCTTGTTTCACACAGGGGACGCCTTTGAGGCTCATCCACATTGCTCCGCGGATCAGCAGCTGATTCCTTTTTGCTGTTGAGTCATATTTCCTTATATGGGCACACTGCAATTTGAATATCCTTTCACCAGTAGGTGGACGTTTAGATTGTTTCCAGTTTTTAGCTATTCAGAAGAAAGCTGCTATGAACTTTGTGTGAGGACATATGTTTTCATTTATTTGAGGGTAAACAGCCATTAGTGGGATTGCTGGGTCATTTGGCAAGTACATGTAGAACTTTTTTTTTTTTTTAAGAAAGGGGGAGTTTAGGAATGTTGCTGAGTGGTTCATACAGGAAGTGAAATATCAGAGTGATGAGTTTGAAGAGTCAGCTCAGCTCTGGGCTCCGTGGTGCCTTTCAAGACCTCTACCCGTGGCCTTGCTGGGAGTTGGTAGACTCACGTTATTGCATTGTTGGTCTAGACACAAAGGAGGGGGCAGATCTGTTTCATTCTTAGGTGTCTCCACCTCTTACCAGCGGCATGGCCTCGGGCAAGTACTTGAGCTCTTTGCGCTTTTGTTTCCTCAGCTGTAAAGTGAGCATTCCAGCAGGGATGCAGTGAGGGTGTTTTGTTCTTTACTGTGTACTCCAAGCCCAGCCACGAGGAATTTTTTTTTTTTAAGTATACAAGTGAAAAGTGTTGAACAATGCCTGACACATAGCAAGTACTCAATAAACACCATTGGTTTAAAGTCAGAATCAGAACTAGAATTTCAAATGAAAAAGATTGTGGCAGAGCTCATTTGTCTTCCTAGAAAGCACTGATATTTTTAATTAAATATACTCACCAGATGACATGAAGAATGTGTTCATTCTTTCAGCACTTCTTTACTGAGGGCCTGCTGTGGGCCAGGTGAGGAGGCCCTGTCCCTATTCCTACAGAATTTATAGTCCAGGAGGAGAAAGAGGCAGAATGAAAGGCATGTGTTATAAGTAAGTGCAAACTCCTCCAGTAAGTGCATCAAAAGAAAAGGACAGGGGGCTTGCAAAGAACATCCAGTGGGAGAAGTCATGCCGCTAGCACCGCCAACCCACCTTGCATGAGTACCGCGCATTGCAGGCTAGAACTTTAGCTCAGTTACTGACTCTGATTAAAGGGGAGTGAAGTCCAACCCCTTCTGACCTCCTCCTGTGATGGCTGGAAAATTATTTCCTCCTTTGTTTAATATTCATCAGCAAACATTTGCCTGGTGCCCTTTAAAATCAAACTACCGTGGTAGGCATGGAGGAAACGTACAGGCAGGATGCAACATCGCTTCTGCAAGGGAGTTGTCAACATCGTGGAGGATGAGACCAGGCTAATATACGGTGACAGCTCCTCTCCCTGCTGGAACTGCACAGATGAAAAGGATCATGAAACCTTGATGGGTTAAGAGCTAAGCACCATTTCCCCAACCCCGATTTACCAAGGGGATGATGCCACCAGGACTCGGGGCACACACTGGTCACCTTTGCCACTCCCGATGTGCAGGAACCAAAGTGTCAGTGGGAACCTCCAGGACTGAGAGACTTGCTCTTTTCTTGGCTCTCAGCTGGGTCCAGCCAATGGCAGTGAGTGGATAAATGGTCGCACTAATATAATCCATGGGTCTCACTTGAGTTCTTACCTCAGTTGCCAGCTGTGCTTTCTGAAGGCCTTCTAAGCACCAAACATGGTGCTCAGTCCTATGGGGCATCCAAGATGATGATATAGGTTGTGTTAGGTTTTCAGTATCCCCAATTCTTTTGGGGTTCTCCTCCTTCCCCATCCCAATCAGGTGCTGCTATGGGGCCACCCATCATGGTATCCTCCCCTTCCTAGTCACGAGACGGTCACATGACTCAGTCCAGTCCTTCTACCTGTTCCCCTGGCAACAGTGGTTGGACTTGGGCTGGTCATATGACTTGAGTTGGGCCAACTAGAGACTTTTATGGGACTCCTCAATTTGGGACCACAGGTGTGATGGCTTTGTGATACACTACTGTACTGAACTGCATTTCTTAGAATTCCCTTTCCTGTATGT
Organism: Rhinopithecus bieti; assembly: GCF_001698545.2. NCBI lineage: Eukaryota > Metazoa > Chordata > Mammalia > Primates > Cercopithecidae > Rhinopithecus > Rhinopithecus bieti. The sequence goes on along the minus strand of NW_016815913.1, from coordinate 330,764 downwards.
TTTCAGACAGGATGGCCCACAAAAGACATGCTTTTAGGAGACTGAGGGGATGGAAAAGAAGCAGTAGCCCTGTGTAGCACACATACCCTTCTTCCCGGTTACTCAAACACTCAGATAGATGCTGCTGTGAAGGAATTTCACAGATGCGCTTCAAGCCCCTGGTCAGCTGGAGTTAGGTTACGGAGACTACCCTGAATGGGCATAACTCTCAAAGCCTTTAAAGACAGCTTCAGCCTTCTCCAGACATGAGCTTCTGCCTGTGTCTGTGGAGCCCCTGCCTGCTTCTGATCTTACCTTCTTGAAGCCTGCCCTAAAGATTTCTGACGTTCTTAGCCAGACAGTTCCTCATAATCAATCCCGAGGGATGCATGGGTTTGAGTGTGTGTCCTACTGATTCTGTGTGCCCAGCTGCCCCACACATGTGTTCTCTTCTCTCATTAGACTGGAACTCCTGAATTTCAGCTAGGCTCATTGCCACCCATGGGTTCAAAATTCAAAACAGGCTGGGTACAGTAGCTCAGGCCTGTAATCCCAGCACTTTGAGAGGCCGAGGCAGACAGATCATTTGAGGCCAGGAGTTTGAGACCAGCTTGGGTAACATGGTGAAACCCCATCTCTACTAAAAATACAAAAATTAGCTGGGCGTGGTGGGGTGCACCTGTGGTCCCACCTACTCAGGAGGCTGAGGCAGAAGAATCAATTGAACCTGGGAGGTGGAGGTTGCAGTGAGCTGAGATTTCACCACTGCACTCCAGACTGGGTGACAGGGCAAGACCCTGTCTCAAAAACAAACAAACAAAAAAACCTCGAAAGAGAAATAAAACATGTAGTAGTCCCCTTTTATCCAGAGGGGACACATTCCAGGACACTCAGTGAAGCCTGGAACCATGGATAGTACCTAATCCTGTATTACTGTTTTTTCCTATACATACATACTTATGATAAAGTTGAATTTATAAATTAGGCACAGAATTCTTGAGCTCTAGTACCATTATTAAGTAAAAGAAGTGTTGCTTCGGCTGGGCGCGGTGGCTCAAGCCTGTAATCCCAGCACTTTGGGAGGCCGAGACGGGCGGATCACGAGGTCAGGAGATCGAGACCATCCTGGCTAACACGGTGAAACCCCGTCTCTACTAAAAAAATACAAAATCTAGCCGGGCGAGGTGGCGGGCGCCTGTAGTCCCAGCTACTCGGGAGGCCGAGGCAGGAGAATGGCGTGAACCCGGGAGGCGGAGCTTGCAGTGAGCTGAAATCCGGCCACTGCACTCCAGCCCGGGCGACAGAGCGAGACTCCGTCTCAAAAAAAAAAAAAAAAAAAAAAAAAAAAAGAAGTGTTGCTTAAACATAAGCGCTGCGATGCCACCTGAGGGCTGAGGGCAGAATCTGTCTTCACATACATTGCACACTATTTTGGCCGATCTCAGCCAAGGTCATGGAGACAGGGCTGCCCCCTCCAGTGACCTGGGATGCCCCCTCCAGTTCCTATACCCACCCTGGCTCCCAGTCACTCACACCCACAGCCACAGTAGTTGCACAGCAGTATGACTTTATTAGAAGCTGCTGAATCAAACACTTTAAAAAAATGAATTTTGTGGTAGGTAAGTTACATTGAAATAAAGCTGATATGCAAAAAGTGTATTGAAAATAAAGTATCACACAGAAAAACACAAATAATGAAAGGAAACTGAGAATGGCCTTCTGGGGAACGAGTACCTTCCCCAAGGTGGAAAGAGAAGGTAGGTAGTCAACAGAGAAAGTGGGTGTTGGGAGAGGCAGGAAGTCCTGTCCCTCAGGAGGAGGAGCATCAGGAGAAGTGGGCAGGCAGCTACTTCAGGCACTGCCAAGTGGTCAAGGAGGAGTCGAACCAGTACAAAAGGCGTGAACCAACCAGGTCACCAATGTCCCGAAGAGAGCCACGCTGGCAGTGACTTGCAGAGCTGGGTATGGGTGAGAAGAATTTGAAGAAGTAATAGGGTGAGGCAAGCTCTTTAGGAAGACCTGAGCACATTTTTGGTCCAAAAGCCACTCCCCTCCCTGACTCCCAGAGCTAGTGCAGTGGGAACAGGCTGAGAGGGCAGGAAGGGGGGTGGCCTGGCCAAGGAGTAAGGACCGAGCTCTCTTCTCCTTTATCTCTGGTAAGCATTACTAGCAGGCATATTTGCTTAGAATATTAGAAAACTTAGTTTCTCAGGCCTAAAAGCCCTTTGACATGATAATAATAATGGTAACTGATTTATTGAAAGTATAACTCATTGGACGTAAGCATAAAGTGGTTTTATTCCTTCCAGTAACTGCCCCTTGATAATGTCATATTGAAACTTTTTTCTTAAGGCCAACAAAGGTCCCTTCATCACAACATTTTGACCTGATTCTATAATTATTTGGCATTCTTGGTTACTAAAACAGACTTATTTCAGCACTGAAAGCCCAGTCCTTATCATTGAAAGGGGCTGTAACTGCTTTGAGCAAAGGAGTGGGTGTGATTTGGCTTTGAGCCCCCTCTTCAGTAAGAGTGGGCTCCCCAACTCCTGAGCAGGAAGCGGGCAGTCTCCCCTTGTGACTGTCATGGTGGGGCCATGCTCCTGGCCCCTCAGTGCTCATGCTCTGCTCTCCTGGCGACCTCACCAGAGGTGGCTGCCTTCACATGGGCAGTGTGGGAGCTTTCTCCTTGGAGAGCTGTTCAGTTTCACCTCCACCACTGAGACTCATTCAGCTCCACCAGTAATACTAGTCCTCAACCCACTCTCCAGATGGGATGTTCCATTGATCTTGAAGTGTCCCTGGTGCTCATGCCTCCGATAACCTCTGTGCTCTTTCATTGCCATAGAAACCACAGGGCTCCTCTTCCACAGCCTATGAGGGCCATGAAGGATCATTTCATGACCCAGCTTGGGCTCCCTAAGAAGTAGGGTTGCCAGATAAAATGTGAGATGCCCAGTTAAGTTTAAATTTCTGAAAAACAGGACATAATTTTTTAGTATTACTGTCTCGTATAGTATTTGGAGCATACTCATACCACAAAGTTATTCCTTATTTATCTGAAATTCAAATTTAACTGGGCACCTTGCATTTTTATGTATTAAGTCTAGTAACTGTAGAAAGAATCAGACTCCAAGATACGGCTTGCATACAGGAAGTCTATTGGGGAATGCTCTAAGGATCAACACCGGTCAGGGAGGGAAGGCCGCTGAGCCCAGGAGAGAGAAGTTGAACTGTGATGCAGTTGCAACAAAGGAAGGCCTCAGTCAACCCCACACAGGGGCTCCTGAGCTGGGCGACCCTTCAGAGTCATCTCATATTGAGGGAGGTGGTTGGGGCTTTATACCTGTATTGGTCCATTCTCACGCTACTAAAAAAAGACATACTTGAGACTGGATAATTTATAAAGGAAAGAGGTTTAATTGACTCACAGTTTAGCATGGTTGGGGAGGCCTCAGGAAACTTAAAATCATGGTAGAAGGGGAAGCAAACATGCCTTTCTTCACATGGCAGCAGGAAGGAGAAGTGCTGAGCAAAAGGCGGGCAAGAGCCCCTTATAAAACCATCAGATCTCATGAGAACTCACTCACAGTCACAAGGACAGCAGCATGGGGTAACCGCCCCATGATTCAATTTCCTCCCAGTGGGTCCCTCCCATGACACTTGGGGATTATGGGAATTACAGTTCAAGATGAGATTTGGGTAGGGTCATAGCCAAACCATATCAATACTCAACACCGACCATCACTGGGGGTGGGTGGACCCTGGAAGGGGATGTGACCTTGGGGAAGGTGGTGCTTTTCACGAAGGGTGAATCCACAAGTGAGAATTTCCGCTAAGAGCTGCCAGTCACCAGCACCTCCAGAACACACAAGCTATACCCCATCAGGTAGAAACCAGGTGCCACTGACACACCCCACACAATCAAAGGTTTCAAAGCAGATCAGACAGAATCCAGTGGCAGGAGAAACTGAATCATCGTAAGGACAAAGGGCAAGAGGCCAAAGTAAAAAGAAACTGGACTCCAGTAGACTGAATGATAGCCGTGATGCAAACAATGATTTTGTTTCAGCAAAATTCCATTATCAGCCTCTTGCTGGGTATAAAAGTTGGACACCAGCATATAGGTTTCATAGGAGTTGAACAGCCTGAAGTGCTCGTACTGAATTTAACCCTCTACCCCCCTTAACACTGGGGGCCAGGAGCAGTGGCTCACCTGAGGCCTATAATTCTAGCACTTTGGGAGGCTGCAGGGGGGCAGATCACCTGAGGTCAGGAGTTCGAGACCAGGCTGGCCAACATGGTGAAACCCCATCTCTACTAAAAATACAAAAATTAGCCAGGTGTGGTGGTAGGTGCCTGTAGTCCCAGCTACTAGGGAGGCTGAGACAGGAGAATTGCTTGAACTTGGGAGGGAGAGGTTGCAGTGAGCCGAGATGGCACTGGGCTCACTAGGTGAGGGAGTGAGGCTGTCTCAAAAACAAAACAAAACAAACAACAGCAACAAAAAACTGGGGCTCCTGGAGAATCGTTTGCCTTTAGAAGAGGTGCATGCAGAGCGCACATTTGGGAGGCGAGCCTCCAAGTCACCGGAGGCCAGGCAGCAGTGTTACTTCTCCAAGGCAGTGTCCCCACTGAGGCAACACAGGCCCATCCCCACCCCTTGCTCCTGTCCCCTGGCCCTTCCTCTCTCTCTCCTCCTTTCCTCTGAGGGCCCACCCCATCCCGCCCATCACTCTCCCGTCCTCTTCCTTTGCTTCCTTGCCCCAGGGTGGGGGCAGGATCTGTCTTTGGATATCCTGGACGCTGTTTTGGCCAACCTTAGCTGAAGCCTCCAAGGTGGGGCCTCCCCCTCGGGTGTCCTGGAATGCCCCCTGCACTTCCTAAACCCCCGCAGGCTCTGGCAAACCCAGCCACTCACACCCACAGCCACACCCAGATCGTGTCATCACCGGCTGCTCCCCCGACACCCCCCCCCCCA